>NC_137788.1:12150111-12472611 GCF_963383645.1 Muscardinus avellanarius
CTGCAGCCTTTCTTGTGGGCTTCCTTGCAGCTCTCTATAGCATCTCTTAATAGAAGGGGGGAAGCTGGAAGCAATCGTAGCCACACTTTCTGAGAGCAAATGAGTTTTCAATAAACTAGTTACAGCACAACCTGTACTCCCAATTTTATTTATTTGGAAACAGATTCTCCCTAAATTGTGAAGAGCCTCCTCTCAGCCTCCCAAGTATTGGGATTATAAGCATGCACTACCTTGCCCTGCTTTTAATTTTTATTTTTAACTAGGTCTTGCTATGTTGCTAAGGGCCTCACACAGTTGCTGAGGCTGGTCTTGAACCTACCATCCTCCTGGCTCAGCCTCCCAAGTTCTGGGATTACAGGCCTGCACTGCCATGTCTGGCTTGTTTTCTTTTTTTGTTGTTGTTTTAGTGCTGGGATTGAACCGAGGATTATTCTAATTCCGAGCTACACCTTAGCCCTATTTTATATTCTTTATTTCAAAACAGGGTCTCACTAAGTTGCCAAGGGCCTCACTTAGTAGCTGAGGCTGTCCACAAACCGTGATTCCCCTGTCTCAGCCTCCCAAGTACTGGGATTACAAGCTGTGTCACCATGCTCAGTCTTATTTATTTGTGGAGGGGATTAATGGAGATGCAACCCTCTGAGCAACACCTCTTGCCCTCTTTTTTATTCTTTTATTTTGAAACAGGATCTCACTGAGTTGCAAAGGGCCTCACTAAGTAGCTGGAGTTGTCTTTGAACTGCGATCCTCTGCTCTCAGCCTCCCAAATGCTGGGATTACAAACGTGTGCCCTCATGCCCAACTTATTTTTTTATTTTGAAAGAAGATTTCACTAAGTTGCAGAGGGTCTCACTAAGTTGCTGAGACTGGCTTTGAACCTGAGATCCTTCTGTCTCAACTTCCCATGAACTGGAATTATAAGCAGGGACCACCATGCCCAGTTTATCACCATCTTTAATTACTTAAATAAATCCTGACTTGGTTATGTTAACACTGTCACCTTGGAAGTCAAATAGTACTTTTTAAAATTTTTCTTATTTGACTGCATTTGGAATTTTAGAAAATGTAAACTGTATGCCAGAAAGAGTTGACAGCCCTAAGCCATTCACTCATGTTTTTGTTAAGTGTTCTGTGAGAAAAGTCTTACCAGTTAAATCTACCAGACAGATGGGAAGATATTCCTGTCCTCCCTACTAGACCGCGTCTTATCTCTGAGGGAGAGCCGCCTTAAGCTGTGTTTAGCCCCAGAAGCAGGAAGCAGGAAGGCGTCAGAGGAAACCATAGCCCAGGCTGCTGGAGGAGCCCAAGTGAAGCGCATCGTGAGGCCCCTGTTCTGGCGGTGTGGGGAGGAAGCTCCGTAAATCCGTTCTTTAAGAGAAGCTCAGCCGGGCGTGGCGGCGCACGCGTGTAACCCCAGCATTCGGGAGGCTGAGACCAGAGGATCGCGGTCACAGACAGCCTCGGCTACTGAGTGTACAG
Source organism: Muscardinus avellanarius (assembly GCF_963383645.1). Classification (NCBI taxonomy): domain Eukaryota; kingdom Metazoa; phylum Chordata; class Mammalia; order Rodentia; family Gliridae; genus Muscardinus; species Muscardinus avellanarius. The sequence goes on from NC_137788.1 coordinate 12,151,591, forward strand.
TAGGACAGAAGCTGTGGGTATATCAAATGCAGACCATGGTGTAGTTTGGCATCCTGCACAGACACACGTACACTGAGGAGTGATGGCTTTCGTGTCCGTGTAACTAAATTAAACAGGGTGCCTTAGACCTGGGAAGCTTAATATTTTATTACAGGATGGCTGATTAAGCAGTTAGTTCAGTTGAACTAGAGTATTATTACAAAAAGGACAGGCACTCTAGAGCAAGGCTCCGCAGACTTTCTCCATGGAGGGCTAGAGTGTAAATATTTCAGGCTTTGCAGCCCTCGGATCTCTTGCCCACGTTCAGCTATGCCACTGCCAGGTGAGAGCAGCTGCAGCCATAGGACAGTTTGAAAATGCCTGGCATTGGCTGGGTGTGGTGGCACACCCTTGAAATCCCAGTACTTGGGAGGCTGAGACAGGAGGATTGTGGGTTTGTGGCCAGTCAGCTACTTAGTGAGGCCCTCTGCAACTTGACGCCCTGTTTCAAAGCAAAGAATGAAAAAATAGGGCTGGGGGTGTAGCTCAGAGGTAGCATGCCCCTGAGTTTGATTTCCAGTACCACGCACACAAAATAATTCCAGTACCACAAGAACAAAACAAAAGAAATAAGGAAATTATTTGATGGGCCCTGTGAACAATAACAACCCACCTGTGTGCAGATTTTCAGTAGGTAGATGCCTTTGTCTGTGTAAGGGGGAGGAGTGCTGGGATTCAACCCGGGAGTGTTCTCCCTCTGAGCTTCACCCCAAGCTCTGCCTCCCCCCTCTCAAAATAGTCTCAGTACCTTGCTGGGTGCCTGGCTAAATTGCTGAGGCTGGCCTTGACCCTGCAGGCTGGAGGCCTGTGCTACCACACCCAGCGGGTGGAGCAGTTTTGATCCTTTGTTTGCATGCCCATACCTTAGAGTAAATGCTCTGACCCTCGCAGCAGTCCTGTGATGGGAGGGAATTTATTATTATCCTCATTTTACAGAAAACCCATTCCTGGTAGGATTACCAGTTCCAGGCCAATGTGCAGTAACCTAGTGAGGCTGTTTCAGAATCAAAAATAAAATAGAATAGGGCCATGGGTGTAGCTCAGAGGTGTAGTGCCCATGGCTTTAATCCCAAGAACCACCAAAACAAAAACTTATTCAGAGCAGTTACAGTCAGTGAAGCACAGATAGTTACATTATGTATAGTCTTTTTTTCTCATTATCTTTATTCAAGTATAATATATGAATTCTTTGCAAACTTTGTGTGTGTGTGTGTGTGTGTGTGTGTGTGTGTGTCTAAGAGATACTAGGGATTAAATGCATTCTAACTTCAAGCTACACCTCCAGCCCATATTTATTTGTTTGTTTGTTTGTTTATTTATTTATTTTGGTGGTACTGGAGTTCCTGGAAACCCTTCTACCTCCAGGCTACACTCCCAGACCTATTTTATACTTTTTATTTGGAAACAGGGTCTCTTAAGGCCAGCAAGGCTGACTTTGAACCCGCAGGGATCCTAGTGTCTCCGCCTCCCAAGCATGGGGATTATGGGCGTGCACCACCACGCCCAGCTCCATTTTCTTTATTTGGAAGCAGTCTCATCAAGTTGCTGAGAGCCTTGCTAGGTTGCTGAGGCTGACTTCAAACATGCGAGCCTCCTGTCTCAGCCTCCCAAACGCTGGGATTACAGGTGTGCGCGCCACGCCCAGCATGTACCTTAGATACCCTGCCAAACTGCACCTCTCGCTGCTTCCAAATCGCCAGCGCAGGATAGGGCACCGCGCCCAGCTGTTCTAGTTACGACAGAAGATACGTCTGGATCTGTTTTTAATATTGTGACTCTGAAACAGATATCTCTTCCTGGAAATAATAGTGCGCTAGTGTGGCTGGTTTTGGTTTGTTACAGGCAACAGAACATTGAGGAGAACATGACGATAGCTATGGAAGAGGCTCCGGAAAGCTTCGGCCAAGTAGTGATGCTTTATATTAACTGCAAAGTGAACGGACATCCTGTGAAGGCCTTTGTTGACTCAGGTGACAGCTCCGTCTTCTTTGTGTTTCCTCTCTCCCCATCTCCTGATCCGGCTTGGACTATGAGGACACCCTGGTATCCACGTAGCCATAGTCCTTGCTTAAATAGTTTAACCTGTTTTGTATTTTGTAGCATCTTTATTTTCTTGCCTCCCTTTATGTAGTAGCCTGAATTTCTTGGATGCTTATGCAGGAAATTGGGAGTAATAGACTTTTAGAATTAAGGGGCAATAAGCTGGGAATGGGGACACACACCAATGAACCCAGTAATTCTGCAGCAGGAGGGTCACAGGTTCAAGACCGCCTCAGCAACTTAGCATGACTCTGTCTCAGAGTCAAAAGGGCTGGGGGGCAGCACAGAGGCAGAATGGGTTTAATCCCCAGTACCACACACACAAAAGGAATGAGCTGTGAGAAGGAGCTGTGTAGGGCAGAGGCCAAGTACATTCCCACCTGGCCCGCGTCCCAGCGCTTTGCCCACGCGGTGAGGAGTGGAGCTCAGTGGGACATGCCTCCTGGCCTTGGAGTTGAGTAAGAAAAGCAGTGTTTGCCGCCTGGGTTCAAGAAGTCTGTGTTAGAGTAAACGGCACCTTTTCTCTCAGTAATAACTCTTTGTTGTTTGTTTGTTTGTTTGTCTGTCTGTCTGTCTTGTAGTACTGGGGATTAAACACGGGCATTCTACACCTAGTCTTTTTATTTGTTTTGTTCTGTTTTGGGTGGTACCAGGGATTGAGCCCAGGGGCCTTCTACCTCCAAGCTACACCCTAGACCTATTTTTTTCTTCTTTATTTTGAAACAGTGCCTCACTAAGTTGTGGAGGCCTCACTGAGTAGCTTCAAACTGGCGGTGAACCTTTGATCCTCCTGTCTCAGCCTCCCAAGTACTGGAGTTACAAGGTGCGTCACCACGCCCAGCTTATAACTCTTTGTTTTTTGTTTTTGTTTTTGGTGGTACTGGGGTTCCTGGAAGCCCTTCTACCTCCAGGCTACACTCCCAGACCTATTTTATACTTTTTTTTTTTTTTTAACAGGGTCTCTTAAGCTGGTACGGCTGGCTTGAAACCTGCGCAGTCCTCCTGTCTCCGCCTCCCAAGCACGGGGATTACAAGCGTGTGCCACCACGCCTGGCTTCTTTTATTATTTTGTAGTACTGGGAGTGGAACCCAGGGGCTTTCTACCTCCTGGCTATACTTAGCCTCCTAAGCATGGGGATTACAAGTGTGAGCCAACCATGCCTGGCTAACTTTTTGTTTTTTAATTAGAACATTCTTTGAACATTCCTGAGTGAAGTGTGTCCAGGTGGTCTTATGCAGCATGCATGCATGCATGCGTGTTTTACTGCAGCTGGAACCTAGAGGCATGCATTCTACCTCTGAGGTACATGCCCAGCCCTTTATGTGTTTGTTTGTTTGTTTGTTTGTTTGTTTGTTTGTTTATTTATTTTATTGCGGTATTGGGGATGAAATCCAGGAGCATTCTACCTCCAAGCTACACCCCTATCCCTATTTATTTATTACAGTACTGGGGATGGAACCCAGGGGCATTCCATATCTGAGCTATACCCCCAGCCCTATTTTTTATTCTTTATTTTAAAACAGGATCTCAATGAGTTACAAAGGGCCTCACTGAGTAGTAGCTGAGACTGTCCGTGAACCTGAGATGCAAGCACTCCTAAGAGAAATAAACTTTGGTTATTCAATATAAAAGATGAAACTCCAGAGCCAGGTTAGTGGTGCAACTTGTAATTCCTGTACTTGGGAGGCTGAGACAGGAGGATCACAGGTTCAGACTCAGTCTTGGCAATTTGCAACACCTAGTGAGACCCCGTTTCCAGATGAAAAATGAAACTGGATTGAGGGTGTAGCTTGGAGGTAGAATGCCTCTGGGTTCAATCCCCAATACAAAAAAAAAAAATTATTAAAAAAAAAAATGAGCCGGGCGTGGTGGCGCACGCTTGTAATCCCCGTGCTTGGGAGGCAGAGACAGGAGGATCGCGCAGGTTCGAAGCCAGCTGCGCACGCTGGCTTAGGAGACCCTGTTTCCAAATAAAAATGTAAAAATAGGTCTGGGAGTGTCACCCGGAGGTAGAAGGGCTTCCAGGAACCCCAGTACCACCAAAAAAAAAAAGAAACCCAGCCAAGCACCGTTGTACTTCTCTTTAATTCCAATACTTGCTAAGTTGAGAAAGGAGGATCACGGTTCGAGGACAGCCTCAACTACTTAATGAAGCCCCTTGCAACTCAGTAAGACCCTGTTTCAAAATAAAGAATAAAAAATCGGGCTGGGAGATAGCTCAGAGGTAGAATGCCCCTCCCTGGGTTCCATCCCCAGTACCACAAAAAAAGTGAGACTCATAAACTTATTGAGACCTTGTTTTAAAGTAAAAATAAAAACATAGGGCTGAGGGTGTGGCTCAAAGGTAGAATGCCCTAGATTCAATCCTCAGTACTACTACAATAAAGTAAAATAATAAAATGGGGCTGAGTTGGAGCTCAGAGGTAGAATGCCTCTGGGTTAAACAACCAGTGCCACCAAAAAGGAATGCATTTCCTGAGTTTGGGGCAGTAGGGTTTACTCGCTCGAGCTTCAGAGGGCTCCTGTGTGAAGTACAAATGCACGTGAGACGCTCCTCTACCACTCGGCTCCTAGGTGTGCCAACTCCATACCAGGCACTAAATATATGTACCATGTTATTTGATCCATTTTATTTCATCCTCAGAACATCTCTATGAACTGTGTTCTACTATTTTTCTTACTTTATAGATAAGAGAACTTGGATAGGGAAAGGTAAAGGCCGTCTCCCGGGTGTACAGAGTTAGGTATCGTGGATTTTGGATCAGGTCTGCTTGATACCAGAACTCTTCACCCCTGCACATCCAAAGAGAGGGCATTGAGCTGAGCTTGGGAGAGAACAGGGAAGGGCCGCCCTTCATCCCGGCTGGCTCACTTTGATTGCATCAGTAGCTTGCTTTTGTGAAATAATGTGAGGAGGGTGGAAAGAAAGAATGGCCTTCCTTCCCACATTGCTTTTTTTAGGGGGGAAGGTGGTACTAGGGGTGGAACCCAGCGACATTCTACCTCCGAGCTACACCTGGTCGTTTAGGTTTTGTTTTGTTTTGGTGTTACTGGGGATGGAACTTAAGGTCATTCTGCCTCTGAGCTGCACCTCCAGCCCTATTTTTTATTCTTTATTTTGAAAGAGGTCTCACTAAATTGCAGAGGATCTAAGTAGCTGAGGCTGTCCGTGAACCGTGATCCTCTAGTCTCTACCTCCCAAATGCTGGAATTACATGGGTGCGCCACCACACCTGGCCTTTTTTTTTTTTTTTTTTTTTTATCTTGAAACAGGGTCTCACTGAGTTGCAAAGGACCTCACTAATTAGCCGGGGCTGGCTTTGAATCAGGATCCTTCTGTCTCAGCCTCCCAAATGCTGGGATTACAAGTATGTGCCACCATGCCCAGCTTATTCTTAATTTTGTTTTGTTTTGTTTTGTTTTGGGTTTTTTTGGTGGCACTGGGGTTCCTGGAAGCCCTTCTACCTCCAGGCTACACTCCCAGACCTATTTTTTTATATTTTTATTTGGAAACAGGGTCTCTTAAGCCACCGCACTGGCTTCCGCTTCGAACCTGTGCGATCCTCCTGTCTCCGCCTCCCAAGCGTGGGGATTACAAGCATGTGCCACCATGCCCAGCTATTCTTTAGTTTTTTATAGTTTTTTTTTTGTGTGTGTGGTACTGGAGGTGAAACCCAGAGGCTTTCTACCTCCGAGCTATACTCCCAGACCTATTTTATACTTTATTTGGAAACAGGGTCTCACTAAGTTGCTGAGAGCCTCACTAAGTAGCTGAGGCTGGCTTCGAACCCGTGCAATCCTCCTGTCTCAGCCTCCCAAGCGCAGGGATTACAAGCCTGCGCCACCACGCCTGGCAGTTTTTTATAGTTTTTTAAATAAGATCTCTCCAAGTTACTGAGGCTGGCTGAGAATCTGTGATCCTCCTGTGTCAGCCTCCCAAATAGTGGAATTACAAGCATGCGCCACCACGCCCGACCCACATTTGCGTTTATGTGACTATTTCTGGGCCTTTTTGAATCTTACTATCCTTAAATGCTGAGATCTTTTAGTGCTCATAAAGTGTAGGACACCTGGTGATGAAGATGAAAAGGAAGTGCTGGAATCGAGCAAGGGGTGAAATTACCTGTGGAAAGGTAGTACTTGAGCTGGGACTTAAACAGGTGAAATTCAGAGGGAGCGAGAACAAGGAAGTGACCTATTACAGGAGGCCAAAGTGAATAAGAGCTGGAGGGCACACCCGGCTCCAGAGTGGACCGCTAGAGTAGTGGCAGTGGGCGGCCCGGAGTGAGCACTGGGGCCAGGATGGGGTGGGTGGGGCGTGAGGCTGTGCTGATGTGGTCTCAACAGTTTGCAGGGTAGGAACCATAGAGGACTGTTAAAAACAGATGAACGTGCCGGGCGTGGTGGCGCACTTGTAATCCCAGCGCTTGGGAGGCTGAGACAGGAGGATCGCACAGGTTTGAAGCCAGCCTGAGCTGCCTAGTGAGGCTCTCAGCAACTTAGACCCTGTTTCCAAATAAAATATAAAATAGGTCTGGGAGGATAGCCCAGAGGTAGAAAGCCCCTGGGTTCCATCCCCAGTACCAAACAACAACAACAATAAACAAACAAAACAGATGAACAAGTAAGAGATTTGAAGGCAGTCAATGGTAGTTTAGGGAAACTGAAGGTGGAGACAGACCCGGAGGATTCTGGGCCCCCAGGGGTCCTAACGGTACTTTGAGTCAGCATTTGCACTGCTATAATCCAAAGCTGTGGACCACAGCCTAGAGGACGGAAGTTTGCACACAGTTTCTGGACGTTTCAGATCAGTTCACGTCAGGCCAGGTCTGTGGCGTTCAGGGCATGAAAACAGGAAGTGGGGGTGGAGAGAGTGAGGGTTCCCACGTGGAGGACAGACAGGACTACCTGCACCGCATACAGTCTCCAAGGACCCCTTCTTGGCAAACGAGCCCTGCCTCCAGCATGGCTGCCTGGTTTCTGTGAGGGCTGATGGGGGGAGGACATTGTGAATCCAATATCCTATCTACAGAATGGTTGGGAAGACAGACATTGTCCCCTTGCAAGGGGGTCAGTTCTCATTTATGGAAGACTAGTTTTTGTCTGGGTTTGTGTGTGCGTGTGTTTGTTTGGAGGTGGTACTAGAGCATGAACCCAGGGCCTCCTGCAATCTACGCAAGTGCTCTAACACTGACAATACCCCCCAGCCTTAGGGTATATTTTTTAACCTGTGAGCTTTAGTGTCCCAAAGTTTGAAGTAAAAATAACAGTAAGAACTGCTCTTGGTGCTGCTTTATTTAGCATCACTGTCTGTAGACATCATCATCATCACCGGATCCCAGGTAGTTTTGCTTTCTTTTGGTAGAGTTTAAAATATTTAATTGTTACATTGCAACAAAAACCTTTTCCCCTCAAAGTCAAGAATCTGAAACTATGTTTCAGATTCTAACCTAAAACTGAAAGTTGAATTAAGTGGGAAGGGCCCCACTAGGTAGAAACGATGCTACAGACTGGATCCTCTAGCCATCCTTACTTTCTGCCTTGTTCTTAATGCTGTCCTTTGAATCTTGCCAAAAATGTAGATTTTGTTCTTATTATCTGATGCTTTTCTCTCCTTTAGGTGCCCAAATGACTATTATGAGCCAAGCTTGTGCAGAAAGGTGTAATATAATGAGGCTGGTGGACCGTCGGTGGGCAGGGATCGCCAAAGGCGTGGGCACCCAGAAGATCATTGGAAGGGTGCATCTAGGTGAGCACAAGCGCTCGGAATTGCTGGTTTTCTGTAGGATATTTGTAGGGTGATAGGTGTCAACGTTTGTTTTGTTTTGAAATTTCTTTTGTGTGGGTTCTTTGGATTCAGCAAGCCCTACTTTCTAGACGTTTTAGCCAGGCGCAGTGTGGCGCCCCTTGTACTTGGGAAGCTAAGATAGGAAGGATACTCTGCCTTCAACCTACACCTCAAGTTTGTTTGTTGTGGTGGTCGTGATGGTGGTGGTGGTACTGGGATTGAACCCAGAGTTATTCTACATCCAAGCTACACACCAGCCCTATTGTTTTTTTTTTTTTTTTTTGTTTTGGGGTTTTTTGGGGTTTTTTTGGGTTTTTTTTGGTGGTACTGAGGATGGAACCCAGGGGCTTTCTACCTCTGGGCTACACTCCCAGACCTATTTTATACTTTATTTGGAAACAGGGTCTCACTAAGTTGCTGAGAGCCTCACTCAGTAGCTGAGGCTGGCTTCGAACCCGTGCGATCCTCCTGTCTCAGCCTCCCAAGCGCGGGGATTACAGGCGTGTGCCACCACGCCCGGCTATTGTATTTATTTTTGAAACAGGAACTCACTAGACAGATGAGAATCTCATCTCTTCCTGAGTCTGTCCTCAAACCTGCAGTCCTCCAACCCTATTTTACTTTTATTTGACACAGAATCTCACTCAGTCGATAGTGCCACTAGTTGCTATGGCTGTCATCCAGCCTACAATTTTCCTGTCTCAGCTTCCCAAATACTGTGATTACATGCATGCACCACTGTGCCTGGCTTTTATTTTTTATTTTGGAACAGGGTCTTGCCAAATTGCTAAGGCTGGCGTTGAACTGCAGCTCTCTCATTATTAGGATTATAGGCACACACTTCCACACCTGGCTAAGAAGGAGTTTTTTGTTGTTGTTGTTGGTTTTTGTTTTTTTGTTTTTTTTTTTGTGTGTGTGTGTGTGTGTGTGTGTGGTGTGCTGGGGATTGATTGAACACGGGGGCATTCTATCTCCGAGCTACTCCCCCAGCCCTATTTTTTATTCTTTATTTTAAAACAGGGTCTCAGACAGGCGTGGTGGCGCACGCTTGTAATCCCTGCACTTGGGAGGCTGAGACAGGAGGATGGCACAGGTTCGAAGCCAGCCTCAACTACTTGGTGAGGCTCTCAGCAACTTAGTGAGACCCTGTTTCCAGATACAGTATAAAATAAGTCTGGGAGTATAGCCCGGAGGTAGAAAAACCACTTGGCTCCACCCTCACCACAAAATAAATAAATAAAAATAAAACAGGGTCTCACTAAGTTGCGGAGGGCCTCACTAAGTAGCTGAGGCTGGCCACAAACTTGGATCCTCCTGTCTCAGCCTCCCAGGTACTGGGATTACAAGTGTGCGCCACCACGCCCGGCTAGGAAGTTCTTTAAAAGATAGAAGAAATAAGCCCAGCATGGTGGCGCACACTTGTAATCCCAGCATTCAGGAGGCTGAAACCAGAGGATCGCGGTTCACGGCCAGGCCCAGCTACTTAAGTAGTGAGGCCCTCTGCAACTCAGTGAGACCCCGTTTCAAAATAAAGAATAAAAAATAGGGCTGGGGTGTAGCTTGGAGGTCGAATGCCCCTGGGTTCCATCCCCAGTACTGGGGGGGGGCGGGGGGGGATGTAAAAGGACCTGGGAGTTTGAAGTATAGCTTGGAGGTAGAATGCCCCTGAGTTCACTCTTTAGTACCACAAAACAAGAGAGAGAATATAATGTGCATTTATTAGGATAAATCTCAAAATATTTGAGTGAAAGAAGTAAATTATAGTTCATCACCACAAAATAATATGCTGCTTAGAAATACAAACAGTCCTCGTCAAAACCGTAAGAAACAGCTGGGAATGATTAACACAAAAACCAGGGTAATCTGGAGGACTGGGGGAGGAAAAGAATAGCTTTGACTGTGTGGGCATGTGGGGACTTTAGACTGGGGTACAGAGATGAGGCTTTGACTGTGGGCATGTGGGGACTTTGGATTGGGGTACAGAGATGAGGCTTTGACTGTGTGGGCATGTGGGGACTTTGGACTGGGGTACAGAGATGAGGCTGATTGTTCACTCACACCCTTGTTTGTTTGGTTTTTGTTTGTTTGTTTGTTTTTGCTTCTAAACTATTTCTTAGCTACCCCCAGCCCTATTTTGTTGTTATCTTGTTTTGTGGGGAGGAAACAGTACTAGGGGTTGAACCCAGGGACATTTCTACCTGTGAGCAGTATCCCCAACCCAGTTTTTTTGTCCTTTATTCTGAAACAGGATCTCACTAAGTTGCAGGGGGCCTCACTAAGTAACTGAGGCTGGCTGTGAGCCGCGATCCTCCTGTCTCAACCTCCCAGGTACTGGATTACAAGCATGTGCCACCACACCTGGATTTTTGTTCTTTATTTTGAAACAAGATCTCACTAAGTAGCTAAGGCCGGCTTTAAACCTGGATCCTCCTGTCTCAGCCTTCCAAGTACTGGGGTTACAAGCGTGCACCACTATGCCTGGCTGAGGCAGGCTTTAAAACTGATCCTTCTGTCTTGGCCTCTCAAATCCTGGGGCCAAGCATGCATGCTCCGCCCCACCTCTTCCTTCCTTTTTATCCTCTCAGCTCACCTCTCTTCTCCTCTTTTCCTGCTTTCCTTGGGGCTTGCAAATACTAGGCAAGCACTTTACCACTGAGCTATATCCCCAGACGTTTTTTTTTTATAAATTTTTCTAGTACTATGAGTTGAACCCAGGAGTCTTCTACTGCTGCTGAGTTATATGTCTGCCCTTTTTTTGGTCGTGGTGGTACCAGGGGTGGAACCCAACCCAGGGCTTTCTACCTCTGGGCCTCTGGGCTATACTCCCAGACCTTTTTTTTTTTTTTTTTTTTTTTTGGAAACAGGGTCTCACTAAGTAGCTGAGGCTGGCTTCGAACCTGTGCGATCCTCCTGTCTCAGCCTCCCAAGCGCAGGGATTACAAGTGTGAGCCACCACGCCCGGCTGCCCTATTTATTTTGAAACAGGCCCTTGCTGAATTGTTGAGGTTCTTACTAAGTTGTGCTGAGACTGTACTTGAACCCATAATCCTATTTTAGTCTCCCAAGTACTGGGATTATGGCATACACCACAAATGGTGTGGGTTTTTAATTTTATAATACTTTATACTGTACATTTATTGCATACATTCTTTGGTAGCTGTTTTATTTATATTTTTGGTACTAGGGATAGATTCACCTACAAGCTACACCCTCAGACAGATTTTATTTCTTATTTGGAAACAGGGTCTCACTGGGTTGCTGAGAGCCTGGCTACGTTGCAGAGGTTAGGTTAGAACCTGCGGTCCTCCTGTCTCCACCTCTCAGTACTTGGATTCCAAGTGTGCACCACCATGCCCAGCTGCCAGCTGTTTACCAATAGCAGAGTAGTATCTGATGAGAGGCAAGGCGGGGCGGTGCACACAAACCCGTACATGGTGTTTCTGCTCTCACAAAAAGAACTCGAGTACAATAAGTGGCAACAAATCATTTCTCTTTTATGTAGGCTTGTTTGTTTGTTTGTTTATTGCAGTGCTGGGAATGGAACCCAGGGGCTGTTCTACATCTGAGCTACACCCCCAGCCCTATTTTTTATTCTTTATTTTAAAAGAGTCTCACTGAGTCGCAGAGGGCCTCACCCAGTAACTGAGGGTATCCTCGAGCACGGATCGTCCTGTCTCGGCCTCCCAAATGCTGGGATCACAAGTGTGCCCCACCACAAAACAGGAGCCGGGCGTGCCTGTGGTCCCAGGACCTGGGAGGCTGAGGCAGAAGGACAGGATTGCAGGTTGGAAGCCAGCCTCAGCAGTTTTTCTCTTCTCTATTTGTCCTTTAGCTCAGGTTCAGATAGAAGGAGACTTCCTGGCATGCTCCTTCTCCATCCTGGAGGAACAGCCCATGGACATGCTTCTGGGACTGGACATGCTTAAAAGGCATCAGGTAATAAAGAACCTCATTTCTTGGTACCCCCTTCTTGCATTTTTTTAGGGCTGTTATCATATGGCTTCTGGTGATTACGTATATTAGAACACCAAAGAGCCAAGCTTTTTCAAATCTGAAAATGTTCTTACTTGATCATGATGACATACAAGACTTGATTTATCATTATAAAGAGAATCTTTGTTTTGTTTGCGGGATTGGGGATGGAGCCCAGAGTTATTCTATCTCCGAGTGACACCCCCAGTCCTTTTTTTTTTTTTTTTTTTTTTGGTGGTACTAGGGTGGAACCCAGGGGCTTTCTACCTCCGGGCTATACTCCCAGATCTATTTTATACTTTATTTGGAAACAGGGTCTCACTAAGTTACTGAGAGCCTCACTAAGTAGCTGAGGCTGGCTTCAAATCTGTGCGATCCTCCTGTCTCAGCCTCCCAAGCGCAGGGATTACAAGCGCTCGCCACCACGCCCAGCTACTCTATTTTTTGAAACAGGGTCTCGCTGAATTGCAAAGGGCCTCTGAGGCTGAGGCTGGCTTCAAACCTGTGCAATTCTACTGCCTCAGCCTCCCAAATGCTGAAATTACAAGTGTGCACCACCATGCCCGGCTTAAATAGAGTCTTTGAAGCCGGGCGTGGTGGCTCACGCTTGTAATCCCAGCATTCGGGAGGCTGACACCTGGAGGATCACGAGACCCGGTTTCAAAATAAAGAATAAAAATAAAATAGGGCAGGGGGTGTAGCTCGGAGGTTGAAGCCCCTGGGTTCCATCTCCAGACCCGCAAAAATAAATAAATAAATAAATAAATAAATAAATAAATAAATAAATAAATATCTTTGTTCATGAAATCTCTTTGGGAATTTCTTAAATCCTGCTGTCTTTTTTTTTTTTTTTCTTTTTTTCTTTTTTTCTTCTTTGTTTGTGGTACTGGGAATGGAACCCAGGAGCATTCTACCTCCAAGCTACACCTCCAGCTGTATTTTTTATTTTTTATTTTGAAACAGGGTCACACTGAGTTGCAGAGGACCTCACTAATTAGCTGAGGTGATCCGCGAACCGCGATCCTCCTGTCTCAGCCTCCCAAATGCTGGGATTACAAGCGTGCGCCACCATGCCCGGCTCCCAGCCCTATTTTTTATTCTTTATTTTGAAACAGGAGCTTATTAAGTTGTGGAGGACCTCACTAAGTACTGAGGCTGACCATGAACCCAGATCCTCTGTCTCAGCCTCCCAAATACTAGAATTACGAACATGTGCCACCATGCCCAGCTCTGCTGTTTTGACATTATAACCGGCACTTTCATTCCCTCGTGTAGCTTTAGGGTTCACTCATGGAGTTTTGTGCTGACAAAGTAGTGCTTGAGAAGAAATTCACAGTTAGGAGGGGTGTGTATAGCCCGGAGGTAAAAAAAGATGCTGGGTTTCACCCCCAGTACCACAAAAAAAAGAATTAAAAAAAAATAGGGCTAAGGGCTAGGTATGGTGGTGCACACTTATAATCCCAGCATTTGGGAGGCTGAGACAGGAGGATTGCAGTTCGCAGCCAGCCTCAGCTACTTAGGTCCTCTACAACTCAGTGAGACCCTTTTTCTGAAAATAAAGAATAAAAAATAAGGCTGCTGGTGTAGCTCAGAGGTAGATGCCCCTGGGTTCAATCCCCAGTACTGCAAAAAAAAAAAATGTAGTCAGGGGTCCTGGTGTATGGCTGTAATTCCAGGACTTGGGAGGCTGAGACAGGAGGATTGCAGGTTCAAGGTTAGCTTCAGCAACCTAACAAGACCCTATTTGGAAATAAAAAACAGAAAGGGCTGCGCGTGTAGCTCAGAGTTAGGAAGTTCCTTAGTTCAATCCCCAGGAGAGAGAGAGGGAGGGAGGGAGGGAGGAAGAGAAAGAGAAAGAGAAAGAAAATAAATCATATGCTCTCAGAAAAAAAATTTTTTTGTTTTTGTTTTGCAAGAGAATCTTCTCTCCTTGCCACAGTTACTCTTAAGGAATGGAGTTTTTTTGAGTTCAGGAATTTATTTCTGCCTTGTGCTGTATCTACTTTTGTTACTGTTTTATTTTTTCTTCTAAGTGTTCCATTGATCTAAAGAAAAACGTGCTGGTGATCGGCACCACGGGCTCACAGACCACCTTCCTTCCCGAGGGAGAGCTGCCAGAGTGTGCTCGGCTAGCGTATGGGGCCGGCCGAGAGGACCTGCGGCCTGAAGAGATTGCAGACCAGGAATTAGCAGAAGCCATTCAGAAGTCCGCAGAGGACGCAGGTATTTGTGGCGGCCAGGTGCTCTTTAGGCTGTGGGCTGAGGACCCTTTCATTTGTATCATCTCATTATCCAGTAATAGTCATCATTGTTTGTCTTAACTTCCTTCTCCCACCTTTTAATACAATAAAGAAAAGCGTTGGTTCATCTGATAAAGAACAGCCATCCATTACTGTGTAAAAGGTAGATCGGGGAGTTACTTGATTAGATGTATTTTGGTAGGCTTCCTGACATCTTCTTTTTATCCTAAAGGAAGTAACAGCAGTGAGCAGATACCAGCCTGGGAGTTCAACATTTCCCTGGAAGTTTCTTCCCGTAGGCTCTTTACTTTGAAGGACGGCAGCGGCGCTGTGACTAAGCAGTCTGCATTTTTAAAAAGTGAAAGTGCTGCTACCAAGAAGAACCGACAGGAAGGCTAATTGAACATGAATCAAAGTGTGACTGTTTTATGTTCTTCCTGAAATCACAGTTGTGTCCTCAACGTAGAACAACATATACACAGTGCAGAAACCCTTGCAGTCACGTTACCTAGTACTTTTTTGTGTCAAGTGTTTTAGCCTGTTCAGATCTAAAGACAGAACCAAATTTTCTCGATAAATGGAACAACACAGTTTCTGAAATCTCCCATCTGTTACAGAGCAATGACACGAATACATTTTCTAGAAGCTGAAAAGAATTAACTCTTAAGTTTGAGTTATTTTAAAGTTTTGAGCCAGAATTATTCATCAGTATGACTAATCTCACACATTGCTTTTTCTAGTACAGTAAAAAATATTAGAGTTGCAAATCTGGGGAATATAGCATTATCTTAAAGAGAATAGAGCTAATGAACTTTAAGAGTAAGCAGCCAGAGCTGGTTGTGATGGTGCAGGCCTGTGCTTCCAGGACTTGGGAGACCAAGACGGGAGGATGGCAACCGAGAGATACCCTTTTTAAAAAGCTAGAGTAAGCCGAGCGTGGCGGCACACACCTGTAATCCCAGCATTTGTGAGGCTGAGACTAGAGGATCTTGGTTCGAGGGCAACTTCAGCTACTTATTGAGGCCCTTTGCAAGTCAGTGAGATCCTGTTTCAAAATCGAGAATAAAAAATAGGGCTGGGGGTATAGCTTGGAGGTACAGTGCCCCAGGGTTCTATCCCTAGTACCAAAGAATTGAAGGGGGCAGCCAGATTTCCCACATTTTCCTGTAAAATATTCCAGTGTCCAGCCTTGAGCCGGTAGAATGGGCATGGGTAGCACATGGAGTTACCCAAGTTGGCCTTGTTCTGAATCTGCTCTTACAGCCTAGTTTTATATATAATAAAAGTGGGAGCCGGGTGTGGTGGCGCACGCTTGTAATCCCAGCATTTGGAAGGCTGAGACCAGAGGATCATGATTCGCAGCCAGCCTCAGCTACTTAGTGAGGCCCTCTGCAACTCAGTGAGACCCGGTTTCAAAATAAAGAATAAAAAATAGGACAGGGGGTGTAGCTCGGAGGTCAAATGCCCCTGGGTTTCATCCCCAGACCCGCAAAATATATATATATATATAAAGTGAGGTGTTGGTTGTAACTTAAGTATTTTGAAAGAATGGGAGATTTTTTTTTTTTTTTTTTTTTTTGGTGTACTGGGGGTGGAACCCAGAGGCTTTCTACCTCCGGGCTACACTCCCAGACCTTTTTTTTTATATATTTTTTGGAAACAGGGTCTCACTAAGTTGCTGAGAGCCTCACTAAGTAGCTGAGGCTAAGAATGGGAGATTTTTTAATCATCTTAATATTCCAAGCAAGGTGAGCTTGAATGAGCCTGACATACCTGTTTGCCTTGGCTGTTTTTGTATGTTGGGAGTGGGTTCTGAGGATTGGACTCAAGGGGCATTTTACCTTTGAGGAATACCACCTGCCCTATTTTATTTTGAAACAGGGTCTCAAAATAAGGTTGATGAGTCTCACTTCTTGCTGAGATTGTCTCAGCCTCCAAAATACTGGAATTACAGGTGTATGTTGCCACACCTGGCTTTCCTTACCATTTTGGGGGTAATTTATCAGCTTAATCACAGTATAATTTAGTAGTAGGATATATTACCCTTTTTTCTCTCCATAGTCTTGATCCTATTATTGGAGAAATACTGGCTGATGATACCCGTGTTTTCTAAACCACCCGTAACCATTATCCCCTTTGGATAATTACCTTATTTTAATTAAAAACAAAAAGTTGAGATTAAAATAGAATCCACAGAGCTGGGAATGGGTGGTGCATGCCCATAATCACAGCAATTAGGAGGCTGATGCAGGAGGCTCGCAGGTTCTAAGACAGCGTCAGCAAGTATTAAGACTCGCCATAACCCAGTGAGACCTGTTTCAAAACAAAACCTGGGTGTGGAGGTATAGCATGGAGGTAGCGTGCCCTTGGGTTCCATCCCCAGTGCCACAGAGGTGGGGGAGGACACAGATGTTTTCGGGCTCCTTGAAGCAGATATGCCAATGTCAATGTTCTGTGTCAGGATCTTCTGCTAGTGGTATGTCCGGCCTGTGCTAATCTGTGTTGTTTAAGTAGAGAAATCTCTAGCATCACGTCCTATTTGTTTGGAAATCTAACTTCCCGGTATCATCAAAATCAAAACTCTGGACATAGGTGAAAGGACTTTGTGAAAAGCTATTTGCGTGATAGATAATTTAAAATACATTTTCTAGCAATTGGAAAATAATTTAGAGTTGAAGCTATATTTGATGTTTTCTGAAACTGATTAAAAGTAAAAGATAAGTCTGACCAGATTTGATTTGTTCTAAAATTGAATTTTAACTGAGAAATTAATCATCGTTGTTACATGTGTTCACTAACCTTCATTCCTAAGATTTTCTTTTTGTGTCATTCCATCTAATGGGTGTACTTCTTCCACCTGTCACATACATTCACTTAAGTTCTCTATGTGATGTGTTAAATTAATTTCTGAGTTTAATTAAAAATCTCTTGAAGTGGACACGTTGTTTTATGTATTGCGAGAGGATTGAAGCAACCAGCAAGTCTTTCGGATGCCCACACATGGAGACGCCGGCCAACTTTGACTCTGCTGGCTCCTGAGTCTTAAAGATGGCAAAGGAGTGGAGACTATAACCCTGCATGCTGTGTAGTTTGCATTGTTAACCCGAGTTTGCTTGTCTGTTTCCTAATCCAAACAGAGCGTCAGAAGCCATGATGCATGTAGTGTGTGTGTGCTGCAGCTGGAGTGGGCCCCAGACCAGGTATTTATAGACACCACCTTAAGCCTGCCGTCCGCTTGTCATCTGATCTGAGCATCTGTTTCTAGCTGCTTTGGGAGTCAGTTTCTACCATCTTGCCCTGTTTAATCTGGTTACAACTAGCCTGGATATGCATTTGTATGTATGTTGGTGTACATACATATGTAAGAAGAAATTTCTAGCTGGGCGTGGTGGCGCGCACTTGTAATTTAGGAAGGTCACAAGTTTGAGACCAGCAGCCTTGGCAGTTTTGCCAGATCTTGCTTCAGAATAGAAAGCAAGGAGCCAGGCGTGGCGGCACACGCTTGTCATCCCCGCATTTGGGAGGCCGAGACAGGAGGATCGTGGTTCGTGGACAGCCTCAGCTACTACATAGTGAGGCCTTCTGAGACTTAATGAGACCCTGTTTCCAAAATAAAGAATAAAAACTTAGGCAGGGGATGTAGCTCGGAGGTTGAATGCCTCTGGGTTCCATCCCCAGACCCGCAAAAAAAAAAAAAAAATAGGGCTGGGGGTGTAGCTTAGAGGTAGAATGCCCCTGGGTTCCATTCCCAGTACTGCAAATAAAGTAAAAATAAAAAGCGAGGCTAGAGGTTTAGCTTAGTGGTAGAGCACCCTGTACTGAATCCCTTGTCAGAAACAAAAAGGTCACTGGTTTTGACAGTACTGCCAGTAGCACTTTGTTGTTGGAGATAACTGTGCTTTTATAGATAAATCACTTACCCTGGCTACAAGCCCCCATCACAGCACTGCACACAGCTACCTGGGGTTTGAGAAGGGGAGAAATGGAAACTAAGCCAGTTGCCTTTCCAGGTCACAGTCAATAAAATGGTAGGAAATATAGTGTATTCTCCCAACAGGGGCTGAGGTCTTTCCATTCCCACGGTTCCTCTCCTGGCAGATTTAATACATAGGTTCTTTGCTTTTATTTTCTCGTGACGTAAATAAAATTGGTGTCAGCCTATTGGCCGATTTGATAGGGGTTTGCAGGCTGGTTGTAATTAGATTCCTAGCATTTAAATTCCTTTCTCTCTTTTCCCCCCCTTTATAAGTAAGGGTTAAAAGTAGGCATAGTATAATTACTCTTAATATCCATTATCCTTGTCCTCTTCTCCTGATCATCCTGTAGTACTGACCCATTCCTCCCTACAATTAGGACATAGGCCAGTGAAACTGACCACCTCAGCTGCAGGAGGACCATATGCTACTCTCCTAGTGAGTACAAAATCCATCGAGGCCGTGTTCACCTCACCTCACGTGGTTGTTCTGAGCTGGCACGTTAGTGCCCGAAGGCCGTTACCATAGCTCTCTGCGTGGCTGACATGGTCACTCCATTGCATTGCATGCGTGTGTGTGGTGCTAGGGACGGAACCGAGCCTCGCGGATGCTAGCCAAGTGCTCTACCACTGAGCTACATCCCCAGACCCATTACAGTGAGGTTTTTTCTGCTAGCATTAGTTCAAAATTGAACATCTTGCAGAGTCAGCCTTACTAATTAGATTGATACAACTAATGACTATTTCTGGATTCTAACGGATAGAGTTTAAACTGAGACAAATATTTTCCTGTTAACTGTGAAACTAAAGGTAAGATCATCTGATAAGAAGCTGGTGATTTCCCACCAGGGCTTTGTCTTCTAATGCTTTTGTTTTTTTGGTTTGGTTGGTTTTTGTTGCTGTTGTTTTATTTTGGGTTAGGAATTGAACTCTAGGGCCACCTCTGAGTTCTCTGGACCGCACTCCAGCCCTATTTTCCATTTCGAAATGGGACCTTGCTGTGTTGCTGAGGGTCTTGAGATGCTAGCTCGCTGAGGTGGCTTCAAGCCTGAAGTCCTGTTTGAGCCTCCCAAGGGCTGGGATCGCAGGCATGTGACCCACGCCGGGCTCTTCTGCTTTTGTCCGGTGTTCTGTTAGAATGGTGTACAGGGCTCTAGCCGTGGCTACATTGCTCTCTGGCTGCTTAGCCTGAACCAGGCTCCCACAGCCAGTGTTGGTATCACTCAGAGCATCTGAGGACATGTGGCTAGCCTCATTTGGCATCTTTGACTTTGTTTTGTTTTTGTTTATTTTTATTTTGTTGTTTGTTTTTTCTTTTTTGTGGTACTGGGGATGGAACCCAGGGGCATTCTACCTCTGGGCTCCACTCCCAGCCCTATATCTTATTAATTATTTTGAAATAGAGTCTAAGTTGCGGAGGACCTCACTAAGTAGCTGAGGCTGTCCAGGAACTCTGATCCTCCTGTGTCAGCCTCCCACATACAAGTGCCCATCACCGTGCCCAGATCAGCCTCCCACATACAAGTGCCCATCACCGTGCCCAGATCGGCATTTCGACTTTGAGCTGAAGACATAAATGCATAGTGGTCAGTTCTTACTTGGATTGGTGTCAGAAGAAAGGTTGGAACTGATGCTGAGCGATACCATTACGAGCCAGGGATGGTGGCACAGTACTTGGTGGGATCCCAGTGCTTATGAGGCTGAGGCTCCCTGCCAGCCTCCGCAGCTTAATGAGGTCCTGTGCAATTTGGTGAGGCTCTGTTTCAAAATTCAAAAACTTTAAAACTGGGACTGTGGTATAACTCAGAGGTAGAAACTCCTGGGTTCAACCCCAGTATCACAAACAAATAAATAAATATGCAATAAGGCTGTTGGCACAAATATATATGCAATAAATAGATGTGACACAAACCCATCATCCCAGTGCTTGGGAGGATGAGACAAAATTCAGGGGAGATAACAGCCTCTACAGTGAATCAAGACCCTGTTTCAAGCCGGGCGTGGTGGCGCACACTTGTAATCCCAGCATTTGGGAGGCTGAGACTGGAGGATCGCGATTTGCGGGCTGCAGGATTAGTTTAGCCAGAGTAAAATGTCTCTTCTTTCAGTCCCCAGAACCACCAAACAAATGAATAAAATGGGCTGGAGGTAGAGCTAGTTGTGGTGATGCACACTTGTAATCCCAGTACTTGAGGCTTAGACAGGAGGATGGCAGATTAGTGGTCAGCCTCGGCAATTTAGGCCCTCTGCAACTTAGTGAGACCCTGTTTCAAAATAGAAAGGGCTGGGTATATATAACTCAGAGGTAGTGTACCCCTGAGTTTAATCCCAGCCAACACACACACACACACACACACACACACACACACACACACACACACGGTGATAACTGGGCTGAGCCCTTGTAGGAGACAAATTGCCTGAATCTAGATAGCCACTGTCTTTTGAAACATTGTGTTCTCCCTGCAGTGCCCCCCCACACACACCTGAGTCCTTAATGAAAGAACTGATCATCCTTAAAGTTGCATTTTGGGTGGGTGATGGTTAAGATTTAATGTTTGGTCTTTACATTCACTTTGGTCCTCTTGAGTCAGATGCTTGCAGTTTTACTATGATTTGGGGGAAGTTTGGCCAGAAGTAAAATAGAAAGCTTGCTTCTCTTTTTTTAGAGCCCTCTAAGGATTCTGTAAATTCTTATTTCTCTTTATAATTTCCACTCTATCCTAGGAATATCTGGTTTTATAACTTCACTTTTTACATTTGAAACACAAAAAGTGCATAGGTCCAGAAGTCACTCTAGTGGTGGGAGTCTTAAGATCAGTGATGTGCTTCAGAGCCAGCTGAAGAGCGAACTGAGAGCCAGGCGTGGTGGCGCACGCTTGTAATCCCCGCGCGTGGGAGGCTGAGACAGGAGGCACAGGTTCAAAGCCAGCCTCAGCTACTTAGAGAGGCTCTTAGCAACTTAGTGAGACCCTGTTTCTAAATAAAATATTAAAAAGGTCTGGGAGTATAGCCCTGAGGTAGAAAGCCTCTGGGTTCCACCCCCAGTACCACCAAAAAAAAAAAAAAAAAAAAAGAATGGACTGAGCGTGCAGACTCCTCAGTTTACCCCACGGGTGGCACCCAGAGTCTGCATGCTTGCCAAGCATCCAGGCTGTTTTAGAACAAGTGGGAGAAAAACCACTTGAAGAAACTATCCAGAACTCTGCACTCACTGGTAATAAAGACGCAGTAAATGCCCTTTAGTCCTGAGCACGATCCCCCTGTTATATGAGTGAATGTTAATGGTGCTCAGACAATCATACTGAACCATAATGAGCATGTCTTATTAAGAACATTCCAGGGTGAGGGTGTAGCTCGGTGGGAAAGCAGGTGTGGGAGGCCCTGTGTTTAACCCCCAGCACTGGGGGAGAGGGGCTTCTTTTGCCAAATCCAGTGAGCATCTGTGGGGCAAGTGAACAAGCCTATCATCCCAGCTACTCAGGAGGCAGAGAGAGGAGGATTGCAGGTGCAAGGCCAGCCCAGGCATCTTGTGTTGAAATAGAACATGAAAAGTCTGGGAGCATAGCTCAGTGGTATGGTGCCCCTGGGCTTAAGCTGTGGTACCTTAAAAAAACGTAAAGAAAAAAGAACATGCCCATGTCTTTCTCCAGCTCTTTAATGTTAAATTGCCTACACAATGAGAAAGATCCTCGTATTTCTTAAATCATGTCTCTTACAAGAGAAACTTGAGTTTAAGGACCTGATTTTATTCTGTCCTGTTTGAGATTTATATCCTCTGATCATTTAGTAACTTTTCTTGGCTGCCAATTAATCTTTCTCTTTTCCTTTTGGTTACAGAGAAAAGCAGTAAAGAATCTACCTCACTGGGAATGTCATCATTACCAACTTTAGATGGACTCAGCCATCCAGCCCTTTCTTCAGGACAGAGTCCTGAGGGCGGCAGTCCTACGAGCCTTGCTCGCTCTGTCCCTGCTCCAGTCTGCCCTGTCAAGCCCAGTGACCCAGAGAGCATCAAACCTAAAGCTGCGAAGGCTCCGAAGGCTTCAGGTGAATCCCATGCAAACTCTAAGAAGAAAGGACATCTTCCTCTCCAGGACCTTTCCGATTGCGCTTCCTCAGCTGACCAGAGTCCAGCTACGCCTTCGCCTGTTTCGTCCGAAGACGGAGCCATTGCAGATGACCTGGGGAAGCCTGCCGCAAGCACCCAGGGCCTCAGATTTTATCTCCACACAAGACAGGAAGCTAGCTTATCTGTCACAGCTACCACGATGCATGAATCACAGCTGGTTGTAGGCACACAGGGTCGGCATCCAAAAAATCAGAACCCGAGTCAAGTAGATGACCTTCCACCACGCAGAGAACCCGAGGATAGACGGCTTGAGGTTGTGCAGCAGGGTGCTCCGCGTGACCCAGAACATCTCTGTGACACGAGGGACCTGGAACCTCCTGAAGAAAGGCAACTGGACCACCAAAACATCCTTGATGTGGAAGCTGCAATGAAAGGAGCTGGGCCGCAGCAGAATGTGGAGCTTCCAAGTACAGAAGCAAGTCTTTCGCCTTCAGGACGCTTTGGGTGCTCCGATTCCGAAATGCTTATGGAAATAGATGCGGTGGAACAGTCCCCAGCGGCAGATGGGCAGCGTGCGAGCGCCGCGAGCCCTGGCACCCGCGGTCTCGGGGCAGCCAGGCCCTTGGTGGAAGTAGGGACGCCAGAGTGTCACCCCTCACCCGAAGGTTTAAATAGCCTCACTTCCACTCAGGACTGCCAGCCCCCAGAAAGCAGGGTTGAAGTGTCTGAAACAAAGAAAGACTGTGGCAGTTACCCCCCCTCCTCAAGTCTCTGTGGCACTTGTCAGCCTTCCTTGGAGCCAACAGAAGAGTCCTGTTCTTCTATAACAGCAGCCTTGAAAGAACTCCATGAGCTTTTGGTCGTTAGTAGTCAGCCGGCTTCAGAAAGCATTTCTGAAGAAGTCCTCTGTCAGTCAGGAAAAGCAGCTGAGGGCCAAACCGGTCTTCAGGATCTTCCAGGAAGACGGACCCAAAATGAACATCTGACCCACAGTGGACAGTGCCCACAGGTCTTCTCTCATCAGGCCAGATCTGCATCCGTGCAGACGGGAAGTTTAGTTACTTCTCCCGGTACTGGGGTAGAAGATATGGAGAATGCTAGCTTCGGGGATTCAGGTGATGGCCTGGCAGCCGACGAGGAAAGTGTCTCCCAGTCTAGGGATTCGGCAAGCGAGAGCGGCTTCGTCACCGTGACCTCGGCTAACTCGTCTAATCAATCGCACTGCACCGTAGGTGTAGAAATTTCACCCAGACTCGTAGCAGGTGAGGAAGATGCACTCGGTCAGACTTGTGAACAAACTAAGTCTTTGCCATCAAGTTTCACGCTGGTTAAAGACTTGGGTCAGGGCGTACAGGATCCAGTAACCGACAGACCCGAAACCAGAGAAAATGTCTGTTCCGAAGCTGCAAGGCCATTTCTTGAATTGGAGCAGCTTACCAGCCATCCATTACCAAGTCCCTCTGTTCTTCCACCATTAATTTTTCCTGCCACAGATATTGACCGGATTCTCCGTGCCGGCTTTACTTTGCAGGAAGCTCTTGGGGCTTTGCATCAAGTTGGTGGAAATGCAGACCTTGCACTTCTTGTTTTGCTAGCAAAGAACATTGTAGTTCCTACGTAGATAACTATGGGAAAGTGGGCTAGATCGCACTGCATTCCCTTAAAAAAGCTCTCTCTACACACACTTAAACACTCACCACATACACAGTATATGTAGAAACCTGCGAGCAGAATGTTGAGCCAGATTTTTTTTTAAAGATTTTTTTCGGCCAAAGTAACTTTTGATCTCTTGTCTGATGAATTTGTCTATTCTACTTGTTAAAACTGGGCCTTTTTAAATGTTCTGGCAGTATGTGCATACAAAAAGCTTTTTATTCTCATGAAGATGATGTATTCTGGAATAAAATGGATGGTTTTGTGTATAGCATGCCATTTTAGAACGAGAGTGAATGCTTTGAAAAGCAGAAGCCATGAGAAGCCCCTCCCCCTGCAGCTAGAGACAGCCTGGCCTCACCCGGCCGGGCGCGCCAGGGGCGGGGTGCTGCCTGGCTCAGTCGCAGTTGAGAAACTTGGCCGCGCAGCTTGATGTTTGGAATCACACCCGGTGTCTATGTATTATGATTCACCAATTCAGGAAATTGAAGAATAATTTAGTATCTCCTAGACTAGTAGGCTTTTATTTCTGTGCTCAGGACTTGACGTTTTAATATGGTGAGCAGAAGGGTTTAAAGCTTTGGCTCCTGTGTGTTGCACAGGCCGCCGTGTGGATCAGTTGCCAAATATCTCCATTATGCTGGGGGGATACCGTGGGGGATCGACTCTAGAGCGGAACATGGTGCTACCCAGATTTAAAAAGGGAAGGAAAAAGAGGCCCAGTCATAACTCCATTTGCAAATGTCAATGAATGAAAAATAATGGCCTAAGTAAACACTGGAATTACTAGAGATTGGGTTTACCAGTGTCAGCATCTCAACCCTTAACAGCCAGTGATGGACACAGGTGGTGGGTTGATGGCCTCCGTCATTTCCAAACTGATCTTCTCCTAGGAAGCCCTTCAGAGGCTCGCTCTGATCTGAGAGTAGTGCGGTGTGATGACCTTGTGCCTGGCCCACCTCTGTGCTTGCAGGAGTCAGTCTGTCTAGACTGGCCTCGGTGGCAGTGAGGCAGTAGTTGTGGTTTCTGACCCAAGTGGCCTTGGTAGAGTTTTCCATCCCTTTCTTTCCTCAGGAGTTTCTTCTTTAAGCAAAATTTGTATTTGTGTTTACCATGTCAAGTGAGAGTGGGGCATAATATATAGATGTATTTATTGTGGCCTTTTTAAATATAAAGACTAGCCCTTGGAAGTCATTGTCCTATGGGCCCCACTGTGCAATAATCCTACTGGCTAGGTTTAGATAATTCCTGGAAAATAAGCTTTTCTGAGGTGTACCTAGGAGAAATTTGCAATCTTGGTTATCTTGAAAAAAGGTTTTGAGAATGGTAATGTCTGATTTCAGGTTATAGTTAGTAACGTATTTGAACCAGAAGCTTTCAAAGGAGCGGTTTCTGAACTTAGTAATAAATGCTTTTGCCTGAAGTCTCACTCTGCTCTGAAAGTTTTTGTTTTTTGTTTTTTGTTTTTTTATTCTTTCCATCAAAGTTTGTCACTGAGCACAGCCCACATGGAGGCTCATATCTCAGGAGTTTTTGAACTTTAGGGCGCTCGGAGGCATTTCCCCTCTTCCTCTCCCAGCCTTTCTTTTTGCTCTGTTTGTACGCGTGCTGTGAGACGCCAGGGACGTGGCAGCGTGTCGGCAGACCTTCATGATCCTCTCTGGAGTCGGGGAATGGTTGGCGGAAGGGGCTGTAGTTGACTGCTTTCCAGAGGGTGCGTGGAAAAACATGTAAGCCAGGCTGTCTTCGAGATGTTCTTTTAGACAGCCTTATGTTGTGGCCCCTTTGCCTGCCCTACACCAAAGATTTAAGATGCACTGGGAAAATGTTTACCGGGTTTCTGTCAACTGACTCCTAGATCTGTGACTGTGGTTAAGTAGTTGGTGCTGTAATGGAAGCAGACCTGGCAGCGCGCAGTGGGCCTGCATTTACTTCATGGTTGGTAGTATGGATGTGTTTTAAGCTTGCAAGTCTTTGGGCTGCTGGATGGGGTGGTTGGGGAGACGGCCTTTACGGGAGTCTACTCCTGAAGGCCTTCAGTGTGGAGCTCGCTGGACCTCCCAGCTTCCTTTGCAGCCAGTTCTAGTGGCATACCACCCAGCAGCCGTGGCCACTGAATTTTTACAATCTGAAAATTAGGGAAACAGTCCCAGGTGGAATATATATCAATCTGAAAAAGTTTCATTACAGTAGCTTTTATGTATGTGTATTTATTTTTAGGAGAAAAATCAAATAGTTGTACAGGTATTCTTATTAGGAATACTTTGAATGAGCTTAACCAATTGCCAAATATCCTTGTCCCTTTTGTCATAATTTTTTGAATATATAATTGCTTTTGATTTTTAGAATCTCGCTTTCTGAGCCAGGCATGGTGGTGCACACCTGTAATCCCAGTACTTGGGAGGCAGAGACAGGAGGATCTCAGGTTCGCTTTTGCGGCCAGCCTCAGCAACTTGGCGAGAGACCCAGTTTCCACATAAACAATAAAATAGAACTGGGGGTATGGCTCATGCAGAATGCCTCTGAGTTCAATCCCCAGCACCAAAAAAAAAAAAAAAAAAGGTCTTACTCTAGCCATCATTTGCAGAAAGTCACTGTCATTGTTAGGATTTTGAATGACCTTTAAATTTAGCTATACTAGAATACACAGAATATTAAAGGATATTTTACTAGTAAACCTTTGTTGTCAGTTTTTATTCAGTGTTACTTTTTTTTTCCAAGAACTTCAGAAGCTGGCATGATGGCACATGCCTATAATCTCAGCTACTCAGGAGGCTGAGACAGGAGGATCACACAAGTTTAAGGCCCACCTGGGAAACTTCGCGAGACCCTGTCTCAAAATTTAAAAAAAAAAAAAGAAAAAGAAAAAGCTGGAGGTGTAACTTAGTGCCCCTGGTTTAACCCCCAGTACCACCAAGAAAAAAAAAATCTCAAATGTAGAAATTATGGATTAATTTTCTAAGAATAAGGTCCATTCAACCTAGGCATGGTGGTACAGTGCCTGTAATCTAGTTCTTGGGAAACTGAGACAGGAGGGTCACAGGCTGAAAGCCTGACACAACAATTTAGTGAGCCCCTGTTTCAAAATAAATAGGGCTGAGGATATAGCTCAGAGGCAGAATGTCCCTTGGTTCAATCCCAGCACCCCCAAAACCCAGTTCTTGTGAACCACTTTGTTGTCAGCAGAGCTGATAAGAGCCATAACCAGGAGCGGCAGCTTTACTGTCAGCTCCTGCACAGAGCCAGGAGCGGGCAGTTCTGTGTTCTGTGTTGATCTCCAAGGTGGTCTCTGTTCACCAAAGAAAAGAGCGTTTTCTGCAAAGCGTGGCTGTCTCCCTCCGTCGGCTCCCGCACAGAAGGGCGTACTTGGCAACCGAAGAGCCGTACCGTACCTAGGCTGTAGGTTTTGCTCTTCGCCCCTGTGTTAAGAACAATTTCCAGTTGTGCCTCTTGTGGCCTTCAGACAGCCAGAAGCCTTCATCCTACTGTTTGGGCTTTAGCTTACTAGCAGATAAAAATAATAACCCTTTGAGCCGGGTGTGGTGGCACACGCTTGTAATCCCCGCGCTTGGGAGGCAGAGACAGGAGGATCGCGCAGGTTCGAAGCTAGCCGCGCGCGCTGGCTTAGGAGACCCTGTTTCCAAATAAAAATGTAAAAATAGGTCTGGGAGTGTAGCCCGGAGATAGAAGGGCTTCCAGGAACCCCAGTACCACCAAAAAAAAATAATAATAATCCTTTGCCTGGCAAAACCAGCTGGGTATGGTGAGTGTGTTAAAACTCTGCCATTGACCTAACACGAGGCACAGTGTTCCAGCACCAGGAAAACAAACATAAGCCCTTCTGCCTTGCAGCCTGCCCTTTCTAGAGCCTCGTGTCTCCTTTTGTGGCGGGGGGAGGTGCATAGTCCTGCGTGTCTCTTCCTCCCACCCCCTTCCCGCCATGCATTTCTCTAATGCCTCGGTACTTAGGAATGAAACGAGACTCAGACGTTGTGACGACCAGGTAATGTAGGGTCTGCCTGTTCTTCCCTTACCACACAGCAGTTTTCTATCTCTAGAGAAAGCCATAAGAATCCAGTTGGTTTGACTTGTAGTTCATGTCTAGAAATACTCGTGTAAGCTATAACTTCCAGATTGTGATTGACAAATATAGTTAGGTATGCCTAGATTAAAAGCAAGCAATTTTTGTACCTACAGACATACTCTTCATTTGCGGTGGCTCTTCCCCACCATGTATATAATGAACTGCCTTGCACGCAGTGGCCAGCAGAGCTCCCGTGCGCTCCTGCGGCCTCCCCTGCTGCTCACCAGCGGAGCAGGTGAGCAGGGGGCTGCCTGAGGTGCTGCGTCACAGAAGATAGCCAGGGCCACGGCACAGGACCCAGTCCCAAAAGAATCAATAGAGACAGAAGGCAGCTGGATTATGCATTCTTTAGCACAAATACAAAAAAAAAAAAAGCATGTTTTTCTCTTTCAGATATGGTGAGTTAGTGTAGCCTGTGGCTAAATTAGAGAGCCCGGAAGTGCGCCTGGTGGTGTGGAGGCGCACGCCTGTAATCCCAGTACTCGGGAGGCTGAGACAGGAGGATCGCAGGTTCCTAGCCAGCCTCAGCTACAGTTAGGATTTCCCTCCTAGAAGATGAATGTTAGCTCTCATGTTGGGATTGCGATAAGAAAAAGATTCTTTTTTTCTTCCTTTTTTTTTCCCCCCTGAAGATTAGTGTCAGTTCTTATCAGAGTCAACTGGAAGCCTGTTGAGAACTAGAATGTGGAATCCTGGCTGAGATTTTACACCTGTATTTAGGCCTCTGTAGGTGTCCTAGGAGTTCT
The DNA here is from genome assembly GCF_963383645.1 of Muscardinus avellanarius. Taxonomy (NCBI): domain Eukaryota; kingdom Metazoa; phylum Chordata; class Mammalia; order Rodentia; family Gliridae; genus Muscardinus; species Muscardinus avellanarius. The sequence continues at coordinate 12,180,199 of NC_137788.1, forward strand.
TTGAGCCTTTGATGTACTTGCTTTTTTGTGCCTTAAGTTTTTCTGAATAGCAGAGCATCAAGTTTCGGTGGGGCTGTACGAGTGGGATGTGGGAGGAGGTTTGGCAGACCCGTCCCCTAAGCTGACTCAGTCATCAGCCCCGCCCCAGGCAGGTCATCAGGTCTCCACAGACAGGAAAGGTACCACATGGGTGTTTACAGCAGGCATCCCAAACGCAGCTTCTGGATGCTTATTCTGCTCCCTGTCACGCTGTCAGTGTTGTAGTTAAAGAGAAAGGAAGCTGAAAAATAAGTGTTTGAAAGGAAGTTAGTGACTCCCCCCCAAGACTGTGCAGTGTAAGTCTGTAGCCATCGGTAGCTACATCTTGATTCACGCATTAAACTAAGTGCCCGGGTGCCAGGCACTGGTGAGCTCTGAGGATTCAGAAGTGATTAAAACATCGGATGCCAGGTGTGGTGGTAAACACTTGTGATCCCAGTTCATGGGAGGCTGAGACAGGAGGATTGCAGCTCCAAGGCCAACCTCAGCAACTTAGCAAGGCCCTCTGCAACTTACACCCTGTTTCAAAATAAAATAGGCTAGGGGTATAGCTCAGAGGTAGAATGCCCTTGGGTTTAATTCCCCGGTACAAAAAAAAAAAAAAAAATGGGTTGGAACCCTGCCCCTGCAAAGCTTTCAGCCTAGTTAAGAGACGAGAAGCAAATCTGAGCTTCAAACTGGGAGGAAAGCTCACGATAGAATCAGATGCTGTGAGCCTAGAATTTTTAAATTTTTATTTTAAAAAGCAATGAAATGTAACAAATTGTAAGAATCCTGAGGAGATCAGGTATTGAGAAGTCAACTAGTGTAGCAAGGCAGGATAACCAGCCTCCGCGCCAGGCAGGACTGGGATGTCCGCCGGGCCCTCCCGTGCCCCTGGGCAGCACAGCTGAATACTGGCCATCTGGGCCAACGGGACGCGGCAGAACAGGCTATTTTAAAGGAGCTGAGTGCAGCGTATGAAAGTGGGAATCTAGAGCAGAAGGCACAGCCGCGAGGGTTCTCGGACGGGAGGGTTGGGAGGGATGGCTCAGAAAGGATCCAGGCTCCTCCCAGGACAGCTCCCTGGAAGGCGCTCTGATCTCTCCTCTCTTGTGACTTCTGAGGCTTACAATTAGGAAACTCTCTCAAAGGACTGTCAGGTATTGGAGACTGGTAATCTAGATCAGGAAGGGGCGGTGCTCTCATATGGGAGAGGGTCCTGGAGTTTAGTACATGGTCTGTAGAGGGTGAAACCTGCAACTGAAATGGTAGCAGAATGTTTCTTCTACCTAAAAGCTAAACTACAGAAGATCAGGAGGCAGGGATGTAGGATGCAAAGTACTTTTTACAGAACTGTTTCTCTAAATATATAGCAGAAGGAGGTCTTGAGGAGGGGCTGTGCTGGGGCACTCTGTTGCCGGGGTGGGAGGCCGTGGTGTTCACGGGAGGTGTGCTTGCAGTCTTGGGTGGCTGCAGCAGCCTGCGGGAGACACTTTCCTCCCGGTTTCTTTCCTTGAGGCCCCATAGATTTCTGGATCCCGCCACCCATCCGAGCCCCCTTAGTCTGCTTGGATCTCCGCCCCCTCCTCTGACCGCCCTTCGGGAAGGGTTCTGGTGAGGGAGCAACCGGCATGCCACCCGAATGTGCTTTCTCACCGTGAGCCTCCAGTGAAGTGACCTGTCCACATTCTTATCCCGCATATCATCTTCCTGACAAGTTGGGCTCATGGCCTTTGCACTCGAGAGAGATTTGTTTACCAGTTTTCTAGCCATGTTTGGCAAATCGTAGTGGATAGACACCCTCTTTTTTTTCCCTTGCAGTTAGCTGCTCATATATTGTGAGGCTTTCTGACTTCTCTTTTAAGCTTTGAGACTATTGCATCTCATGAGAAGAACTAGGCCAGCTGGCACAGCAAGCTTGCCAGAGGCTCAGCCACTCCCAGATGCTTGGGTTTTGAGAGTCGGGGAGCTCTGAGAACTTCCGGGAACCAAACTCAGGAATCCCACAGTCGGTTGCATTGTGCCGGGGGCCTCGGGGCTGCACGCGGCCCGTCGAGGCTGAGTGAACTAGATGCCTTTGAGTTTGAATTTTTGTCACGTACTGAAATGTAAGTCAGCCCTAAATAATCAAAACACTTTATTTTTCTTTTTTAATAGGAACTTTCTGAAGAAAAAGTGGTGTGTAAAACATTTGATATTTAAGACAATAAAGTTTTTATCATAAGTTCTCTGTTTGATCAGTTTCTTTTAGCCTGAGGTGGTTGTTTCTCCTCTACCCTTGCGTCTGTCTCCTTGCCCCTTAATTACACCAGGCTTTGTGACTTGTGGCTGTCTCTGCCTGTCTCAGAGCCATGAAACTCACCTCCAGGTGACAGGGCAGCCACCAGCTGATACAAAAGGTATGTGTTTTGGAACTGCCTATGAAGTTCATGGAAATATATCACAACAGCCAGGCGTGGTGGCGCACGCTTGTAATCCCAGTATGTGGGAGGCTGAGACAGGAGGATTGCGGGTTCACGGCCAGCCTCAGCTACTTAGGCCCTCCGCAACTTAGCGAGACCCTGATTCAAAAGAAAGGAAAAAAAACAGGGCTGAGGGTGTGGCTCGGATATAGAACGCCCCTGGGTTCCATCAGCGGTGCCACACAAATATATATGTACCTCAACAGATCAGGTGTGGTAGTACACTCCTGTAATCCAAGTACATGGGCAGCCGAGACGGGAGCATCACAGTTCAACGGCAGCCTCAGCAACTCAGTGAGACTCTCAAGGAGTGGCCAGGCGTGGTGATGCACACTCCTAATCCCGGTACTTGGGAGGCTGAGACAGGAGGATGTAGGTTCTCACCAGCCTCAGCTGCCTAGGCCCTCTGCAACTCAGTGAGACCCTGTTTCAAAATAAAGAATAAAAATAGGGCTGAGGGTGTAACTTGGAGGTAGAAGTCCCTGGTTCCATCCCAGTACTATAAAAATTTTTAAAAAAGGACTGGGGATGTAGCTCAGAGGTAGAATGCCTCTGGGTTCAATCACCAGTTCCAGAAAAACAAAAAGGAAAATAAAGGGATGGGGGCATATCTTGGAAGTAAAAAAAAAAAAAAGTACGTACACGACAGGGTGCAGTGGTGCAAAGGAGCCTCGAGCAGGCTCCGTGGCATGCATCCAGCCTCCACCTGGGAGCGCAAGCCGGAAGTTGCCTAAGCTCGGCCTTGGTTTCCTCATCCGTGAGATGAAGCAGAGTAGGCGATTGTAGGGATTAGACAAGTTAATACAAGTTCTAGGAGAGTATGTGCTGCAGAGAGGGCCCAGTAGATGGGAGGAGATAGTTTTCAGAATATTACCAGGGATTCAGGACGCTCAGTGGGCTTTCTGGGATTGAGGTAGCTCATCTAATAATCCATTCTGGGGGAAGGGCCCCCCCCACAATGCAGTCAAGAGTCCAGGCTGCTGGGTGTGGTCGCACATGCCCATAATCTCAGTACTTGGGAGATTGAGACAGGAGGGGTGCAGGCTCTAGGCCAGCCTCAGCAATTTAGCAAGACCCTGTTTCAAAATAAAAGAGCTGGATATGTAACTCATAGGTAGATAGCCCTGAGTTCAAAGCCCAGTACCACACACACAAGGGTACTGGTATCTGCCTCTTCGACATGGTTTCAAGACTGTGTTGGGAGCCCGGCATGGTGCCTCATGCTTGTAATCCATGGGAGGCTGAGACAAGAGGATCATAGGTTCCCAGCCAGCCTCAGCTACTTAGGCCCTCCGCAATTCAGTGAGACCCTGTTTCAAAATAAATAGCTGGGCATGGTGGCGCACGCATGTAATCCCAGCATTCAGGAGGCGGAGACTAGAGGATCCCGGTTCCAACAGCTTCAGGTTTTGGGGGGTATTTTTGCGGGTCTGGGGGTGGAGCCCAGGGGCATTCGACCTCCGAGCTACACTCCCTGCCCAATTTTTTATTCTTTACCCAATTTTTTTACTCTTTATTTTGAAACAGTCTCACTAAGTTGCAGAGGGCCTCACTAAGTAGTAGCTGAGGCTGTCTGCAAACCGCAATCCTGTCTCAGCCTCCCGAATGCTGGGGTTACAAGCGTACGCCACCACGCATGGCTAGCCTCAGGTATTTAGCGAGGACCTTTGCAACTCAGTGAGATCCTGTTTCAAAAATAAAATAAAAATAATAATAATAATAATAATAATAATAATAATAAAAGGCCGGGGGTGGTGGCACACGCTTGTAACCCCAGCGCTTGGGAGGCTGAGACAGAAGGATCGCACAGGTTCAAAGCCAGCCTCAGCAACTTAGGCTCTCAGCAACTCAGTGAGAACCTGTTTCCAAATAAAATACAGAAAGAGGTCTGGGAGCGTAGCCCAGAGGTAGAAAAGCCCCTGGGTTCCACCCCCAGTACCACAAAAAATAATAATAAAGACTAAAAAAAAAAAAAATAGGACTGCATCTGTAGCTCGGAGGTAGAATGCCCCTGGGTTCCATCCCCAGTACTGCAAAAATAAATAAATAAATAATAAAGAATAAAAAATCAGGCTGGAAGCTGGACATGGTGGCACACACTTGTAATCCCAGCATTTGGGAGGCTAAGACAGGAGGATCTCCGTTCAAGGTCAGCCTCAGCTACTTAGGTCCTTTGCAACTTAGTGAGACCCTGTTTCAAAATAAAGAATAAGCAGGGCGTGGTGGCACACGCGTGTAATCCCAGCATTCAGGAGGCTGAGACCTGAGGATCCAGGTTTGCTGACAGCCTCAGCTACTTAGATTCTGACTCAAAGAATAAAAAATAGGGAAGGGGGTGTAGCTCAGAGGTTGAATGTCCCTGGGTTCCATCCCCAGACCCGCAAAAAATTAATTAAATTGAATAAAGAATAAAAAAAATAGGCTGGGGTGTAGCTCAGAGGCAGAATGCCCCTGGGTTCAATCTCCAGCACCACACACACACAAAAAAAGTCTGGGTTGGGGTGTTCAGGCAGCTTCAACTACTTAGGTCCTTTGCAACTCAGTGAGACCCTATTTCAGAAAATAGATTTAAAAATAGAGCTAGGGGTGTAGCTCGGAGGTAAAATACCTCTGGGTTCAATCCCCAGTACCAAAAAAAAAAAAAAAAAAAGACCAAGCCGGGCGTGGTGGCGCACGCTTGTAATCCCAGCATTCGGGAGGCTGAGACCTGGAGGATCGCGGTTCGCGGACAGCCTCAGCTACTTAGTGAGGCCCTCTGCAACTCAGTGAGACCCGGTTTCAAAATAAAGAATAAAAAAAAAAATAGGGCAGGGGGTGTAGCTCGGAGGTCAAATGCCCCTGGGTTCCATCACCAGACCCGCAAAAAAAAAAAAAAAAAAAAAGACCAGCCTCAGCAACCTAATGAGACCCTGTTTAGAAATAATTCAAGAAAGCTGGGCGTATGGCCCACGCTTGTAATCCCAGCATTTGAGAGGCTGAGACAGGAGGATCACCATTTGCAGACAGTCTCAGCTTCTTAGGCCCTTTGCAACTCAGTGAGACCCTGTTTCAAAATAAACAAAAAACAGGGCTGGAGCCGGCGTGGCGGCACGCGCTTGTAATCCCCGCACTTGGGAGGCTGAGAGAGGATTGCACAGGTTCGAAGCCAGCCTCAGCTACTTAGTGAGGTTCTCAGCAACTTGTTTTCAAATAAAATATAAAAATAAGTCTGGGAGCGCCGGGCGTGGTGACGCACGCTTGTAATCCCCGCGCTTGGGAGGCGGAGACAGGAGGATCGCGCAGGTTCGAAGCCAGCCGCGCGCGCTGGCTTAGGAGACCCTGTTTCTAAATAAAAATATAAAAAAATAGGTCTGGGAGTGTAGCCCAGAGGTAGAAGGGCTTCCAGGAACCCCAGTACCACCAAAAAAAATAAATAAATAAATAAAAATAAGTCTGGGAGTATACCCTGGAGGTAAAAAGCCTCTGGGTTCCACCCCCAATACCACCAAAAAAAAAAAAAAAATTAAAATAGGGCTGGGGATATAGCGCAGAGGTAGAATGCCCCTGGATTTTATCCCCAGTACTGCATAAATAATAATAATAATAATAATAATAATAGCAATAATAATAATAATTAAAGATCTGGGGTTTACCTCAGAGGTAAAATACTCCTGGGTTCAATTCCCATTACAAAGGGAGGGGCTGACTTGGTAGTTTCTTCTGCAAAACTTTTTTTTTTTCTTGTGGTATGGGAGATTTAACAGAGGGCATTCTACTTCTTAACTACAGCCTCAGCCCTATTTTATTCTTTTTTTTTTTTTTTTTTTTTTTTTTTTTTGGTGGTGGTACTGGGTTCCTGGAAGCCCTTCTACCTCCAGGCTACACTCCCAGACCTATTTTTACATTTTTATTTGGAAACAGGGTCTCCTAAGCCAGCGAGGCTGGCTTCGAACCTGCGCGATCCTCCTGTCTCTGCCTCCCAAGTGTGGGGATTACAAGCGTGCGCCACCACGCCGGGCCTATTCTTTTCTTTTTATTCTGTGTGTTGGGGGGAGTACTGGGGATGGAACCCAGGGTCATTCTACCTCTGAGCTACACCCTCAGCCCTATATTTTATTCTTTATCTTGAAACAGGGTCTCACTGAGTTGCAGAGGGCCTCACTAAGTAGCTGAGGCTGTCCTCGAACCCCGATCCTCCTGTCTCAGCCTCCCGAATGCTGGGATGACAAGCGTGCGTCGCCACGCCCGGCTTATTCTTTAGTTTTTATTCTTTATTCTAAGTTGCAGAGGGCCTCACTAAGTAGCTGAGGTTGGCCACGAGCCTGCAGTCTTCCTGTCTCACCTCCCCGAGTACTGGGATTATAAGCGTGCGCCACCACGCTGGGCCACAAAACTATTTATTCAGTAGACTGGATATTTTGCTCCTGGTCTGTTCCGCATGTCAGTCACCGCTTCCTACTTCCCACACAATTTTCAAGCCTGATTCACTTACTTGTTTCCATTCCATTCCACTCTCAATGACACCTACCTTGAGTTCATCTGAAGTACTTTATTTTTTTTCCTGTGAGCTGAGGATTGAACCCAGAGGCATTCTACCTTCGAGCCCAATTTTATTTTTTACTTGGAAATGAGATCTCACTTAAATTGCTAAGAGTCTTGCTAAATAGCTGAAGCTAGCTTCAAACTTGTGATCCTCCCGTCGCAGCCCCCCAAATACTGGAATTACGGGCATGAAGCGGGAAAACCTGGATAATATTTTTGCCGCAGAGCTAAGTCTTACTAGACCTTGTTACTCAAAGCTTGTTTCAATCGGGCATGGTGGCACACACTTGTCATCTGGGAGGCTGAGACAGGAGGATCACGCTTCAAGGCCAGCTTCAGCTACTACTTAGGCCCTTAGAACTCAGTGAGACTCTGTTTCAAATAAAGAATTAAGAAATAGGGCTGGGGGTGTAGTAGCTCAGAGGTAGAAAGCACCTGGGTTCCATCCCTGGTACGGAAAAAAAAAAAAAAATCAAAGCTTTTTTCAAGCTGGGTGTGGTGGTACACACCTGGAATCCCAGGACTTGGGAGTCTGAGACAGGAGGATTGAAGGTTCAAATTTAGTGTCAGTAATTTAGGGAGACTCTGCTTAAAATGAAAAAATACGCTGGGCGTGGTAGAGCATGCTTATAATCCCAGTACTTGGGAGGCCAAGATAGGAGGACTGCAGGTTCACGGCCAGCCTTAGCAAATTAGCGAGGCCCTCCACAACTTAGTGAGACCCTGCTTAAAGCTAAAAAATAAAATAGAAGCTGGGCATGGTGGCACACACTTATAATCCCAGTACTTGGGAGGCTGAAACAGGAGGATCTGAGTTCACAGCCAGTCTCAGCTACTTAGTGAGGCCCTCTGCAACTTAGACCCTGTTTTGCTTTTTATTTATTTATTTATTTACTTATTTATTTATTGGTGGTGCTGGGGGTGGAACCCATGGGGCTTTTCTACCTCCGGGCTACACTCCCAGACCTATTTTATACTTTATTTGGAAACAGGGTCTCACTAAGTTGCTGAGAGCCTAAGTAGCTGAGGCTGGCTTTGAACTGTGTCATCCTCCTGTTTTGGCCTCCCAAGCGCTGGGATTACAAGCGTGCGCCACCACGCCCGGCTGAAACCCTGTTTTAAAATAAAGAATAAAAACCAGGCGTGGTGGCACACGCTTGTAATCCCAGTACTTGGGAGGCTAAGACAGGAGGAGGATGGCACAGGTTTGAAGCCAGCCTCAGCTACTTAGTGAGGCTCTCAGCAACTTAGTGAGACCCTGTTTCCAAATAAAATAGAAAATAGATTCTAGGAGTACAGCTCAAAGGTAGAAAGCCTCTGGGTTCCATCCCCAGCACCACAAAAAGGTAAATAAAAGAATAAAAAATCAGGCTGGGGTGTAGATTGGAGGTAGAATGCCCCTGGGTTCAATCCTCAGCACCACAAAATAAAGTAAATAAATAAATAAATAAATAAATAAATAGGACTGGGGGTATAGCTCAGAGGTAGAATACCCCTGGGTTCAATTCCCAATACTATAAAAAGGATAATTGATTTATTTAATTTAATTTAAAATTATGTTCTTACTGGGCGTGGTGGTGCACATTTGTAATCACAGTACTTGGGAGGCTGAGACAGGAGGGTTGCAGGTTCGAGGACAGCCTCAGCAAGTGGTGAGACTCATCAACCTAGCGAGAACTGTTTCCAAGTAAGAAATAAAATTGAGTGGTCTGGGGATACAGCTCAGAGGTAGAATGCCTCTTGGTTCCATCCCCAGTACCCACACACACACACACACAAAATACAGCTCTGGTAGCTTGGATATACAATACCCATAGATTCTATCCCCAGTGCCAAAAAATAAAATAAAATCATTTTAAACTTAGCTATTACCTGGGGCTATAAGAAGGAAATTGGAGCTAGGTGTGGTGGCACAAGCTTGTAACCTCAGTACTTGGGAGCCTGAGATGGGAGGGTTGCAGGTTCATAGCCAGCTTCATCAACTTAGACCCTGTTTCAAAATAAAAAATAAGCCAGGCATGGTGGCGCACGCTTGTAATATCGGCATTCCAGAGGCTGAGGCAGGAGGATTGGATTCAAGGACAACCTCAGCTACTATTTAGTGAGACCCTTTGCAACTCAGTGAGACCTTGTTTCAAAATAAAGAATAAATAATAAAAAAAAATAGGGCTGGGGGTGTAGCTCGGAGGTAGAATGCCCCTGGGTTCCATCCCCAGTACCGCCAAAAGAAAAAAAGAAGAAGGAAAAAAAAAAACCTGAAGAATTATCTGGGCGTGGTGGCACAGACCTGTAATACCAGTACTTGGAAAGCTGAGACAAGAAAATCCCAGGTTTGAAGACAATCTCAGCAAGTAGTGAGACTCTCATCAACCTAGTTAGACCCTATTTCTTTTTCTTTTTCTTTTTTTTCTTTCTTTTTTTTTTTTTTTTTGTGGTACTGGGAGTGGAACCCAGAGGCTTTCTACCTCTGGGCTATACTCCCAGGCCTATTTTTATATTTTATTTGGAAACAGGGTCTCACTATGTTTCTGAGAGCCTCACTAAGTAGCCGAGGCTGGCTTCGAACCTGCGTGATCCTCCTGTCTCAGCCTCCCAAGTCCAGGGATTACAAGCGTGCGCCACCACGCTCTGCTGCTCGACCCAATTTCAAACTAAAAACTTGAAAAATAGGGCTGTATAGCTTGGAGGTAGAATGCCCCTGGATTTCATCCCCAATACCACTAAAAAAAAAAAAAAAAGAAGAAGAAGACATCTCCACACTTAGCGAGGCTGGCTCTCAGGAACCTACTGAGACTTTATTTCCAAATACAAAATAAAATCTGGCTGGTAATAGATTGGAGTTTGGAGGTAGAATTCCTCTGGATTCAATCCCAGTACCCTCCAGTACCAAAAAAAAAAAAAAAAAAATTGAGAGTGTATCTCAGAGGTAAAATGCCCTTAGGTTCCAATCCCAGTACCACACACACACACACACACACACACACACACATAAAAAAGGATCACTCTTCTTCTCTTGTCTAAAAAGGATAAGAATTAGCCGGGCGTGGTGGCGCACGCTTGTAATCCCCACGCTTGGGAGGCGGAGACAGGAGGATCGCGCTGGTTTGAAGCCAGCCTTGCTGGCATAAGAGACCCTGTTTCCAAATGAAAAGGTTAAAAAATAGGTCTGGGAGTGTAGCCCGTGGGAGTGTATTCCAGAGGTAGAAGGGCTTCCAGGAACCCCAGTACCACAAAAAATAAAATAAAATAAAATAAAAAGGATAAGAATTAGCATATACCTGTCTACCAGTACTTGGGAAACTGAGACAGTGGAGAAATCCTGTTTCAAAGTAAAAAATGAAGAAAGGCCCGGGGGTATAGATCAGAAGTAGAATGCCCCTGGGTTTAGCCCCCAAATAGGGCCGGGGGTGTAGCCCCAAGTAGAATATACCTAGGTTCAATCCCTAATAACAAAATAATAATAAAAAAAAAGGAAGCCAGGCACGGTTGCATAAGCATGTAATCTTGGTACTTGGGAGGCTGAGACAGGAGGATTGCATGTTCAAGGCCAGCCTCAGCAACTTAGTGAGGCCTTCCACAACTTAGTAAGACCCTGTTTCCAAATAAGAAATAAAATCAGGCTCTTGGTATAACTTAGAAGTAAAATGCCTCCGCGTTCAGTCCCCAGTTCCGAAACAAAACAAAACAACAGCAACAAAAACAAACCTGTAAAGTAACATAGGGCTGGAAGTATATAGTTCAAAGGTAAAATACCCCTGGGTTCAATCTAGTACCACAAAAAAAAAGAAAAAAGAAAAGAAAATGGGGCTGGAGGTACGGCTCAAAAGTAGAATGCCTCCAGCTCCCTCCCTCTCGCTCTCTCTCTCTCCCTCTCGCCTTCCTGTCTGGCAGCCGCCATAGGTGGGCAGTTCCCTCCTGTGCCCTGCTGTGCCATGATACATACTCTGGCTCACCATTGGCCCAGAGCAACAGAACCAGCCAGCCATGAGCCAAAACCTTTGAGGCTGTGAGCCAAAGAGATCTCTCATCCAAGAAAGAAAGAAGGACAGAGGGAGGAAAGGAGGGAGAGCGGAGGAAGACGCCTACAGGAAAGGATAAGAAGCCGGCGCGGTGCCCACGCTTGTCATCCCCGCGCTTGGGAGGCGGAGACAGGAGGATCACCCAGGTTCGAAGCCAGCCGCGCTAGCTTAAGAGACCCTGTTTCCAAATAAAAATCTAAAAAATACATGTCCGGGAGCATAGCCCAGAGGTAGAAGGGTTTCCAGGAACCCCAGTACCACCACCAAAAAAAAAAAAAAAAAAAAAAAGGATAAGCCCAGCATGGTGGCACATACCTATAACCCCAGCTTCTTAAGCCCAGCATGGTGGCACACACCTATAACCCAGAGGAGCAAACGTTGGAGGCCAGCCTGGGCAACTTCGCAAGGCCCTGTTTCAAAATAAAAAGGGTTGAAGCTGGGCGTACTGGTGCACGCCAGCAATCCCAGTACTTGGGGCTGAGACAGGAGGATCATAGGTTCAAAGCCAACCTCTGCAATTTAGCAAGACCCTATTTCAAAATTAAAAATACAAAACAGCCCGGAGTGTAACTCTGCTCTAGAATGCCCTTAGGTTCGATCCCCAGGACCACAAATAATCAATAAATGAACAAAAAATAAGAAGAGATGAGGGTATGACTCAGTGGTAACATATCCCAGTAAAATCTCCAGTACCATCAAAAAAAAAAAAAAAAAAAGCTTAACAAGCTAAGCAGAGCGTATTGCCATCTTACATAAAAAGGCTGTATTGTTACCAGACACTGCTTGCTTGTTCAGAGCTAGGTGTGTACTAATGGGATTAACCAACTACCAGTCTTTATCTGTGAGGTTTGTCCTAAAGCAACAAAGCTAATTCGGGGTTCTTCCCTGTAGAAAATCATCAAAAGCCATTATTCTCCCTGTTCAACTCTGGATATGTATATGAAATCGAAGCTTTTGTGTGTGTGTGGTACTGGGGGTGGAGCCCAGGGGCTTTTCTACCTCCAGGCGATACTCCCAGATCTATTTTATATTTTATTTGGAAACAGGGTCTCACTAAGTTGCCCAGAGCCTCACTAAGTAGCCGAGGCTGGCTTCGAACCTGCGCCATCCTCCTGTCTCAGTCTCCCAAATGCTGGGATGACAAGCGTGCGCCACCACGCCCGGCTTTTATTCTTTATTTTAAAGCACCTTGGCCAGTACTCCACCACGCCCAACCTGCGCCTCTCAGACTCCCCTGGGAAGTGAACAGCCTGGAATTCCAGCCACCTGGGATGCTGAAGCGGAGGATCACAAGGACCAGGCTAGCCTGGGCAACAGGGAGACCGTCTCGAAAAGTTAAAATGGGCTAGGGGTGTAGTTCAGTGGAGAGCACTTGTCCAGAGTGTGCGACACACTCAGCTTCATCCCTGGCACCCACTCCCAAAACACAGACAGAGAGGGAGGGAGGAAGGGAGGATTGGCTCAGAGGTAGAATGCCCCTGGGTTCAATCTCCAGTACGAAAAATAAAAAATAAAATAGGGCTAGGGGTGTACCACAGAGGTAGAACATCCCTGTGTGTAATCCCTACACCTAGACACACACACACACACACACACACACACACACACACACACACACTGTTAAATTCCTTCTTCTAGCTGCATATTCTAAAGCCTTGACTCCTTCCTGTCAACCATCCTAAATCAGTCTCAGCAACGTAGCCACACACTCAAACAACCTAGCAAGACTCTATTTCAAAATAAAAAATAAAGTGGTGGCGCACGCTTGTAATCCCCGCGCTTGGGAGGCGGAGACAGGAGGATCGAGGTTCACGGACAGCCTCGGATACCTAGTGAGACTCTCCACAACTCAGTGGGACCCTGTTTCAAAATAAAGAATAAAAAATAGGGCTGAGGGTGTACACTGGGGGTAGAATGTCCCTGGGTTCCATCCCCAGCCACAAAAATAAATAAATAAATAAATAAATAAATAAATAAATAGCCAAGTGTGGTGGCATACCCTCACAATCCCAGTACTTGGAAGGCTGAGTCAGGAGGATCACAGGTTCACAGCCAGCTTCAGCTACTTAGTGAGACACTGTTTCAAAATAAAGAATAAAAAATTGGGCAGGGGATGTAGCTCGGTGGTCAAATGCCTCTGGGTTCCATTCCCAGACTCACACAAAAATAAATTAAAGAAAGAAAGAAAGAAAGAAAGAAAGAAAGAAAGAAAGAAAGAAAGAAAGAATAAAAACTAGGTTGGGGTATAGCTCAGAGATATAATGCCCTTGGGGTCAATCCTCAGTACCACAAAAAAATTATTTTGTGTGTGTGGTACTGGGGGTGGAACCCAGAGGCTTTCTACCTCCGGGCTATACTCCCAGACCCATTTTATATTTTATTTGGAAACAGGGTCTCACTAAGTTGCCGAGAGCCTCACTAAGTAGCGGAGGCTGGCTTCGAACCTGCGTGATCCTCCTGTCTCAGCCTCCCAAGCGCGGGCATTACAAGAGTGCGCCACCACGCCCGGCTTGTACCACAAAAAAAATTTTTTTAAATTTAAAAAATTTTTAAATAATAAAAATAGCTAGGCATGGTGGCGCACGCTTGTAATCCCAGCATTTGGGAGGCTGAAACAAGAGGATGTTGGTTCGCTGCCAGCCTCAGCTACTTAGCGAGGCCCTTTGCAATTCAGTGAGACCCTGTTGTAAACTTTTTTTTTTTTTGAGGGTCTGTGGATGGAACCCAGGGGCATTTGACCTCCGAGCTACACCCCTGTCCAATTTTTTATTCTTTATTTTGAAACCGGGTCTCACTGACTTGCAGAGGGCCTCACTAAGTAGCTGAGGCTATTCACGAACCACGATTCTCTGGTCTCAGCCTCCCTAATGCTGGGATTACAAGTGTGCGCCACCACGCCCGGCTTAGACCCTGTTTTAAAAATAAAGAATAAAAAATAGGGCTGAGGGTGTAGCTTGGAGGTAGAATGTCTCAGGTTCCATCCCCAGTACTGCAAAAAAAAAAAAAAAAAAAAAAAGAATTCTGCTCCTTTCTAGCAGTCGGGTCCCAGGCATCATTCCCTGTCACCTGGGTCATTTCGATGGTCTACGGGGGTCCCTGCCCTTGTCTACCTGAGTTTTGTCCTGTGCACAGTAGCCTGCAGGATTTTATTCAATTTGGGCCTCTCGTTCAAACCTGTGCCCATCTCCAAGTACAAACCAGAAGCCGGGCCTGGTACACGCAGGTAAGCTTGGTACTTGGGAGTCTGAGATAGGAGGATCGCAGGTTCGTGGCCAACCCAAACTACTTAGTGAGACCCTTAAAAAAAAAAAAAAAAAAAAGAAAGAGAAAAAAAAAGCACAAACCAGAGTATTTATTTATTTATTGATACTGTGGTGTGTGTGTGTGTGTGTGTGTGTGTGTGTGTGTGTGTGTGTGTGTTACTGGGGATTGAACCCAAGGGCTTTCTACCTTTAAGCTATATCCCCAGCCCTATTTTTTATTCCTTTCTTTTTTTTTTTTTTTTTGTGGTACTGGGGATGGAACCCAGGGGCATTCTACCTCCGAGCTATACCCCCAGCCCCATTTTTAATTATTTTTAATTATTATTTTTTTTAATGTGAGGTTTATTTATTTATTTATTTATTTTTGGTGGTACTGGGGGTGGAACCCAGAGGCTTTCTACCTCCGGGCTATACTCCCAGACCCATTTATATTTCATTTGGAAACAGGGTCTCACTAAGTTGCTGAGAGCCTCACTAAGTAGCTGAGGCTGGCTTCGAACCCGTGCGATCCTCCTGTCTCAGCCTCCCAAGCGCGGGGATTACAAGCGTGCGCCACCGCACCCGGCTCATTTTTAATTATTTTGAAACAAGGTCTTAGCCGGGCGTGGTGGCGCACGCTTGTAATCCCAGCATTCGGGAGGCTGAGACCTGGAGGATTGCGGTTCGTGGACAGCCTCAGCTACTTAGTGAGGCCCTCTGCAACTCAGTGAGACCCGGTTTCAAAATAAAGAATAAAAAATAAGGCAGGGGGTGTAGCTCAGAGGTCAAATGCCCCTGAGTTCCATCCCCAGATCTGCAAAAAGAAAAAAAAAAAGAAACAAGGTCTTACTGAGTTGCAAAGAGACTCAGTCAGTAGCTGAGGCTGGCCGTGAACCCTGATCCTTCTGTCTCAGCCTCCCAAGTATTGGGATTACAAGCGTGCGCCACCATGCATAGTTTACTATTTCATTTTTTATTTGGAAACAGGGTTTCACTAAGTTGTTGAGGTCCTAAATTGCTGAGGCTGGCCTCGAACCTCCAATTCTGTCTCAGCCCCCCAAGTACTAGGACTGCAGGCGTGCGTCACCACACCCAGCAAGAGCCTCTCTGAGGCCTCCAAAGCCCCCATATTTCCTTTGCTTTCTCCTCCTGCTTCCTCTCCTTCCCCAGCTCTGAGCTGCCCTGGCCTCCCTATTCCTGAATACTCTTTACCTACCCATCTCCAGGCCGTGGAGCTCGGCCTGGAATGTTCTTTCCCCAGACATCTTCGTGGTTGCTCACTTCTTTTGGGCTTGAATATCACCCCGTGATGCCTTCTCTGGCTGCTTTATCTAAAATCAGAGCCCTGCCCCCACCACCCCATTTTACTTCCTTTCACTTTCCCCCTTAGCACCAGCCACCACCTAGGACACTGTGTCTCACTCCCAGACCTTGGAAGAGGGCTCGCCACTCACCTGGGCTGGGCATGCCCCACCCAGGACGGATCGCTTCATCAGGCGCCGCAGTCCATTGGAGGGGACTGTATTGTACAGAGTGTGCTGCAAAGGGTGCTGGGAAACGGAGCCCAGCACCGCACCCGGCTACGGAGCTCTTACGGTGGAAAGAGCAGATGTTCCAGGTCAGCTGGAGACGGCGGACCCTGGGGAAGACCACCCTCAGCAAAGACTCTCAGAAACAGAAGGTTGTCTGGGGCTGGAATCCACTGGCGGAGAGGTCAGGAGATGAGGGAGGGAGGGAGGCCGGGTCAGGTCCCCAGAGGCCTTGGAGGTCAACGAAGAGTGGACAGCTTTCATTCCCGAATGCTGTTGGAGGCGCTCAAGCTAGAAGGGTTTTTACCAAACTTTTACCCAATTTTTACCAAACTTTCTTGCCAACTAGACAATAATGAGGAAGGACTGAGCACTTAAAACTATTTTTGCAGAACTGGGGCTTGAACCCAGGGGTGTTAGACCACTAAGCGACACCCCCAGCCATATTTATTTATTTATTTATTTATTTTTATTTATTTATTTTTTTTTTTGCGGGTCTGGGGATGGAACCCAGGGGCATTCGACCTCCGAGCTACACCCCCTGCCCTATTTTTTATTCTTTATTTTGAAACCAGGTCTCACTGAGTTGCAGAGGGCCTCACTAAGTAACTGAGGCTGTCCGCGAACCACGATCCTCCAGTCTCAGCCTCTCAAATGCTGGGATTACAAGCGTGAGCCACCACTCCCGGCTCCTATTTATTTTTTACTTTGAAAAAGAGTCTCAAACTGGGGCGTGGTGGCCCACACTTGATTTCCCAGTACTTGGGAGGTTGAGAGAAGAGGATCCGGGTTCGCAGTCAGCCTCAGCTAGATAGTGAGGCCCTCTGCAACTGAGTGAGACCCTGTTTCAAAAATAAAGAATAAAGCCGGGTGTGGTGGCGCACGCTTGTAATCCCCGCGCTTGGGAGGCTGAGACAGGAGGATCGCGCAGGTTCGAAGCCAGCCTCAGCTACTTAGTGAGGCTCTCAGCAACCTAGTGAGACCCTGTTTCCAAATAAAATAGAAAATAGGTCTGGGAGTATAGCTTGGAGGTAGAAAGCCTCTGGGTTTCACCCCAGTACCACCAAAAAATAAAATAAAATAAAGAATAAAAATAGGGCAGGGGGTGTAGCTCAGAGGTCGAATGCCCCTGGGTTCCATCCCCAGACCCACACACACACATACAAAAAAAAAAGAATAACAAAAAGGGCTGGGAGCCGGGCGTGGTGGCGCACGCTTGTAATCTCAGCATCCAGGACCCAAAAAAAAAAAAAAAAAAAAAAGGAGGAGGAGGAAGAAAGAAGAGGAGGAGGAGAAAATCTGTCACTGATTTGGAAACTAAGGGAGTGACTTGCCCGAGGCCTGGCATGAGTCGGGGCGGCTTCTGGTTCTCAGTGCTTTGACTCAGAGTCCCATGCACCCCATGTGATCAGCGCAGTGTTGTGCAATCATGAATGGGCTTCCATCCCAACTTAATGACTCCAACAACAGGACTGACGGGCATACTGTATTTTTCAGGTATTCTGTTTTCCTTTTTTCTTTTTTTTTTTTTTTTGGTGGTACTGGGGGTAGAACCCAGGGGCTTTCTACCTCCGGGCTATACTCCCAGACCTATTTTATACTTTTATTTGGAAACAGGGTCTCACTAAGTTGCTGAGAGCCTCACTAAGTAGCTGAGGCTGGCTTCGAACCTGTGTGATCCTCCTGTCTCAGCCTCCCAAGCGCTGGGATTACAAGCGTGCGCCACCACGCCCGGCTCCTTATTTCTTATTTTGAAACAAGGTCTCATTGAGTTGTAAAGGACCTCACTAAGTAGCTGAAGCTGCGAACCACAACCCTCCTATTTCAGCCTCCCAAATGATGGGATGACAAGCGTGCGCCACCATGCCTGGCTTATTTTTAAAATTCGAAAGAAGGTCTTGCCAGGGTGACGAGGGCCTGGCTAAGTTGCTGGGGCTGGCCTCAAACCTGCGATCCTCCTGACTCAGCCTCTATTTTATTGGGATTACAGGTGTGTACCAACATTTCTCATTCAGTTACGCTCTCTTTGCTTGTTTGTTTGTTTGTTTGTTTGTTTGTTTGTTTGTTTGCAGGATGGTTTATTGATGCTGGGAATTGAGCCCGGGGTCTCATGCATGCTAGACAAGCACTTCACCAATGAGCTACATCCCCAGTACCCCAGGACTCTGACAGGCAGGATGCTCGCTGAATGTTTGAACACTGTACGTGGAACAGTTATCTGCACACTAATGTAAACTTGGCCCTCTCTCCTTCCCTGCAAGAAGTCGCCTCTCACCCACTCACGCAAATCTTAGGGATCGGGTAGACGGTGAGACCCAACGCTCCTCTGAATGTTCTAAGAAGTCTGATGTGGCCATGCCCCAGCGTGTGCCGAGGAAGATAACGTGGCAGAGAGTCAGCACCTTTAGACCTCACTGGCCAGGGGTGCAGCCAGGGAAAAGGAGACCTGTTGAGCCTGCCGTGTGCCCAAGCCACAAACCGCCAATGGTAGGAGCTGTTCTAGCAGCTATTCCACAGGAGGAAGGGTCACGACGCTTGTTGGTTCAACTCTGAGCAGAATGGGTTCTCACGAGCGGGCGCTGCAGCCGACATGTTGGGGCCCGCAGGCACCCCAGCCAGGATGGGGTGGGAAGGATGCAGGACGCACAGTGATGCCGGTCCTTTCAGGCTGACTCTCCTGCTCGCCACAGATGCCTTTGGACACCTGGCTATATCTTTCGTCACTCAACCTGCCCTCTAACCTCACGCAATCTTTTCCTTATCTACCCGGTGACTGCACCCTGGATCCCATCTGTCCCTATTCTGCCCTGTGCCCAGCTCCACAGAGACTTTCTCTTATTTTCCCGAATTCAGTACCAATAACACAATGTCCTGGGTTTAGTTGCCATCGAGATTTTTCTTTCCCTAAACATTAGACCAGGTTCTTTTTTTGGTGGTACTGGGGGTGGAACCCAGAGGATTTCTACTTCCGGGCTATACTCCCAGACCCATTTTATATTTTATTTGGAAACAAGGTCTCACTAAGTTGCTGAGAGCCTCACTAAGTAGCTGAGGCTGGCTTCGAACCCGTGCGATCCTCCTGTCTCAGCCTCCCAAGCGCGGGGATTACAAGCCTGCGCCACCACGCCCGGCTGTAGACCAGGTTCTTAAGGGTCGCCTCCCAGACAGTCTGCAAAAATGGAAAGGGGTCCTTGGCACTCAAAAGCAGACAAATGGTTTCTGGAGCCAAACGCCTGGGTTGGTACCTGGGTACCACATGCAGTATGACTGTAGGCAAATTACTTAACTCTTATCTCTCAGTGTCTCCATCCGGACACACAGGGCTGTACAAGCCTATAGGAGCCACTTGTACGTGGTTAAGTGCACGGCGTATAGTTAACACTTAACACATCTCCATTGCCTGGATTAAGAACTCCCACCCGAGGCCCAGAGGAGCCAGCCCCAGAGTGCTTCTTTCCTTTTCCTGAATTTATTGTATTCCCCAATCTAGCCACATAACAAAAAAAAATGTGGTAGTCCATGCCTGTAGTCCCAGTACTTGGGAGGCTGAGACAGGAGATCACAGGTTCATGGCCAGCCTCAGCAAATAGTGAGCCTCTCATCAACCTACAGAGACCCTGTTTCAAAATAAAAATATAAAATAGGCTGGGGGTGTGTGTGACTCCCACCCAACCTAGGGGTGAATGCCCCTGGGTTCCATCCCCGGTACCACACACATACACACAGAAGTGGGTCAGTAGTGAGAAGGGCTTTAGGTCTGAAGGTGGGGTGAGGTGAAGAGGCTGCCAGGAACCCGCAGCCGCCTGTGGTACAGGGCTGGCACTGAGCACAAGGAACTGGAGCTGCCGGCCAGGTGGGGCAAGGTGGCCTGAGCTTTGGAGGCAGGGCCAAGTGTTTTGTGCTGGGCCTTAGGCTGCCCTTAGGGTCCAGCAGGGTGGGGACAGGTGGATCTGTGGGCTGAGGGGGCCTCTGGCTGGCAGGGGTTGGTCAGGACCCGGGGGCCTCTGAGTGGGGGACAGTTCTGTCTGTGCAGGGCCCCTAGGTCTCTGAGAGGGGATCTGGCGCTGGTCTATGTCAGACCCCGGAGTCTCTGAGTGGGGACAGGCCTGGGACTTTGTGGGTTCCAGGGTCCCCAAGACAGGACAGGCTCTGGTCTTGCAGGTCCTGTGGTCTCAGAGGGGGCTGAGGGCAGGACTTGGAGTCCTGTCTTGTGGGTCCTTGGGTCTGGGAAGGGGTCAGGCCTGTCAGGTCCTGGGTGTCCCAGTCTTCCTTCCTTCCTTCCTTCCTTCCTTCCTTCCTTCCTTCCTTCCTTCCTTCCTTTCTTTCTTTCTTTCTTTCTTTCTCTCTTTTTCTTTTGTGGTACTGGGATGGAACACAGGGTCATTCTACCCCTGAGCAACACCCCCAGCCCTACTTTTTATTCTTTATTTTGAAACAAGGTCTCACTGAGTCGCAAAGGGCCTAAGTAACTGAGGCTGGCTTCCAATCTGCACAATTCTCCTGTCTCAGCCTCCTGAATGCTGGGATTGTAAGCGTGTGCCACCATGCCTGGCTCTCCCAGAGTCTTTAAGGGAGGCCAGGCGTCCTGTCTTGCGGTGCCTGGGGCCCAGGGTCTCGGAGGTGGCCAGGCCAGGGTCCCAGGGTCTCTGAGGCCAGGCCAGGGTTGGGTCTTGGGGTCCCAGGGTCTCTGAGGGGGCCATTGGGGGGCTGGTTTGGGGGGTCTTGGGGACTTTGAGGGAGGCCGGGGTCTTGTCTTATGGATCCTGGGGTTGGGTCTTGGGGTCCTGGGGTCTTTGAGGGAGGCCAGAGTCCTATCTTGTGGGTCTGGGGTCGGGCCTTGGGGTTCCAGGGTCTTTGAGGGAGGCTGAGGTCCTGTCTTGTGGGTCTGGGGTCGGGTCTTGGGGTCCTGAGGTCTTTGAGGGAGGCTAGGCTCCCGTCTTGTGGGTCCTGAAGTTTTTGATGGAGGCTGGGGACTGGTCTTGGGGTCTATGGGTCTTTGAGGGAGGCTGGGGTTGGGTCTTGGGGTCCCGGGGTCTCTGAAGGAAGCTGGGCTGGTCTTGGAGTCCCGAGGTCTTTGAGGGAGGCTAGGGTCCTCTCTTGGGGTCCCAGTGTCTCTGAGGGGGCCGGGGTCGGGTCCTGGGGTCTCTGAGGGTGCAAGGCTGGGTCGGGTCTTGGGGTTGGAGTCTCTGAGGGAGGCTGAGGGCCGGTCTTGGGGTCCCGAGGTCTTTGAGGGAAGCTGGGGTCCTCCTGTCTTGGAGTCCCGGGATCTCTGAGGGGGCCAGGATGGGTTTGGGTCTTGGGGTTTCTGCATCTGAGGGAGGCTGGGGGCTGGTCTTAGGGTCTCAGGGTCAGGTCTTGGGGTCCTGGGGTCTCTGAGGGGGCTGAGTTAGGGTCTTGGGGTCCCAGGGTTTCTGAGGGAGGCCAGGAGCCAGTCTTGTGGTCCCGAGGTCTTTGAGGGAGGCTGGGTCCTGCCTTGGGGTTCTGGGGGCCCCAGAGGCTGGTTTTGGGGTCCTGGGGTCGGGTCTTGGAGTCCTGGGGTCTCTGAGGGAGGTCAGGGGCTGGTCTTGGGGTCCCAGGGTCTTTGAGGAGCCCGGGGGCTGGTTTTGAGGTCCCGAGGTCTTTGAGGAAGGCTGGGGTCTTGTCTTGGGGTCCCGAGGTCTCTGAGGGGACCTGGCAGGGTTGGGTCTTGAGGTTCCGGGGCCTCTGAGAGAGGCCGGGAGCTGGTCCTGGGGTCCTGGGGTCTAGTCTTGGGATCCTGAGATCTTTGAGGAAGGCTGGGATCCTTTCTTGGGGTCCCAGGGTCTCTGAGGAGGCCAGGGACCAGTCTTGGGGTCCTGGGATCTCTGAGGGAGGCCAGGGGCCAGTCTTGGGGTCCTGGTGTCTAGTCTTGGGGTCCCAAGGTCTTTGAGGGAGTCGGGCCGGGGTCGGATCTTGGGGTCCTGAGGTCTATAAGGGGGTCGGGCCGGGGTCAGGTCTTGGGGTCCTGGGGTCAAGTCTTGGGGTCCTGAGGTCTTTGAGGGAGCTGGGCTGGGTCTTGGGGTCCCTGGATCAAATCTTGGGGTCCTGAGGTCTATAAGGGGACCAGGCCAGGGTCGGGTCTTGGGGTCCCGAGGTCTTTGAGGGGGCTGGGACTGGGTTGGGTCTTGGGGTCCTGGGGTCAAGTCTTGGGATCTTGAGGTCTTTGAAGGAGCCAGACGGGGTCGGGCTTTGGGGTCCCGAGGTCTCTGAGGGAGGCCGGGGCCGGTTTTAGGAACCTTGGGTCAAGTCTTGGGGTCATGAGGTTTTTGAGGGAGCCGGGCCGGGGTGCATCTTGGGGTCCTGGGGTCGAGTCTTGGGGTCCCGAGGTCTACAAGGGGGCCAGGCCGGGGTCGGGTCTTGGGGTGTCGGGGTCGAGTCTTGGGGTCCAGAGGTTTTTGAGGGGGCCAGGCCAGGGTCGGGTCTTGGGGTCCCGGGGTCGAGTCTTGGGGTCATGAAGTCTTTGAAGGAGCCGGACCGGGGTTGGGTCTTGGGGTCCCGAGGTCTATAGGGGGTCCGGGCCAGGGTCGGGTCTTGGGGTCCCGGGGTCGAGTCTTGGGTTCCGGAGGTCTATAAGGGGTCCGGGTCTTGGGGTCCCGGGGTCGAGTCTTGGGGTCCCAAGGTCTTTGAGGGGTCTGGGCCGGGGTCGGGTCTTGGGGTCCCGGGGTCGGGTCTTGGGGTCCCGAGGTCTTTGAGGGGTCCGGGCCGGGGTCGGGTCTTGGGGTCCCGGGGTCGGGTCTTGGGGTCCCGAGGTCTTTGAGGGGTCCGGGCCGGGGTCGGGTCTTGGGGTCCCGGGGTCGGGTCTTGGGGTCCCGAGGTCTTTGAGGGGTCCGGGCCGGGGTCGGGTCTTGGGGTCCCGGGGTCGGGTCTTGGGGTCCCGAGGTCTTTGAGGGGTCCGGGCCGGGGTCGGGTCTTGGGGTCCCGGGGTCGAGTCTTGGGGTCCCGAGGTCTTTGAGGGGTCCGGGCCGGGGTCGGGTCTTGGGGTCCCGGGGTCGGGTCTTGGGGTCCCGGGGTCCCTGAGGGAGGCCGGGGTCTGGTGCGGGGATCCCCAAACAGCAGGCAGCGGCGCGGCCGTCGCGGCGGGCCCTGGCGCCGCCCCTCCTGACATCAGTTCCTGCGGCCGCGCTCCGCGCTCCTCCCGCCGCTCCTCCCTCCCCCCTCCTCCCTCCTCCCTCCCCCCTCCTCCCTCCTCCCGCCGGCCGCGCTCGCCGCGGGGTCGGGTCGGGCGGAGCGGGCGGGGCCCGCGGCCGGCACCACGGAGCCCCCGCACGGCCGGCGGCAGCGGTTGGCGGCGGCCCCCGGGCCCCGGCGCGGGCGGCGGCGGCGGGGCGGCGGCGGCGGGGGCGGCGGCGCCATGGAGCCGCGGGAGGTGAAGGACCGGATCCTGGAGAACATCTCGCTGTCGGTGAAGAAGGTGAGCGCGGCCTCCGCCCTCCCGGCCCCGGCGCTTCGTAAAGTTGGGCTCCGCATCCTGGGCGCCCCGGGCGGCGGCCCCGAGGGAGCGGCACCTGCGGCCCGGTGCCCGCGATGCGCGGCGCCAGGTGCCCGCCCTCGGGGTCCCGAGGCCCGCGGCGACCTCGCCCGGGAGTGGCGGCCTCCGGGGGCGCGGGCGGAGTCCGGTGGAGAGCCTAAAGTAGCTGGGATTCTTTGGGGACGGTGGTCCTCCCATGGCGGTCCTCCCATGGTGGTCCTCCCGAGCGGGCCGGGGGCTTGGCCGCCGGGGTCGGGTGATGGTGGTTACCTGTCAAGGGCGTGTGTTTGTGACCAAGTCAGCTCCTCTGAAAGGGTCCCAGGCTAGAAGGGAGAATTCATTATCACTGGAAACCCAGATGGACGCTAGATAGGGTCGTTCCCCTGTCTTGAATTCCTGGCTCCCCCCACCATCTCAGAAACTCTCAAGAGGGCCGATGACTTGGGTCCTAGAAAGACTCACTAGCCTTCCCCACCCGTTTGTACTGGGGAGGGAACCCAGGGTCCTACTCTGACCTCTGACATACTCCCAGAGCACTTTATTTTGAAACGGAGTCTCACTAAGTTGTTGAGGCTGGTTTTGAACCTCGGATCCTCCTGTCTCAACCTCCCAATACTGAGATTATAGGCCGAGGCTACCATCAACGGCTCACTGGTTTATTTTTACTACTTCAAGGAACCAAGACATGGGAGTTAATTCAATCGCCACATATAAAAGTAATTGTTATTTTCTCATTTACATTCCTCAAAAGTAACACAGATAAACAGTTTTTCCTTTTATTAAGTGTAGCTTAAAAGGGAAGCGTGATGCTGGAATTGGTGTCTCGTGCTTGTACTCCCAGTACCTGGGAAGCTGAGACAGGATTGCAGGTTCGAAGCCGGCCTTGGCAACTTAGACCCTGTTTCTAAATAAAAAATAAAATCGGTCCAGGCGTGTAGCCTGAAGGTAGAAGGCCCCTGGGTTCCAATCTCAGTACCATAAAAAAAGAGAGGGGAAAGAAAACCAAACAAGAGCTAAGATACAACTCAGAGGTAGAAGCACCTGGGTTCCACCCCCAGCATCAAAAATAAGTAAGGAAAGACCTAAATAATCTTACTAGATATTCCTGTAAAGGCACAACTAAAACTGACACATAGAGGTTCATTAAGAATGGTTTTGTGCTGGGCATGGTGGTGCACGCTTGTAATCCCAGCATTCAGGAGGCTGAGACAGGAGGATCGCGGTCTGAGGACAGCCTCGGCTACTTAGTGAGGCCCTCTGCAACTCAGTGAGACCCTGTTTCCAAATAAAGAATAAAAGATAGGGCTGGGGGTGTAGCTCAGAGGTAGAATGCCCCCTCTGGGTTCCATCACTACTTGCTCAGGCTGTCCATAAACTTGTGATCCTCCTATCTCAGCCTCCCAAGTACTGGGATTCCAAGTGTGAGCCAACACTTCTCACAAAGCGTTTTGTTTATTTTGTGTTCCTGAGTTTTGCTTATGCAATGCGGTATAGTTTTTGCTTACTCGAGCAGCACAGGACAAGCAAATACTTTATTAAAAAGCAATGCATCTTTCATAATGGAGTAGAAAAGACTGCTGACCTTTCCAGTCTCATCTGGCCTGATTATGGCTCCAGGTCACCCAAGGGTTTTGTTTTTGGACTACACAAAATAAATGGGGAAAGTTCCCAGCAGAGAGGTGTAGACGTGGGCCCCTTGTCACACGTGTAAGCAGAGATCCTTTGCAGGCAGTGACCCACTCTGTAAATCAGGCCGTTTATGAAAGAGTCGGGTGTGTTTACAATGATGCTCTTGCATTACGCGTTTGCACAAGCACATTTTATTGAGCCGTAAAGCACCCCAGAAGATATAAGGTGCACACTAGAGGCTGGAAACTCCTCCTAGGCTCATCCCAGCCAAGGGCATGACGGGCACCGTGGTTAGGAACGCGGGTTCCGGTCGCCTGGAAGTCGAATCCTTTCCCTATCCATTAATAACCCGCATCCTGGGCAGCTTGCTTAAGCTCTCCGAGCCTCGGCTTCCTCGTCTGCAAAACAGGAGTAAAATCAGGGTTGCCGTGGAGATTTAATGAAAGCGTGTGGTGTTTGTGCGTGTGCTTTTATTGGTGCGTTATCGTCTCACAGCACAATGTAAATCACGTTGACAGTGGCATGTATGGTTTAGCATGTGCTGGCCTAGTCCTAATAGGCGGTAGCGCTTTTTTTGTTTGTGGTCGAGCCAAACCCTGGCTTTTACAAGGTCTGGAGGCCCAGGTGCCTCACCACCTAGAGGTTGTTCTGTGACACCATTGCATTCAGGTCGCTTCCTTTCTGTGCTTGTTTTAGGCAACTGCCAGATCATTTTTACATCATGAAGCCCATACGGTTTTCCTTCCTTCCTTCCTTTCTTTCTTTCTTTTTTCTTTCTTTTTTGTGGTACTGGGGATGGAACTCAGGGGTATTCTATCTCCGAGCTACACCCCCAGCCTGATTTTTTTTTATTATTTATTCTGCAACAGGGTCTCACTGAGTTGTAAAGTGCGTCCCTAAGCAGCTGAAGTGTCTGCGAACCGCAGTCCTCACGTCTCAGCCTCCTAAATACTGGAATTACAAGCGTGTATCACCATGCCTGGCCCGTATGGTTTTCTGAATCGGTATCTGCTTCTAATAGGAATCAGGTCACTTACAGCAATAGACATCGCAGGCGAGGAGTCTTAGGGTCACATTTGCCCTGGAATATTGGTCTCATCTAAATTTGTTATATAGCCCCTCGAGAGTTGCTTTGCCTCTCCCACCCCTTCTACCGCCAGTAAGATGATCTTACCAGTTGTTTAAGGATGTTGTACAAAGGCAAGGTGTGTATTTCTGCAAAGAAAGATCTGTCGTGTACTACCATGTTTGCGAAGAGTATTTTCTAACTTTTTATTGAAATAGACACGTGGACGAGTACATAGATCCTAAGCAAACAACTTAATGAGTCCTCACAAGATGAACACACCCACAATATCCAACATCTAGACTGAGAAACGGAACATGATCATCATCCCAGAAACCCCGCTGTCCCCCCAGAAACTGCATCCTCAAGGGTGCCCATTATCCCCAAGCAGTACTGTTGAGTTTAGTTATTTTCACATTCAGATTTTGCAGTGGCTAATGTGTACTGTAACTCTGAGAAGTAAAATAGCTGTTATCCACTGAATCCAAGGGAAACTATGTTCTGATTCCTGGGGAAATAGAATTCTTGGGGGCTAGAGAGAGCTGGAGCTTGATAGTACAGCTGAACGAAAATGAGAACAATGCAAACAAGTTCCATATGTTCTAGAAAGGGAGCTAATAGCAAAAGCACCCCAGATGCTGTTAGTAAATCCTGTGGTTAGCTGGGTGCAACTGTGCATGCCTGTAATCCTGAAATTTGGGACCAACTATGCATGCCTGTAATCCCGAAATTTGGGAGCAACTGTGCATGCCTGTAATCCCGAAATTTGGGAGCAACTGTGCATGCCTGTAATCCCGAAACTTGGGAGCAACTGTGCATGCCTGTAATCCCGAAATTTGGGAGCAACTGTGCATGCCTGTAATCCCAAAACTTGGGAGGCTGAGACAGAAGGATTGCAGGTTTGGAAGCCAGCTTCAACAGGTTAGGCCCCCAACAACTCACTGAGACCTTGTTTGTTTGTTTTTTTCTCTCTTTTTATGTATGTATGTATGTATGTATGTATTTATTGCGTACTGGGGAAGGAACCCAGAGTATTCTACCTCCAAGCTATACCCTCAGCCCTATTTTTTTATTCTTTATTTTGAAACAAGGTCTTACTGAGGTGCAAAGGACCTCACTAAGTAGCTGAGGCTGTCTGCAAACCTTGATCCTCCTGTCTCAGCCTTCCACATGCTGGGATTACAAACTGCACCACCCAAAGGCTGGGATTACAGGCATATGCCACCATGCCCAGCTTTTGAGACCTTGTTTCAAAATAAAAAACAGAAAGGGGTGGGGTTGGAGGTTGTAGGTAGAATGCCCCTGGGTTCAATCTGAGTACAGGAGGAGGAGGAGGGGGGGGGAGGAAGGGGAAGAGGAGGAAGAGAAGATGATCCCTGTGGTTGCTTGATTGCTGAATTATTAAGAGAAAAACACCCCGGGCAAGGATAGTGCTGGCATTTTGGACTGACATGTGGTTCTAAATAGGGACGTCCCCAGGGGAGAGAAGGCACTAGTTTTTGTGGTCCTGAGGATTGAACTCAGAGGCATTCTACCTCTAAGCTATATACCCAATCTTTTTCATTTTTATTTTGAAACTGTCTTGCTAAGTTGCCGTGTACTGGCCTCCAACTTGCAATCCTCCTGTCTCAGCCTCCCAAGTACTGGGATTGCAGGTGTGCACCACCACGCCTGGCTCAGCCGTCCACGTTTGAGGAGTGGGTCTGTTCTATCTGTGTACAGTCTAAGCAATGGCTCCGTGCTGTAGGAGGAGCCTTGGTCCTCCTTGGTTGGAACAAGAATTTGAAAGGAGATAACTAGGGCAGAGAGAAGCCCTGAGAGAAGGAGGGTGATTGATAGGATTGATTGATAGGATTCAGAGAAAGGGAAGAAACATAAATGAAGCCAGCAGGAACTTCCCTAAGGAAGCAGGCCCTCCCTGAGGCCTGCAGAGAACAGTGAGGAGGCGGGCTCGTCTCCAGAGGTCAGGGCTCCAGCCGGCTATGGCTGGAAGGTGCTCCGTGAGGAAGCCTGGTGGACGCAGGCGCAGGTTTCAAAGGTCCAGAGGCCCAGGCCTGGCTTGACCTTGGGGTTTGCCATTGACCGTGATGACCCTGGCACGTGACTGGAGCCCCGTTAGCCGCAACGGTCAGAACTGGCTCCCAGCATCACAGTTTGATGAGATAATATACTTACAGTGCTTAGTGCAATATCTAGCATATAACCAGGCCGAAATACAGTGTTATCTGCTGTTATGATTTGCTTGCAGTTTCAGTGAAAGTCTTACACTATACTGCTCTGTAAACTCTCCTAAAAGACCAGCTGGTAAATATTTTCAGGACATACAGTCTTTGGAAACTACTGAGTTCTGTCCTTTTAGCTCAAAAGCAACCATACATGAGTGGATGTGGCTTTGTTCCAGGAAACCTTTATTTACAAAAATAGATAGCAGCCGGGCCTGGTGGCGCACGCTTGTAATCCCCGCGCTTGGGAGGCTGAGACAGGAGGATCGCACGGTTCGAAGCCAGCCTCAGCTACTTAGTGAGGCTTTCAGCAACTTAGTGAGACCCTTTTTCCAAATAAAATTAAAAAAAAAAAGGTCTGGGAGTATGGCCCGGAGGTAGAAAGCCTCTGGGTTCCACCCCCAGTACCACCAAAAAAAAAAAAAAAAAATAGACAGCAGGCTGGATTTGGCCACAAGAGGTAGTTCAAATGTGTACACATGTATGCACCCCAAAAACATTACCAAGCTAGGTCGGGGATCACTTTCAGAGAAATTAATGTGCCCAGGCCTCTGGCTAACCAGATCTCTATTTAGTGGTGTTTTTGCATGTTACATTAGGCCTAGCGAATGAATATGACTACTGAATCCCATCGGGTGTCCATGTATTCAGTTATTTATGTATTTAGTTATTTAGTTATTTATTTTGCGGTACTGGGAATGGAACCCTAAGTAGCTGAGGCTGTCCATGAACCGTGATTCTCCTCTCTCAGCCTCCCTAATGCTGGGATGACAAGCCTGTGCCACCACACCTGGCTCAGTTATTTAATTTTTCTGTGGTACTAGGGATTGAACCTTCAGCATGCTATCTCTGAGCTACACACCCCCAACCCCCACCCCTGGCCCTTTTGAAACAAGATCAGCCTCTCAAGTGCTGAGAATCACAGGCACGCGCCAGCACACCTGGCCTCAGTTATTTCCAACTTTATTGAGCTCCTTCCCTTCATCCTCAGTGTCCAAGGCCCTAGGGAGGTCACAGTGAACAGGCAGGTCCACCTCTCCCCCCCTGGAGGGGATGTTATACTAGAAGAGGAGGAATGAAATCATAGCCAAATACCGAGGTGTTACGTGGGCATCTGGCAGGTCACATGATGAACTGGCAGAGAAGCTTGCTTTGGCCTGTGCCCGTCCAGAGACTTCCCTTAAGCAGTGAGGGGCACTGATTAAGGGAGGAGAAGGGAACTTGATTTTTATTTTATATTATTTGTACTAGGGTTGAACCCAGAGGCATTTTACCTCTGAGTTAAACTCCCAGCCATTCTTATTTTTTATATTTATTTATTTATTTATTTATTTATTTATTTATTTATTTATTTTGCAGTACTGGGGATGGAACCCAGGGACATTCTACCTCCGAGCTATACCCCAGCCCTATTTTTTATTCTTTATTTTGAAACAAGGTCTCGCTGAGTTGCAAAGGGCCTCACTAGTGCTGAGACTGTCCGTCAACCGCGATCCTTCTGTCTCATCCTCCTAAATGCTGGGATTACAAACCTGCGCCACCATGCCCGCCTGCCTGCCTGCCCGCCTGCCTTCCTTCCTTCCTTCCTTCCTTTCTTTTACGTTACTGGGGATGGAACCCAGAGGCATTCTACCTCTGAGTTACACACCCAGCCCTATTTTTATTCTTTGTGTGTGTGTGTGTGGAACTGGGAGTAGAACCCAGAGGCTTTGTACCTCCGGGCTATAGTCCCAGACCTATTTTATACTTTATTTGGAAACAGGGTCTCACAAGTGTGCACCACCACGCCCAACTTCCGCCTTTATTTTTTATTTGGAAACAGCTTTCACTACTTGCTGAGGCTGTCCTTGAGCCTGTGATCTCTGGTCTCAGCCTCCTAAATACAGGGATTATAGGTGTGTACTAACCACACCCAGCAAGAAACTTTTTAAGAAAAACTGTGGTGTTCCATGCTTGCAATCCTAGTGCTTGGGAGGCTGAGACTGGAGGATCACAGGTTCAAGGACAGCCTCAGCAAGTCGAAAGACTCTTATCAGCCTGGCAAGACCCTGTTTCAAGATAAATAAAATAGGGCTGGGGGTGTAACTTGAGATAGAATGCCCCTGGGTTCTATCCCCAGTACCATACACACAAAAAGCAAAGGAAAACAAGTAGTTACTATAAAAAAAACACACAAATGACTCAGAAGTTTGTAGAATGACCAGCAAACCCACCTCCCTTTCCCCTCTCCTGGAGCCAGAGAAGGGAATCCTGATAAAGTGACCTGTCCAGTGACTACTATGGGTCAAGACTGACCAGCTTCTCTGGCCCGAGTTTCCCGCCTGCTTGACCTGGTCGGCCACGCACTGCCCACCAGTTGAGGCTCTGAGAGGCTTTTTCCAGCAGGCATGCCGCCGTGAGCAGGGAGGGGGCTGCCTGCAGGTCGGGATGCAGGACCCCGAGTCAGGCCACAGCTGTTGCCCAGCCCGGCCTGCCAGTGCCTCGGGATAGGCCGCCTGGAGGGTGGGCTCTTCGCCACCTTCCTGCCCGCTTAGGTAGGTTAGCTCGGCCAGTACATTGCCGGATGCAGCGGCCACACCTGTAATCCCAGTACTTGAGAATCAGACCCAGGATCGGGTTCAAGGTCAGCCTCGAGTTCAAGGTCGGGTTCAAGGTCAGCCTCCCCATTTTAGAGAGACCCTGTTTTGAAATGAAAAACAAAAAGGGCTGAAGTGTAGCTCTGAGGTAGAACCCCTGAGTTTGAGCCCTAGTACACACACACACACACACACACACACACACACACACACAGTTCTGCCGGTATATTAAAAATCAGCAAGGACAGCTCATTCCTGGAGAAGGCTTAGTATTTGGGTATGTGAGAAGTTTATAAATCAAATATCTTTACATACATTTTATAAAGTGAAGTACCTTCTCCCTCTTCTTTCCCAGGTCCTGACTTGGGCTGTAGCTGTGACTTTCTTCCTTTTCTCTTCTTTCCTTTTTTATTCATTTATTTCTTGGGAGTGGGGATTGAACCCCGAGGCATTCTACCTGGGATCTACACCACCAGCCCGATTTTATTTCTTATTTGGAAATAGGGTCTCGCTAAGCTTTAGAGGGCTGGCCTCGAACCTGTGGTCCTCCTGTCTCAGTCTCCCAAGTACTGGGATTGCAGATGTGTGCCACTGTACCCAGCTTCTATTCCTTTTCTTGCAGAGTAGAAACTGGGAGGCCCCGAAGACCCCCAGCCAGGAAGCACGCAGCATGCACTGCGCGCTCACCCTACCAGGGCCTGGGAACAGATGCTAGTGGAGACGTGGCAACTGCTTGTCCTGAGCCCTGCCCGCTTGGTTTTATTTATTTGTTTGTTTTTCTGCGGGCCTAGGGATGGAACCCAGGGGCATTCAACCTCCAAGCTACACCCCCTGCCCTATTTTTTATTCTTTATTTTGAAACAGGGTCTCACTAAATTGTGGAGGGCCTCACTAAGTAGCTGAGGCTGGTGGTGAACTGAGATCCTCCTGTTTCAGCCTCCTAAGTGCTGGGATGACAAGCGTGCGCCACCACGCCCTCCCAGCTTGGCCTTCCCTTTTCTTAGGCGCTAACAGGCCACGCCTATACTTTTAATCATAATGGCCTGTCTTCACCCCAGAATTCCTGAGATACTGGGCCAAAATAAAATAAATCCCAAAGGAAATCTCACCTTTTGTCCAACCCAGGCGTCACCCAGCACCCACCAATGAAATGGTGAGAGCCAGAGGACTCAGAGAAAGGAGACCAGCCATCAGTGTCACCCCATCCCCACCGTGTGCCCAGCCACTCCCTCTTGGGGTCCCCTAAAAAAGACTGCAGAGTCCCCAGGGGCCTCTCACTCTCTAGGTGGCCCACATTCTTTCTTGAACATGTATCCCCACTTTTCCTAAACAAAACCTCTGCCTTTGTCTCTGACTGGCGCTGTAATTCTTTGGACACAGAAGCCAAGAGATGGGTTTCCAACCCCAAACCTGGGAACAGCTCAGCGCTCTACAGGGAATTGTTTTCCCACGACACCGAGACTCTCATCAACCTACTGAGACCCTGTTTCAAACTAAAAATAAAATAGGGCTTAGGGTGTAGCTCAGAGGTAGAATGCCCCTGGGTTCAATCCCCAGTACCAAAAATAAAAAAAGACAGAAAATGAGGCTGGGCGTGTAGCTCAGAAGTAGAACACCTCTTGGTTCAATCCCCAGTACCACAGTGAAACAAAACGAAATCAGGGTCTTGCTAAGTTGCCAAGGCTGGCCTCTATCCTGCAGTCCTCCTGTCTCAGCCTCCTAAGTTCTGGCATTACAGGAGCCCACCACTGTGCCCAGTCGATGTCAGGTATCTGTTTGAAGCCTTGTGGTCCTTCCTGCTGGTCACAACGCCCTGGGCCCTCTCCCTCTCTCTAGCCGGCTCTAGCTCAGACCCATCCAGATCGGAAGGTCTTGAGTGACGATTGGAATTTGGAGCCAGTGCCTGGGGTTGGAGGGGAGCGGGTTACATTCTGGCAGCAGGCGGGTGGGCCAGGCCGGCCCTCTGTGGTCACCCGGTAGTCCCTGGCCACACCCTGAAGTTGCGCTTCCAGCCCAGAGAGTCTGAGTATGCGCCTGGGCCTTGGAGCGGGTCTGTCGCCACGGATGTGTCTTCAGTGACTGGTTTCTTTCATTTCCCATCGTCTGGTGGGGGGGTTTACTCATGAGGTCTTACTGCAGGCACAGCGGGCGTGGAAAGGGGAAGTGAACGACCCAGGCAGAAGGAGCCAGGGCCCCGCTCTGAAAGACAGGCTCTGAGAAACCCCCGCCGCCCGGGACCAGCGCCTGCTCCGTCCCACCTGTGGCTATCACCTCTGGCCTTTGGGGTTGGCATAGGAACTTTTTTTTTTTTTTTTTTTTTTTTGCAGTACTGGGGATAGAACCCAAGCCCTGCTTCCAAGGAACAGGAATCTTGGTATCATTTTTTTTTTTTTTTTTTTTTTTTTGCAGTACTAAGGATCAAACCCAGAGCATAGAATACTGTGCTAGGCAAGTATTCTACCACCGAACTGCATCCCCAGCCCTTTTTATGTTTATTTTATTTTGGGGGGAGTGTACTGGGAATTGAAACCAAGAGTGCTTTACTGTCTATGTTACACCCATCTCTATTTTATTTTGAAATTGGGTCTCACTAAGTTACTGCATGCTGGCCTCCCTCAAACCTGGGATCCTCCTGTCTCAGCCTTCCAGTACTGGGATTACAGGTGTGCAGCACTGGCTGATTTATTTATTTATTTTTATGGTGCTCAGGATTGAACCCAGGGGCATTCTACCTCTGAGCTACACTTCTGGCCCTATTCTTTTTTTTTTTTTTTTTTTAAGTGGAGTCTGTCTAGGTTACTGAGAGCCTTGCTAAGTTTCTGAGGCTGGCCCCAACCCTGAGCCTGCAATCCTCCCATCTCAGCCTCCCAAGAACTAGGATTATAGGCGTGTGCCACCACACCTGGCTGCTGGCTTTAATTTTTTTTTTTTTTTTTTTTTGGTGGTACTGGGGTTCCTGGAAGCCCTTCTACCTCCAGGCTACACTCCCAGACCTATTTTTACATTTTTATTTGGAAACAGGGTCTCCTAAGCCAGCGCGCGTGGCTAGCTTCGAACCTGCGCAATCCTCCTGTCTCTGCCTCCCAAGCGCGGGGATTACAAGCGTGCGCCACCACGCCCGGCTTTAATTCTTTATTATATTTTTTCAGTGGTACTGGGGATGGAAAACCAGAGGCTTTCTACCTCTGGGCTATATTCCCAGACCTATTTTTATATTTTATTTGGAAATAGGGTCTCACTAAGTTGTTGAGAGCCTCACTAGCTGAGGCTGGCTTCGAATCTGTGCGATCTCCTGTCTCAGCCTCCTAAACGCGGGGATTACAAGTGTGTGCCACCACACCTGGCTGACTTAATTCTTTTTTTTTTGGGGGGGGTGGTACTGAGAATGGAACCCTTCTACCTCCGGGCTACACTCCCAGACCTATTTTTTTTTTAATATTTTTTATTTGGAAACAGGGTCTCTTAAGCCAGCGCGGCTGGCTTCGAACCTGCACGATCCTCCTGTCTCTGCCTCCCAAGTGCAGGGATTACAAGCGTGCGCCACCACGCCTGGCTGATTTAATTCTTTAAAGGGGTGATTGGAGATGAGAAAGCAGTCCACCCTTCCTTCAGTTGAAGTCTTTTCTTCTTTTGGGTTTCCACCTCCTAAACATGAGCTGCTGAGGCTGTTCTAAACATTATGCTCTCTGAATATCCTTGGTTTTAGTTGGGTGCACGCTTGTAATCCCAGCATTTGGGAGGCTGAGACAGGAGGATCGCAGTTCGCGGCTAGCCTCAGCAACTTGGTGAGGCCCTTTGCAACTCAGTGAGACCCTGTTTCAAAATAAAGAATAAAAAATCGGGCTGGGGGTGTAGCTCGGAGGTAGAATGCCCCTGGGTTCATATCCTTAGTACTGCAAAAATAAATAAATAAATAAATAAATAAATACCCTTGGTCTCCACGGAGCCACAAGGGAGGCTGCTGTTGCTTGGTGACCTCCCTGGGCAGCAGAAGCGAGTCGAGCCTCAGGTGGCGCCAGGCGGTGTCTCCTCCACCCTCAGGCCTGCGCCCTCTGTGTGTGGGCAGGCCGGGCGCGGGCGTGGGCAGGTGCCGCAGTCGGGCCCCACGCTGGTGAAGCAGTTCAGGCAGCTGTGGTCACAGCCCTGCAGGCCCTCCTGGTGCCTGAGCAGGGATTTGTCCTTTCTGTAAATAAGAGGTGGGGCCCTCCCTGTCTTCCTCCAGGACAGCCTGGAGCCAGTGGTGAGCTGGAATCCAGCTCTCCCATCTCTTGACAGCCCCCTCTTCTCTTGGTCTTGACTGACCAGGGAGGAAGAAAGGAAGCCACCTGTCACCATTGTTACCTTTGGCCCTTGATCGCCTGGCACCGCTGCCTTTGTTTTCCTACCAGGAGCAATGGGAAGGGTTTCTCAGGACCAGCCTTAGATTCTGCCTTGTGAGTGTACATGGAAGACGATACCGAGGGCCGGCTCCGGCAGCTCAGAGCAGAGTGGGGCTGACCCTGATTAGGACGCTGGGCGGCCGGCATTTCTTGGCTCGCTAGAGTGTGCCGCCCGCGTTTCCCTGAAGCCACAGGACCTGGCCGTCTTGTGTTGGTCAGTCTTCCCAGGACACTTGAGTGCCCTCCTCCTGGCTTCAAGGGAATCCAGGAAGAGCTGAGCAGCTCTCCTCAAAGCACACCCCAAAAAAACAGACATAGAGGAGCAGCTCAGCCAGTCGAGGGTGTGGTCTGGGAACAGGCTTTTGAGACACAGGCCTCAGAGTTCATGGGCTTTGGGGAAAGCAAAGCTTTTCTTCTCTCTCTCCCTCTCCCTCTCTCTCCTCTCCTCCTCTCTCTTCTCTCCTCTCTCTCTGCACTGGAGAAACATTCTACCTCTGAGCTACATCTCCAGCCTGATTCTTTTCTTTTCTTTTCTTTTCTTTTTTTTTTTTTTTTTTTTTTTGTGGTACTGGGGTTCCTGGAAGCCCTTCTGCCTCCAGGCTACACTCCCAGACCTATTTTTTATATTTTTATTTGGAAACAGGGTCTCTTAAGCCAGTGCAGCTGGCTTAAAACCTGCCTGTCTCTGCCTCCCAAGCGTGGGGATTACAAGCATGTGCCACCACGCCCGGCCCTCATTTCTTATTTTGAAACCAGGTCTCACTAAATTGCAGAAGGCCTTGCTAAATTGCTGAGGCTGGCTTCAAACCTTTGATCCTCCTGTCACAGCTTTCCAAGTACTGGGATTACAAGTGTGTGCCATCACGTCCAGATCTTTTTTTGTCTTTATTTATTAGCAGAGTTTTTTTGTTTTGTTTTGTTTTGTGGGGGGGTACTAGGGATGGAATCCAGGGGCTTTCTACCTCCGGGTATACTTCCATACCTATTTTATATTTTATTTGGAAACAGGGTCTCACTAAGTAGCTGAGGCTGGTTTTGAATCTGTGTGATCCTCCTATCTCAGCCTCCCAAGTACTGGGATTACAGGCATGTGCCACCATACCTGGATCTGATAGGCGTGTGTGTGTGTGTGTGTGTGTGTGTGTGTGTGTGTGTGTGTGTGGTACTAGGGACGGAACCCCAGGGGCAATCTACCTCTGAGCTATACCCTCAGCCCTATATTTTATTCTTTATGTTGAAACAGGGTCTCACTGAGTTGCAAAGGGCCTCACTAAATAAACCTCGATCCTCCTGTCTCAGCCTCCTAAATGCTGGGATTGCAAGCATGCGCCACCGCGCCCAGTAACATTTTTAATTTATCATGGCAGAACACCACCTGACCCAGAAATGGCTCTGACATTCAGTTGCTGAGACCAAAAGCCTAAGAATTATTGGCAGCTGCTTTTCTCTTCTTCCACATCCAATCCATTGCAAACCCTGGACCCCACCTTCGGGTCCTGATCCCAGCTGTCTCACCCGCCCCCCACAGCCTCTTCCATTCTCCCACCCACACTGGAGAGAGCTGCCGGCAGTCCCGGCCCGGCCTTCCCAGTCTGGCAGCAGCCAAGCAGCCTTGTGACACGGCATCTGACCCTGCTACTTCCACTCCCCACCCCCAGCAGCTTCCCACCCAACTGGTCCTGCAGGACACGGCCCGTCTCCTGCGCAGCTGCCGTGACTGGGCCCTGGCTGCCTCCGACTTCATCGCTGCCACGCGCACCCTTGCCCTGAGCTCCAGCCGGGTGCCTCGCTGTGGCACCTGCCTCCGACTTTGCACCTGCTGTTCCCTAGCCGGAATACTCTTCCCCAAGCACCTCATTGGTCCCGTCCTCAGACAGATCTTCTCTGACCCAGTATTTATAAGAGACCCCATACCCAGCCTTGGTTGTTTATTTTTGGGATTAAACCCAGGGCTTTGCCAGGCATGGTGATACAGGCTTGTAATCCCAGCATTTGGGAGGCTGAGACAGGAGGAACCAAGTTCGAGGACAGCCTCAGCTACTTAGGCCCTTTGAAACTCAGTGAGACCCTGTTCCAAAATAATAAAAAATAGGGCTGTGGGTGTAGCTTGGAGGTACAGTGCCCCTGGGTTCCATCCCCCATACAATTAAAAACAAAATAGGGTTTTGCTCACTTTAAGCAAGCACTCTGCCTCTGAACTATATCCACATTTATTTATTTATTAGTACTGGGGATTGAACTCAGGGACATTCTACCTCTAAGCTATACTCCAGCCTCATTTTTAAATTTTTAAATTTTTTACTTTTTTTTTTTTTTTGGTGGTACTAGGGATGGAACCCAGAGGCTTTCTACCTCCAGGCTATACTCCCAGACCTATTTTTATATATTTTTTGGAAACAGGGTCTCACTAAATTGCTGAGAGCCTCAATAAGTAGCTGAGGTTGGCTTTGAACCTGTGCAATCCTCCTGTCTCAGCCTCCCAAGCTCAGGGATTACAAGCGTGCGCCACCATGCCGGCTTTTAATTTTTTATTTTTTTGAAACAGAGGTCTCACCAAATTGCTGAGACTGGCTTTCCAACCTGCAATCTTCTTGTCTCAGCCTCCCAAGTACTAGGATAATAGATAGGTACACCATGCCCAGCCAGTTCTTTTTGTTTTATTTATTTATTTATTTATTATTATTAGTGTGTGTGTGTGTGTGTGTGTGTGTGTGTGTGTGTGTGTGTGGTACTGGGGGTGGAACCCAGGGTCTTTTCTACCTCCAGGCTATACTTCAGGCCTATTTTATACTTTATTTGGAAACAGGGTCTTGCTAAGTTGCTCAGAGCCTCACTAAGTAGCTGAGTCTGCCTTCTAACCTGTGATCTTCCTGTCTCAGCCTCCCAAGTGCGGGGATTACAAGTATGCACTACCACACCTAGCTTTATTTTTTTGAACCCCACGGAATCCTGCCTCTGAGCTACACCCTAGAACCATTTATTTATTTATTTAGTCAGAAATGTTGATGCGTGTCTGTAATCCCAATACTTGGGAGGCTGAGAGAGAAGGATCACAGGTTTGAGGCCAGCCTTAGTAACTTAGCAAGACACTTTTTCAGAATACAAGATAAAAGGGCTGGGGGTTAGCTTAGAAGTAGAATACTCTGGGTTTAATTCTTAGTACCCCCTTAAATATATATACTTAAAAAAAAAAATATATATATATATATATATATATATATATATATATATATATGTTTGTGTTTAAGGGCATATAAGAGGTATATTTAGGAAAGTGAGGTTCAGTTTAGGAGGAGGCCATGATAAAGTGATTCGTTCCAGGGAAAGGATCTGAAACAGTCTGTTTCCAGAAGTGGAAATGGCTTGCCATATATATATATATATATATATATCAGACAGAATCTCATTAAATTGCTGAGGCTAGCCTCAAACTTGTGACCTACCTGTCTCAGCCTCCCAAGTACTGGGATCATATGTGTGCAACACCACACCTGGCTCTGTTTTGTTTTCTTACGGCACTTACTGCTCTACAGTGCTAGATGATATATTTACACATAGTTTATCTCTGGCACCAGAATGTAAGTTTTACAAGAGCAAGGCTTTTGTAGAATTCCATTTAAAAAAAAGTATCTGAGCTAGGTATGGTGACACATTCCTATAATCCCAGTACTTGGCAGGCTGAGACAGGACAAAAAATAAAGTTGGGCTGGGTTGTAGCCTGGAGGTAGAATGCCCCTGGGTCAGTCCCCAGCACCACACATACACCACCAACAACAAAAAAACAAATAGTATCCGTCAGATATGATGGCACAGGCCTGTAATCCCAGTACTTGGGAGGCTGAGACAGGAGGATCGCAGGTTCAAAGCCAGCCTTGTAACCTAGCGAGGCCCTCTGCAACTTAGTGAGATGCTGTTTCAAAATAAATAAAACCGGACTGGGGGTATAACTTGGAGGTAGAATGCCTCTGGGTTCAATCCCCAGTATAAAGAGAAAAGAAAAGAAGGAGTTGAGCATGGTGGTTTATGCTTGTAGTCGCAGCATTCAGGAGGCTGAGACAGGAGGATCGCGGTTCGTGAACAGCCTCAGCTACTTAGTAAGGCCCTTTGCAACTCAGTGAGACCCTGTTTCAAAATAAAGAATAAAAATTGGGCTTGAGACAAGGGGTGAGGCCAGTGCCAGGGCCAGCGAGGCCGGGATCGGAGCCTGCCGTGAGGCAAGGCCAGTGCTGGGGCCTCCAAGGCTGGGATCAGAGCCTGCCATGAGGCAAGGCCAGTGCTGGGGCCTCCAAGGCTGGGATCAGAACCTGCCGTGAGGCAAGGCCAGCGCTGGGGCCTCCAAGGCTGGGATCAGAGCCTGCCATGAGGCAAGGCCAGTGCTGGGGCCTCCAAGACCAGGATCGGAGCCTGCCAAGGGGGGAGGCCGGTGTCGAGGCTAGTGAGGCCGGGATCGGAGCCTGCCGTGAGGGAAGGCTAGTGCTGGAGCCAGCGAGGCTGGGATCAGAGTCTGCTGGGTGGCCAGGCTGGTGCCAGGGCCTTCAAGAGTGGGATCGGAACTTGCAATGCAGTGTACACAGAGAAAGATCACAGAAAATAAAAAATCAGATGCTTTCCCTAATATGCAAAAACTAGGAAGAAATGAGTAATCGGAGGGAATCTAGTGGAAGAAAGGGCCTTATGGAGGAGCAATTAAGGTGACCAATCAGAGGGGATGGGATGGGAGAAGATGGAATCTCTTTAAAACACATGATGTACGTAAACAAATATCAAAGTTAATATTAAATCAAGCATGGGATTGAGGGAGGGGGAGGGGGTGCGATGGCGATTGGATAAAGGCTAATTGGATGATGTGTGCTTGTATATCCTCACAAGTCTTATATTCCATTGTGATGTTTGACTACAATGCACCAATAAAAATATATATTTAGCCGGGCATGGTGGCACACGCTTGTAATCCCCGCGCTTGGGAGGCTGAGACAGGAGGATCACACAGGTTCGAAGCCAGCCTCAGCTACTGAGTGAGGCTCTCAGCAACTTAGTGAGACCCTGTTTCCAAATAAAATATAAAATAGGTCTGGGAGTATAGCCAGGAGGTAGAAAGCCTCTGGGTTCCACCTCCAGTACCACCCCCCAAAAAATATATATATATATCTTAAAAAAATAGGGCTTGATGTTTCGCCCAGAGGTAGGATGCCCCTGTTTTCCATCCCTAGTACCAGAAACATAAATAAATATACAAAAGAGGAAGCTGGAAAAATAAATAAAGAGGAAGCTGGCTGGGTGTGGTGGCACATGCTTTGTAATCCCAGTACTTGGGAGGCTGTGATCGAAGGATCTCAGTTTTGTGGCCAGTGTCAGCTACCTAGTGAGGCTGTCTGCAATTTAGTGAGAACCTCTTACAAGAACAGAGAATAAAAAATTGGGTTGGGGATGTAGCTCTGAGGTAGAATGCCCCTGGATTCAATCCCCAGTACCACAAAAATAAACAAGTAAGTAAATTTTAAAAATAATATTTTAGCCAGGCATGGTGGCGCATGCTTGTAATTCCAGCGTTTGGGAGGTAGAGACAGGAGGATCACACAGGTTTGACGCCAGTGAGACCCTGTTTCCAAATAAAGTATAAAATATGTCTGGGAGTATAGCCCGGAGGTAGAAAAGGCCCCTGGGTTCTACCCCCAGTACCACAAAAAATATATATATTTTATTTTAAAAAATAAAAGCTGGGTGTGGTGGCATGGCACACGCTTGCAATCCCAGTACTTGGGAGGCTGAAAAAGGATCGCAGGTTCAAGGATAGCCTCAGCAAGTAGCGAGACTCTCATTAACCTAGTAAGACCCTGTTTCAAAATAAAAATAGAAAAATCGGGCTAAAGGTATAGCTCAGAGGTAGAATATCTCATGTGATACCTGGGCTCCATCTCTAGTACCACAAGGGAAAAAAAAGGAGAGGGAGCACTGAGTTTTTCTTTCTTGAGTCCTCCTAAAGCATATTAGAAAGAGATGTAAATAGCTAGGCGTGATGGTGCATGCCCAGTACTTGGAAGGCTGAGGCAGGAGGGTCGCAGGTTGGAACCCAATCTCTGCAGCTTTGTGAGACCCTGTTTCAAAATAGAAAAAAAGGGCTGGGCGTGGTGGCACGCACCTGTAATCTCAGTACTTGGGAGGCTGAATAGGGTCAAGGGCAATCTCAGCAACCCTGGGAGACCCTGTTTCAAAATAAAAAATGGCTGGGCGTATAGCTCAGAGGGAGAATGTCCCTGGGTTTAATACTCAGTACCAGAAAAAATAAAATAGGGTTGGGGATATAGCTTAGGGGCAGAATGCTTCTGAGTTCCACCTCTAGTACAAGAAGGAAGGAAGGAAAGAAGGAAGGAAGGATGGATGGATGTAACATTTTATGCACCTCATTCATGGGGGTTCCTGAACCCAGGTTTGATGAACATACCTGGGTTAAAACCTGGCTCTGCACCTGCTTGCTCTGCGGCACGTTGCAGGTACTGGGGGACTCGGCAGTGCTCCGAGACGCGCGTGCTCAGCAGCAGCAGCATGGTGTTTACGAGGTGTTGCGCGCTTCGGTCAGTGCAGTGTGACTGGCATCTGAACCTCAGGACAGCCCGCAGGGAGGGTACGGTTAACATGTCCAATTTTACAGATGAGGAAA
Organism: Muscardinus avellanarius; assembly: GCF_963383645.1. Taxonomy (NCBI): domain Eukaryota; kingdom Metazoa; phylum Chordata; class Mammalia; order Rodentia; family Gliridae; genus Muscardinus; species Muscardinus avellanarius. The sequence goes on from NC_137788.1 coordinate 12,222,009, forward strand.
CCGGGTTCGGAGAGGGTGAGCGATCCGCCCGTCATCACAGTCGATAGCTGGGTAGCTGAGTAGCAGAGTCAGAGTCATCTGACCCCAGGAGCTTCCCTGGCGCACAGAAGTGCTCAGCGTCTGGGGCTCTGGTTCAGTTGGCCTTAGCTGTCAGCATATACTTTACCAAAATGAAGAGTAATCTGGCAGAAAAGATGCTAATTGTGCCCCAGCCGAGCTGTGATTGCTGTCTACCCCCGTCCGTTCCACAGTTCGGAGTCCTCATTGAGACCAGGACTGATCTCTGGAACCCACTGGCCTTGCTGGGGTGCGAAGTGGTCGCTCTGGGCCTCCCTGTGGCGCAGGGCGGAGCGCCCCGTCTGTCTCTCCCTTGCCAACCAGCTTCCCGGCGTGACCTCGAGCTGCCGACATCGCTCCTCAAGTTCTGTTTCTTTTTCCTGCTCTCTTCAAGATCTCTGTTGGGTTGTAGCATTGATTCAGGATCTTCTTGTCCACTGAGATGATAGAAACTCTTTACCAGCCTCTCACTGTGAAGAATGTCGGGAGCAGGTGTTGGAAGCACCTGCCAGGGAACCGAGCGTTAGCTACCCAGAGCTGAGCGCATCTTCCAACCCGCGCCATCCTCCCGTCTCAGCCTCCCAAGCGCAGGGATTACAAGCGTGCGCCGCCACACCCGGTGGCATTGTACTCCCGGCCCTTTTTATTTTGAAATTTTGGAGCAGGGTTTTGCTAAGTTACTGTGTACTGGCGATGAACCTGTGATCCTCTTGTCTCAGTTTCCCAGATACTTAAATAACTGCATATGAATAGAGACTACCGTACAGGAAATTTTAGCTCCAAAAAATCCTTACAGGAAATTTTAGCTCCAAAAAATCCTTTTAAACTGGGTGTGGTGGCGCACGCTTGTAATCCCAGTACTTGGGAGGCTGAGACAGGAGGATCTGGGTTCGCAGCCAACCTCAGCTACTTAGTGAAGCCCTCTGCAACTTAGGCCCTGTGTCAAAATAAAAGAATAAAAAACAGGGCTGGGGTTTAGCTCCGAGGTAGAATTTCAGTACTCCCCCAAAGTCCTTTAAACCTGTGTTACAGATGCAGAAAAATGAGGGTAAGAGGTTCAAGTCATCTGCCAGGAGCGTACAGTTGAGTGTCGGCAGAGCCTCCCGTCCTCAAGCCCTCTCTCCAGCAGCACGGTGGACACCCCTGTAGTGGACTGTTTCCAGAAAATGTTTCATGGCTGCAGATAGTTCCTCATAATATCACGTGTAGGTAGCAAACTACCCAGGATGCCCATCGTGGATGCACATGATGTTATCTAATGAAAGTTGCAAAATTTACCAGAAAAGCCAAGCATGATGGCGCACACCTGTAAGCCCAGTACTTGGGAGGCTGAGACTTGAGGATCACAGGTTTGAAGACATTCTCAGCCAGTAGTGAGACTCATCAACTTAGTGAGACCTTGTTTCAAAATAAAAATAAAATAAAAAAGAAAATGGGGCGGGGGTGGCTCAGAGGTTGAATGCCTCTAAGTTCAAACCCCAGTTTAAAAAAAAACAACTACCAAGATATAAAAGAAGTCCTGAATAAATGAGGGGAGACCATGTTTGTAAATAAAGGATTCAGCAGGCATGGTGGCACATGTTTGTAATCCCAGCATTTGGGAGGCCAAGACAGGAGGATCTGGGTTCTCGGCCAGCCTCAACTACTTAGTGAGAGGCCCTTGCAACTCATTGAGACCCTGTTTCAAAATAAGGAATAAAAACTGGGGCTGGGAGCTGGGTGTGGTGGCACACGCTTGTAATCCCAGCATTCAGGAGGCTGAGACCGGATGATCGTGGTTCGCGGATATCCTCAGCTACTTGGTGAGGCCCTCTGCAACTCAGTGAGACCCTTTTTCAAAATAAAGAATAAAAAAAAAAAAAATAGGGCAGGGAATGTAGCTTGCAGGTCAAATGCCCCTGGGTTCTATCTCCAGACCTGAAAAAAAAAAAAAAATGGGACTGGGGGTGGAGCTCAGAGTTAGTATGCCCCTGGGTTCAATCCCCAGTACCACAAAAAATAAATAAATAAAAAGATCCAATATTGCAAAATATATTTTCTCTCTCCAAATAATCTCTGGATTTAGCACAATTCTAGTAGAAATCCAAAAGAGAATTGAAATTTGATTCTATAAGGATGGACTGAGCCGGGCGTGGTGGCGCACGCTTGTAATCGCCGCGCTTGGGAGGCTGAGACAGGAGGATCGCAGGCTCAAAAGCCGACCTCAGCTACTTAGTGAGGCTCTCAGCAACTTAGTGAGACCCTGTTTCCAAATAAAAATATAAAATAGGTCTGGGAGTGTAACCCAGAGGTAAAAATCCCCTGGGTTCCATCTCTAGTACCAAAAAGAAAAAAAAAAAAGAATGGACTAAAAGTAAAATATCCTTGGGAGGCTGAGACAGGAGGATCACACAGGTTCGAAGCCAGCCTCAGCTACTTAGTGAGGCTCTCAGCAACTTAGTGAGACCCTGTTTCCAAGTAAAACATAAAATAGGTCTGGGAGTGTAGCCCGGAGGTAGAAAAGCCCCGGGGTTCCACCAAATAAATAAATAAATAAATAAATAAATAAATAAATAAAAAGGGCTGGGGGTGTAGCTCAATCGTAGAACACTTGCCTAGCCTGTGCAAGGTCCTGGGTTCAATCCCCAGTACTGATGAATGGAGGAAGGAAGGAGGAAGATTTTGGACACCGTGGCGCATGCCTGTAATCCCAGTTCTTGGGAGGCTGAGACAAGAGGATCACAGATTTGAGACCAGACTCAGCAATCTAGAGGGACCGTGGCATAAAAATAAGTTTTCTCAGGGGCAGGAAAAAATAACAACAGCAATATTTAAAGGTCAGTTGACACTGGAGGAACTTGCTGGAGTTCAGTGAGCTGACCTGTGCGTGGACACAGCTGTGGAACAGATCCGTGAACACAGGCGACGGGCTGCTGCTGTGAAGAGCTTTCACAGAAAGATGCAGCAGCTGATGAAAACGCTCGAGCATACTTCAATTAAAAAATGCAGTTTAAAACAATTCGGAGCTGGGCGCGGCGGCGCTCGCTCATAATCCCAGTACTCTGGAGACCAAGCAGAAGAATCGCAGGTTTGCGGCCAGCCTCGGCCCTCCACAATTTAGTGAGATCCTGCTTTAAAATAAAGAATAAAAAATAGGGTTGGAGGTGTAGCTCAAAGGCGGAATGCCCCTGAGTTCAATCCCCAGCATGGGGGGGGGGGTACCACTTTTCACCAAGTGGGCTGGCAAAAATTAGACTAATTATATCCAGCTTTGGCCCATCGTGGAGGAATGTGAAGGGCAGGTGGTAGGACCTAGGTGGATTGTAAATGTACCCCCAGCTCAGATCGTGTGTGTGTGTGTGTGTGTGTGTGAGAGAGAGAGAGAGAGAGACAGACAGACAGACAGACAGACAGACACTGGGGATGGAACCCAGGACCATTCTACCTCCAAGCCACACGCCCAGCCCTATTTTTTATTCTCTATTTTTTTTGGGAGGGTACTGGGGGTGGAACCCAGAGGCTTTCTACCTCCGGGCTACACTCCCAGACCTATTTTATATTTTACTTGGAAACAGGGTCTCACTAAGTTGCCGAGAGCCTCACTAAGTAGCTTAGGCTGGCTTCGAACTGCGATCCTCCTGTCTCAGCCTCCCAAGTACTAGGATCATAGGCCTGCGCCGCCACGCCAGCTCTGCCTCGCAGTCCTGCCCGCCTTCCCCTTGGTTTGCCTGCTGGGGTGCGGGGAAGACCCCGAGGACTGAGGTCTGTCCAGCCAGCAGCGCTGCTGGGCTTGCTCTGGTCACAGAGAAGAGAGGGCCTTTGTCGTGGGTGGAATGGTTGCCCTTGCTCCCAGAGCACATGCGTATTGGTGTGGGTGACGGATCCTGCTGGCTGCAGCCGTCTGTACCACTGCTTCCAGAAAACACTTGAGAACCTGTTTGTCCTAAGAGTCTAAACCTGAGACCGACGTGCAGGGATCTGTGCCCTTTCCTGTCTTCTTCTCCCTCTGGCTGTTGGAAAGGCAGCGGCCAGCCGGGAGACGCCGTGTGAGCTTGGTGAGGCACTTCTCCCTGGCTCTGCTGAAGGGGCCTCCTCTGTAGCCCCATTTGCAGTCACTACACCTGCTGCCAGTCTCCTTGCAGCAGTCCAGCCTGGGAACAGTGTCCTTGGCGCTGCAGGGCTGACAGGAGCCTGGCATGCACCCAGATTCCTATCCAGCCCTGCCAGGTCCCTTAGGCAAAGCCAGTGCTCCATGTCAGTCTTTGGCAAGAAGGCCATCAGAGCAGGTGACCCAGTTCGTCAGCCCTTAGTGTGTGCAGAGGGCAGCCGGCCCCACGCGGGCCCCATGTGTTTGCATGTCATTTGTATAGACAGCACTGTTTACGACAGCCTGGCCAGAAGCCTAGGGCCGCCTGACCTCTGTGTGGGGGCTGTCAGTACCCCCCCCCCAGCATCAAGATGTCATTGTGGGGTTGGGTGTGGTGGTGCACACTTTTAATTTCAGCATTTAGGAGGCTGAGACAGGAGAATGGTGGCTGGAGGACAGCTTCAGCTACTACTTAGTGAGCCCTTTGCAACTCAGTGAGACCCTGTTTCAAAATAAAGAATTAAAAAAAAAATAAGGCTAAGGCCGGGCGTGGTGGTGCACGCTTGTCATCCCCGCGCTTGGGAGGCAGAGACAGGAGGATCGCGCAGGTTCGAAGCCAGCCGCGCGCGCTGGCTTAGGAGACCCTGTTTCCAAATAAAAATGTAAAAATAGGTCTGGGAGTGTAGCCCGGAGGTAGAAGGGCTTCCAGGAACCCCAGTACCACCAAAAAATAAAAAAAAATAAAATAAAAAATAAGACTAGGGGTGTAGCTAGGAGGTAGAATACCTAGTACTGCAAAAAAACATTTATCGTGGGGCCAGGCCTGGTGGCGCACACCTGTAATCCCTGTATTTGGGAGGCTGAGATAGGAGGATTGCAGGTGTGAGGCCAAGGTGTAGTATCTTAGAGTCTGTTTCCAAAGAAAAGAAAATAGGGCTGAGTGTGTAGCTCAGAGGTGGATGGCCCCTAGGCTCAATCCCCAGTGTCGCCAAAATAAATAAAAGATGTCCTCATGCAGAGTGCACACGGAGGGTCCTGGGGATGGGCTGTGAGGACAGCCTTTGTCCACTGGAACGTCCAGCGCAGCACCCAGAGCGGGCAGGCAGCCCAGGAGACCCCAGTCCTTGCGGTGCGTGCTCTCTGGTGGTCTTCTGGGCCGCCTTCTCAGCTGCGGAACTTCTGAGCCCTCCTCTTTATCTGCTTCTGACTATCTTTCAGCTGCAGAGCTACTTTGCCGCGTGTGAGGATGAGACCCCCGCCATCCGGAACCACGACAAGGTCCTGCAGCGCCTGTGTGAGCACCTGGACCACGCGCTGCTCTACGGGTGAGTGTGGCTGTGGCCCTGGCCGAGTCCTGTCTGCCTCACCGACTGGGCTGCGGTCTGCCCGTAGTGAGCCCTGGAAACCGGCCGGCCCGGCAGGGAAGGGAGGCGCGGAGCCATGCGGGGTGCTCGCGGGATCCCTGGCGGCGGCTCCGCCGTGGCCCTGCCCAGGCCCCAGCCTGCTGTCCATCCTCACAGACTGCAAGACCTCTCCTCTGGTTACTGGGTGCTCGTGGTGCATTTCACCCGGAGAGAAGCCGTCAAGCAGATCGAGGTGCTGCAGCACGTGGCTACCAACCTGGGGCGCAGTGAGTAGTGCCAGGGAGACACGGCAGGGGCCGGCTGCCTCCTGCGGGCAGCTCGGGCTCAGGTCCAGGCCAGGGCGGCCCGGGGACGGCAGCAGCAGCAGTTCAAGTGCCAGCGCCCTGCACCAGGCCTCCTCCTGGCACGTCAGCGATGGGGTGAAGGGGAGCAGGACATGGGATGGGGGGAGGGACGGACTGGGCTCCTCCGAGACCCCAGGCCGAGTGCACCAGCAGGAGCCTGGCCGCAGGGCAGTGTCCTGCGGTCTGCCTCTGACGGGCGGGCGCCCGCTCGGGCGTCCCTGTGGGCTGGGGCCTGCAGCTGGCTCGCCTGCCCCCTCGCCTGCCCCTTCCTTCCTTGTGCCCTTGCTTGGCGCAGGAGCAAAAGGCGCGCCTTGCCCGGCTCCCTCAGTCACTGGCGCCCTCACCTGCAGGCCGGGCCTGGCTGTACCTGGCCCTCAACGAGAACTCCTTGGAGAGCTACCTGCGTCTGTTCCAGGAGAACCTGACCCTGCTGCAGAAGTACTATGTCAGGTGAGTGTCTGGAGCGCTGTCTCACTGGCCTCCCGACCCGGCCTCGTCCCTAAGCCTCCCGACCCGGCCTCGTCCCTAAGCCTCCTTTGGCCGTCAGAGGCCTAGCAGTGCTGGCCCGGGAGCCCTGGGGCCTGGCTGGCCTCCTGCTGCACGGTAGGCGGCTCCTCTGCCTGACCGAGTCCTCCACCTCGCTTCAGCCTTTGCTGGGCTCGCTGCAGGGAGACTATTTATAGCAGCTACTGAGAACCCCACAGGCCCTGTGCTGCGGCCTCTGCAGACGGAGGGCTCCGGGAGCCCTGGGAGGGAGCACACGGGCGGGAACACGCGGGGCGGTGCCGGCCAGGTGGTGGGCTGGCACGTGTCCAGTTTCACACTGCCCACTGCAATTTGGGCCACACTGAGAACAGCCCCAGAAGCATCGGCGTCTCTTCTCACGTGTCACAGGAACGCCCTGGTCTGCAGCCATGATCACCTGGCGCTCTTCCTGACCTTGGTGTCTGGGCTGGAGTTCATCCGGTTCGACCTAGATCTGGTGAGATGCTTCTGGAGGAAGCAGGGGCTCTGGGGGCGGCGCGCACGCGGCAAGGGAGCTTGGTGCCAAGGGAGCTTGGTGCCCTGGGTGAACTGAAGCAAAGCTTGTTTGTGTGGTGAAGGAAAGGTTTCAGGTCTGCGGAGTTGAGTGGAAGGGGAGGGAGTCTTTCTCTTGAATCACAAGGATTCCGATTCCAGGAACTTCTCCCCATCTCTCTACCCAACTTGGAGAGAAGCCACATTGGCTGGAGCATCTTAGCCCAGGGCTGGCCTTTGGCCTTGTGTCTGGGGCGGGAGCTTCCTGGGATTCCTGTGGCGAGCACCGTTGGTCCGGTGCTCCCAGGTGATGTGCTCTGGGCCCGTCTTCAGGTTCTCAGGTTCCCTCACACCACACCCCCTACAGCAGCCCCCTTACGCACCAGACCCAGCCATGCCTGAAATCGCAGGGTCCCCAACCCCATCTACACTGGTGTCCCCATACATTACATGCCCATCAAAGGATTTACTTTATAAGTTAGGCCCAGCCAGGCGTGGTGGGCACGCTTGTAATCCTGGCATTTGGGAGGCTGAGACAGGAGCATCGCAGTTCGTGGACAACCTCAGCTACTTAGTGAGGCCCTCTGCAACTCAGTGAGACCCTGTTTCAAAATAAATAATAAAAAATTGGGCAGGGGCATAGCTCAGAGGTCAACTGCCTCTGGGTTCCATCCCCAGACCTGCAAAAAACAAAATTTAAATAAATAAAAGTATGCCATTTTCAATATGTTCCAAATTAAAATAAAATAAAATTTTAAAAGGGTAAAAAGTAGGGTTGGGGGTGTAGCTCGAAGGTAGAATGTCCCTGGGTTCCATTCCCAGGACTGTAAAAAAATAAGTAAATAAAATTTTTTAAAATAAGTTAGGGGCCGGGCGTGGTGGCGCACGCTTGTAATCCCCGCGCTTGGGAGGCAGAGACAGGAGGATCGCGCAGGTTCGAAGCCAGCCGCGCGCGCTGGCTTATGAGACCCTGTTTCCAAATAAAAAAGTATAAAAAATAGGTCTGGGAGTGTAGCCCGGAGGTAGAAGGGCTTCCAGGAACCCCAGTACCACCAAAAATAAAAATAAAAAAATAAAATAAGTTAGGGGAGCCGGATGTGGTGGTACACGCTTGTAATCCCAGCGCTTGGGAGGCTGAGACAGGAGGATCACACAGGTTCAAAGCCAGCCTCAGCTACTCAGTGCAGCTCTCAGCAACTTAGTGAGACCCTGTTTCCAAATAAAGTATAAAATAGGTTTGGAAGTATAGCCTAGAGGTAGAAAAGCCCCTGAGTTCCACTCCCAGTACTACAAAAATAATAATAATAATAAGCTAGGCCCAGTAAAAGATAACTACAGCAACTAAGAGTAAAACAACAATTATAACAATATACTGTAATAACATTTATTATAATAAAATTATATACTTTTTTTAGGGTGTACTGGTGATTGAACCTAGAGGCATTCTACCTCCAAGCTATGTCCCCAGCCTGATTTTGTTTTTTTTATTTGGAAACGGTTTCACTAGGTTTCTGAAAGGCTTGCTCCCTTCCCGGGGTGGCTTTGACTCTGCGATCCTGCTGTCTCAGCTGCCCAAGTACTGGGATTATAATCATGGTGGCGCACGCTTGTAATCCCCGTGCTTGGGAGGCTGAGACAGGAGGATCGAAGCCAGCCTCAGCTACTTAGCGAGGCTCTCAGCAACTTGGTGAGACCCTGTTTCCAAATAAAATATAAAGTAGGTCCGGGAGTATAGCCCAGAGGTAGAAAGCCTCTGGGTTCCACCCCCAATACCACACACAAAAAAACAAAAAACTTACAAATTGTTTATTTCTGGAAGTCTCCCTTCAATTGTTTTTGGAACAGGGTAATTAAGACCGAGAATGTGAACCCATGGACTAGGGGAGACTACTGCACAGATATACTGGTGGCCAAAAGAGGCTCCAGAGCACCTCCAGGTCTTGGGCTGGTCAAGGTGGACGGGCTACCCCAGCCCAGCTGAAGCGCCTTCGCCGTCCCACCCAACAACACAGGCCAAAAAAGGGACTGGGAGAAAACGAGTGCTTCAGATAGTAGAGAGACCAAGGAGGCATGAGTGTACTGATTCTGACAACTCTCTCCCCTCCTCCTCCTCCTCCTCCTCCTCCTTTTTTGTACCACTGAGCTACATTCCAATCCCTTTTTTTTTTCTCTTTTCCTTTTTTTAATGTATTTATTTTGTGGTGGTACTGGGGGTGGAACCCTTCTATCTCCGGGCTACCCTCCCAGACCTATTTTATATTTTTTTTTATTTGGAAACAGGGTTTCTTAAGCCGTGAGGCTGGCTTCAAACCTGCGAGATCTTCTAGTCTCCGCCTCCCAAGCGCTGGGATTACAAGCGTGCGCCACCATGCCCGGCTTCTTTTTTTTTTTTTCAGTACTGGGGATTGAATTCAGGGGATTCTACCTCCAAGCTACACCTCCCAGCCCTATTTTTTTTTTTTTTTTATTCTTTACTTTGAAACAGGGTCTCACTAAGCTGTGGAGGGCCTCACTCAGTACTGAGACTGGCTGCAAACCTGCGATCCTCTTGTTTCAGCCTCCCAAGTACTGGGATGACAAGCGTGCGCCATCACTCCCAGCTTTCCTTTTTATTTTTCGGTGAGACCCTCCTTGAGACAGGGTCTGGCCAACTTGCCCAGGCTGATCTTGAACTTGCTGTCTTCCTGCCTCAGCCCATCAAGTTGCTCTGATTACAGGTGTGCACCACCACACCTGGCTTTTCCTTCTCTTCTCTTCCCTTCTCTCCTCCCCTCTGCGATTCTCGTGGCGGAGCCCAGGTGTTTCATGCTGGGCCAGTGCTGTGTCCCGACAGCTCTTCCCCTCTCTCAGCCGAAGTCCACAGCCTTACAAGTCAGAACTGTTTGTTTTACATGTTCAGCAGCTTATCTCTGAATTCACTACTTTAAGCCCATCGATTTCCCAGAGAAAAGCAGGCGTGGGAGAGCCTGGCAGGGGCGTGGCTCCCAATCCCTGATCTGGCCCCAAGCCTCCCACTAACATCCCTTTCCCCTCTCTCCCCAGGACGCCCCTTACCTAGACCTGGCCCCCTACATGCCTGATTACTATAAGCCTCAGTACCTGCTGGACTTTGAGGACCGCCTGCCCAGCTCAGTCCATGGCTCGGACAGCCTGTCACTCAACTCCTTCAACTCGGTCACCTCCACCAATCTCGAATGGGATGACAGTGCGATCGCCCCGTCTAGCGAGGGTAAGTGGCCCCGGGCAGAGGGGGCTCAGCCTCTGACCCGAGGCCTGGAGCTGCCCCAGCCACTGCCGTCTTCAGTCTCCGTGGTTTGGGTCTGATGGTTGAGATTTGCAGTTGAACAAAGCTGGCCATTCCCAGATCTGCTTCTCCTTGGAGTCCCTGTGGTGGCAAAAACACAGATTGCCTGCACAAAATCCCAGAAGAAGATTCTGTGAATGTGAAGATACGTTTCCAGAAAGCGTGGTCACATGCACGGGGTAATTTTCTGAGCAAGGGAGACTAGCAGTCGTGTGCCCAGAGACCTGGGAGCAAGGGGGATGAGCAGTCGTGTGCCTGAGACCCCTGCCTGCTATTGAGGGGTGAGCGCAGCCTCCCCCAGGTTCTAGGCAGAGGAGGTGGAGCAGCCCCTGGAAGGAGACAAAGCCCAGAAGTAAAAAGTTAGAGGAAGCCGGGTGTGGTGGCGCAGGCTTGTAATCCCAGCTTTTAGGAGGCTGAGACAGGAGGATCGTACGGGTTCGAAGCCAGCCTCAGCTACTCAGTGAGGCTCTCTGCACCTTAGTGAGACCCTGTTTCCAAATAAAGTATAAAATAGGTCTGGGAGTATAGCCCGGAGGTAAAAAAAAGCCCCCAGTACCACCAAAAAAAAAAAAAAAGAAAAGAAATAGGTCTGGTCGTTGTAGCCCAAAATTAGAAGGCTCCTGGGTTCTATCTCCTTTACACACACACACACACACACACACACACACACACACACACACACGTAGAATGTTCCTGGATTCAGTCCTAGTACAAATAAATAAATAAATAAAAAGCTTAGGGGACAGCCTGGGCTTCTCCCCGAGAACCCCTCCATGTGTGCCTCGTGCTAGGGTGGGTGCACCGTTGCTTCAGGACTGAGGAAGAATCTTGGGTTTGTTTTGTTGCCTCAGTCCAGCGCCTCATTAGAACAGCCTGGTTTTCCCAGACCTCAGGCCATGGTGCTCATTTGTAAGACTGGCCATAGCCCAGCGTCGTGGCGCACGCTTGAAATCCCAGTACTTCAGGAGACTGAGACAGGAGGAGCAAAGGTCCATGGCCAGTCTCTGCTACTTAGTGAGGCCTCTGCAACTTACTGAAACCCCGTTTCAAAATAAAGAATAAGCCGGGCATGGTGGCGCACGCTTGTAATCGAGCATTTGGGAGGCTGAGACAGGAGGATTGCGGTTCGCAGACAGCTTCAGCTACTTAGTGAGGCCCTCTGCAACTCAGTGAGACCCAGTTTCAAAATAAAGAATAAAAAATAGGGCAGGGGTATAGCTCGGGGGTTGAATGCCCCTGGGTTCCATCCCCAGACCTGCAATAAAGAGAAAGAAAGGAAAGAAGGAAGGAAGGGTGGATGGATGGATGGATAAAGGCCAGGGGTGATTACAAACACACGCTTATAATCCCAGTACTTAGTAAACTTGAGACAGGAGGATCGCATAGGTTCGAAGCCAGGCTCAGCTCCTTAGTGAGGCTCTCAGCAACTTAGTGAGACCGTGTTTCCAAATAAAATATAAAATAGGTCTGGGAGTATAGCCCGGAGGTAGAAAGCCTCTGGGTTCCACACCCAGTACCCCCCCATACACACACACACACACAAAATAGGTCTATGGGTGTAGCCTGAAGGTAAAGCCCCCTGAGTTCCTTCCATCCCCAGTACCACAAAAAATAAAAACAAACAAACAAACAAATAAATAAATAAATAGGGCTGGGGGTGTAGCTCAAATGTAGAACGCCCCTGGGTTCCATCCCCAGTACTGTAAAAACAAAAAAAAGACTGGTCATTTCGGCTCTCCATCCCCATAGGGTGTGAGCTCTTCTTCATTTCTTTAACCCTCCCTCACCTCCAGGGGAAGGGTCCAAGCGCTCAGCTCAAGGTCCTGGAGTTGCCCGGCATCCGGCCTTGACCTCCCTTTCTTTACTTCTGCTTGTACCACGGGTCACATGTGGGTGAGGGGTTGTGCAATCGGAAGGGGCAGCTCAGCCTCCTGGGGTGGCCTCCTGGGCGGCCTCTAAGGAGGCAGCCATCCCGTCCCGCCTGGGCGATGTCCCCTTGACCCATCCCACGTCAGCAGTTCATAGACGGTACAATCGAGCTGTGGGGACAGGGCCTTGTCACCTGTGGGCGCGGAGGGACAGGTCAGGTGCGAGAGGGCCCGGGCTTTTCCCCGCCTGAGCCAGGCTCTGCCTCGGGAAAGGAATGGCCTCCTGAACTCCCAGCTGGTCAGGGGCCTCTGGGCCAGGGCCCGGGCTGAGCCTCCGCCTCCTCATGACCCCCCCCATCTAGGGCCCCTCCCTTGTCCCCCCACGTCTCCAGCCCGCCGCCCCGCCCTCCTCCCTCTGCCTGTGTTTCTAATCTTCAGTTTTGTCCCTCGTTTTGTAGATTATGATTTTGGAGATGTGTTTCCAGCAGTGCCGTCCGTACCCAGCACAGACTGGGAAGGTGGGACCGAGTCGCTGTGACCCTCTTTTCCTGTTTCGCAACGTTTCCATGCCAAGCTTGCTGCATGTTCAGAATCAGCTCCTTATTGTCCGTAATAATGTCCATGATCATAATGAAGCCAAGCCTGAGACTCATGGATGGAATTCTGCAGGAGGAGAGCTTGGCCTTTAGCCTAGGGGAGCCCCTTCTCCCGGGGAGGGCGGTGCTCCTGCCGCTGCCCACTCCTTGGGGGATGCCAGACCACCCCTCCCCGTTGAGTCCTATGCCGCTGGACTCACAGCGTGGGGAACTGCTTATTTGTGGGGCACTAGTGGCCTGCCCCAGTGAGCAGAGACTTGTTCTAGAAAGCAGCGCCTTAGACGTGGGATTGTAAGCTGCTTTGGGCCAGGTGAGCACCAGGAGGAAGACAGGGCCGGATTGTTTCAGGCTGCTCCTAATGGCTTCCTCTCCCTATTTTTGAGGGATTGAGGTTCAAGAGAGGGAACTGCTCAGGTAGAGCTGAAACCTCCTACAGGGAGAATCTCTTTGAAGTGTTAGGGCAGATTCAAATAAATTCTGTGACCATCCCACCCTGCCTGCAGCAGCAGCAGTACCTCAGCATTCTTTTGCCTGTAACCCACTGCAGGGCTTGTGTAAATTCATAAAGCAGTTCCCTGGGTTCCTGCGATTACTCAAAAGTTGTGCTTCTGGTAATTAAGTGCTGCTCTTCAAATCTGAAGCAATCTCAGACTCCTTCGTAAAACGCCTCCTACTCAGGAGCCACTTGCAGCCTGGAGAGGGGAGAGCGGCCCATCCTGAGGGCCCCTCTCCTTCTTAGAGACACAGTCTCTCTTAGTGACCCGTGAGTGGTGGCGCTGGCCTGTAATCTTGTACTGGGAGGCAAAGACAGGAAGATCAAAGGTTCAAGGCCAGCCTCGGCAATTTAGCCAGACCTTAGCAACTTAGTGAGAGCCTGTTTCAAAATAAAAAATAAAAGAGGGCTGAGAGTATAGCTCAGGACTGTAGAATACCCTTGGGTTTAATCTCCAGTACCAAAAAAAAAAAAAAAAAAAAATCCAGGCATGACAGTGCACGCTTATAATTCTAGTACTTGGGAGGCTGAGACTGGAGGATTGCAGGTTCAAGGATAGTTCAGCAATTTAGTGAAGCTCTCAGCAACCTTATTTCTTATTTGGAAACAGTGAGATCCTGTTTCCAAATAAATAAAATTGGTCAGGAGTATAGCTCAAAGATAGAATGTCTCTGAGTTCAATTCCCAGTACCACCAAAAAATTTAAAAAGAAAGAAAAAAAAAAGAAAGCAAGGAATGAGACTGAAGGAGCTTAAGTTTGAGGGAAATAGGATATAGCATTGGGGAAATAAATTGTGTCACTTGGCCAAGAGAGTAGCATTGAAGAGTGTCATTTCAGGTGAATGAGCCTGCAACTCAGAATTCCATCATGACATCGTTTATCCTGGCGGCCTCTCTTGCAGCACACATGCTGGGCGTTGGTTTCCCCTTTCTGATTCTAACAACTAACCCTTTTCCTGACATGCCTGTTGCAGTTACCCGACAAGGGCCTGGCTTCCTCTGCAGCCCTTCAGAGCTCCCTGTAGCCTGAGCTAACCGGCTGCGATGCTTTTTCGGGCTGGGCTGGGCCCAGAGCAGGTGGCCTCACCTCCTGCTTTTCCTAAGTGTTATGAGCTCTGGAGAATTCCCCAGCACACTCCAGCAGCTCATGTGGAGAGGCTGCGTCTTCTTGGAAAGCAGGAACTGGAAGCACCTCCAAAGTCGGGAGGCCCCCCGGGAGGGGGCGTTCCGTGGAATCTGCTTCCTTACAGAGCTGGCGGGCATCTCAGCTTTGATGCCCGCCACAGCGGTGTGTCTGCCCACTTGCCTCCCAGGCCCCTTCCAAGAGCAGCTGCGGCAGGTGCTGGGGAGCAGTGGAGGCACTGGAAAAGCAGCTTTGCAGGGGCCTCTCTGGAGTCAGAGGGCATGGTTCCTGCCTCCGAGAACAAGGCCCTGGGGTCCCAGGAAGTCTAAGAGTGTCTCCTAGGCAATTGGTTTTTTCCAGCATAGCTGGTGGTTACTTTTACCTCCCTCTCCTGTTCTTATATCAAAAGACTTTAAAACAAACCACTTGCCGCATCAGCCAGCAGCTGCTCGGTGGTTTCCAGGATCCACTGAGAAGCTGGCAGCAGTCTGGGCCCATCCAGTGGGGCGCGCATTTGCCACCTGTCTTCCGGACAGGTAATGGCCAGCCAGGCGCCCGAGCGCCGGCAAGTGGAGCGGAAGCCACCTGCGTCCTTGCCCTCCGCCCTCTGCTTGGTCAGCTCACCGGCGCTGCCCACCCCATCCAGCCACTTGGGACTGAGGGGCCAGTCAGCCCCTCTCCAGCCCCTGCCCAGAGGAGCAGCAGCTCCCCCTCCTCCCCCGGAGAGCCCAAGGTGAGGGTGTGGCCCAGGGAGGACCGTCTGCTGACGTTTGAACAATACGTCTTGGGTTTGAACAAAATGAAGTTCTCGGCCCCACCCTTAAAGGGGCTCCTGGCCTGACCCAGAGTGCTGCAGAACATGTAGGGGCAGCCCCTCATGCGCACGCACGCATACACACACATGCACGCACACACACACACACACACACACACACACACCCGCCTTCCTCCTGTGGCCCTGTCCTGCCCTCTCTCTCTCTGCTCTGGGTCCCTCTGTCTCCCATTCCCGAGCCCCTCCCCCAGGCCCCATCCTGCCCTCTCTCTGCTCTGGGTCCCTCTGTCTCCTGTCCCCGAGCCCCTCCCCAATCCCCATCCTGCCCTCTCTCTCTGCTCTGGGTCCCTCTGTCTCCCCCCTGAGCCCCTCCCCCAGGCTCCATCCTGCCCTCTCTCTGCTCTGGGTCCCTCTGTCTCCCATCCCCAAGCCCCTCCCCAATCCCCATCCTGCCCTCTCTCCCTGCTCTGGGTACCTCTGTCTCCCGTCCCCGAGCCCCTCCCCAATCCCCATCCTGCCCTCTCTCTCTGCTCTGGGTCCCCCTGTCTCCCATTCCTGAGCCCCTCCCCCAATCCCCATCCTGCCCTCTCTCTGCGCTGGGTCCCTCTGTCTCCCGTCCCCGAGCCCCTCCCCAATCCCCATCCTGCCCTCTCTCCCTGCTCTGGGTCCCTCTTTTGCCGTCCCCGAGCCCCCCTTCCCCTTGGTCCTGCTCTCTCAGACCCGGTCCCCATCTTCTCCTCTCTTCCTCCATCCTTCCCTTGTGTTCCCTTGTGTCTGCAGGGTCCTGCAGAGGACCTCAGGTACCACTTAGCCCTGCTAGTGGATGTGAGCTGGGGAGATGCTGCAGGCTGCCACCCATCCTTTGACAGACAGGAAGTTTCTTTTTTTTCTTTTTTTTTTTTTTTTTTTTTTTTTTTTGCGGGTCTGGAACCCAGGGGTATTTGAGCTCTGAGCTACACCCCCTGCCCTTTTTTTTTTTTATTATTCTTTATTTTGAAACAGGCTCTCACTGAGTTGTAGAGGGATTCACTAAGTAGCTGAGGCTGTCCGCGAATCGCGATCCTTCGGTCTCAGCCTCCCGAATGGTGGGATTAAAGCGTGTGCCACCATGCCCGGCTTAGGTTTCTAAGGTTAACCTAGGAGAGCCAGATGTGGTGGTGCCTGCCTATAATCCCAGTACTTGGGAGGCTGAGATTGAAGGATTGCAGTTTCAAGGACAGCCTCAGCAAGTAGTGAGGCTCTCATCAACCTAATAAGACCCTGTTTCAAAATAAGAATAAAACACGGCTGGGGTGCAGCTTGGAAGTGGAATTCTTCTGCGTTCCATCCATAGTACCAAAAAATAAAAACAACCTAGGAGCTGTCACCTCTCCAGCGCTCCGTAAGACAACAAGATTGCCCTGCCCCAGGCTTGGCCTGGAGGCTGTGTCTCCTCAAGCCCCAGGACTCTGCCAAACTGTGCTGAGCTCCAGAGCGCTCCTGGCACTGGTGGCGATGCGGCCCCTCCTTGGGGCTCTGAAAACACAAATCCCATGTCCTGTTGGGTTAGGGCTTCTGCTGGTGAAACAGTGCCACCCTGGCAGGCTTCCCTGGGAGGACCTCCCCTGCTTTGCCTGAGATGAGGCACGCTGGCCAGCCGGGGTCTGACCGCTATCTCCTGTCTCACTGTCCTCCCAGACGGGGACCTTACAGACACCATCAGCGGCCCTCGCTCCACTGCCTCCGACCTGACCAGCAGTAAGACGTCCACCAAGAGCCCCACTCAGCGCCACAGCCCCTTCAACGAGGAGCAGCCAGAGACCGTGTCCTCCTCTGACACCACCCCCGTGCACACCAGCTCTCAGGAGAAGGGCGAGGCCCAGGCCCCGGGCCTGCCGGACGCCTGCGCAGAGCTCGAGGTCATCAGGTGAGCAGGAGGAGCCTGGGGAAGCGTCCTGTGTCCGTGTGTCCACTCTTGGCCCCACTGTTTAGTCCAGGGCAGACCAGACTGGCCCTGAGGGCAACAGAGCATCCTCCTGGGGCCAGCCAAGTGGCCCCTCCCACCCCTAGGCAGTCCCCCGAGCAGGGCTGGAAAGGCCTGTCCTGGCCGGGCATCTTAGCTAAGCGCAGGGCTGCGGCTCAGCCAGCAGGTCTTGTCTCAGTCTGGAGGCTCGGAGTCTGGGCTCAGGGCGCCCGCACAGTCTGTTCCTAAGAAGGCCCTTGAGGCTCCCCAGATGCCCATCTTACTGTATTTTCATGTAGCAGGACAGAGAAGGAGCTCTCTGGATCACTTTGTGCATGTGATGGTAGAAGGGTTTGAACCAGGAGCATTGTACCACTGAGCTACACCCTCAGCCCTTTTTATTGTTTGTTTGTTTATTTGTTTCATGTGGTATTGGGGTTGGAATCCAAGGGCATTCTACCTCTGAGATACACTCCCAGCCCTATTTTTTATTCTTTATTTTGAAACACGGGCTCACTAAGTAGCTGAGGCTGGCTGCGAACCAGTGGTCCTCCTGTCTCCCTAAGTGCTAGGAGTACAAGCGTGCGCCACCACGCCTGGTTCTTTACTGTTTATTTTGAAACAGGGTCTTGCTACGTTCCTGAAGACCTGGCTAAGTAGCTTGGGCTGTGCTCAAACCTGCGACCCTCCTGTCTTAGCCTCCCAAGTACTGGGATTATAGGTATGTGCCACCAGGCCCAGCTCTGGGTTGCTTTTATGTAGGCACTGATCCTATTCATGAATGCTCAAAAAAAAAAAAAAAAGGCCCTTTAAGCCAGACATGGTGGTACTGGCCTATAGTCCCAGTACTTGGGAGGCTGAGACAGGAGGATCACAGGTTCAAGGTCAGCCTCTGCAACTTAGTGAGACCCTGTTTCAAAATAAACAATAAAAAGAGCTGGAGGTGTAACTTGGAGGTAGAACACCCCTGGGTTCAATCCCCAGTACCTCGTACACACACAGAGTGCCTCACCCACATGACCTCCAAAGGCCCCATCCCCTGATGCAGTCTCAGGAGGGTCAACATTTGGATTTGGGGAGACGCAGCATTCAGTGTGCAGCAAGGCCCAAGCCCCGGAGGTGGCTGGCCTCTGGGGTGGTGCCTCGGCTGCTGGGGTGGTTTGTCCATATGATCAGAAAAACACCTTCAGATTGGACTTCCTCTCAAGGAAGTTCTTGGAAGTCAGTGTGCAAGTTCTCAGACTCACACGTGTTCTGGATCGCTGAAAAAAAAGTACCTTTGTCGTATAGACAGGGACTTGGGGGAGGGAGGAGGCGGGCAAGTTGGGGCTCTTGGCCAAAGCCCCTCAACTCCTTGACCTCCCTGGGTCCTCTGCTTGGGACTTCCCACCCAGAATGAGAAGAGAAGCCCCATATGCCCCCATCCATTCTGCCTCTCTGGAGGCAGGGCATTGCTCTCCAGGGACTGGGCCCAGGACCGCCCCCCCCGCCACCCCCTGCTTACAAGCTGGTGCCAAAACAAAGCAGCGTGAACAGTTCAGACCAGGGTCGGCTTAGCCAGGCCATCCCAGCCAGCTTGGGTTCAGAGTGGGGCCAGGACTTGAGCCCAGAAGCTGGGTACATTTCCAGGTGATTGTTCCCTGGTGTACCTAGTGGGGAGTCCACGGCCACACCCTGAGTGGAGGGCTGAGCCATGCTTCCCCTGGCCCACTCTAGCACCCCCATCGGCCCCAGGGCTTGGCCTGTTGCCCCGCACTGCCCAGGACCAGAGGCTCCAGCCATGCCCTTGGAGGTCACAGGCCCAGGATCGCCTCTCTGACCCAGCCTGGCTCTCCTCTGCACTGGGCACCCAGGTATTAAAGTCTTCCCCACCTCTGCTTATCGCAGGGTCACCAAGAAGAAGAAACTTGGCAAGAAGAAAAAACCCAGGTCAGATGAGGAAGCAAGTCCGTGTCACCCACCCTCCAGCCAGCAGAAAGGGGCCAAGCCAGGGGATGGCGACAGCCTCGTCAGCGGCCCCGGCCTCAGGCGGGACTCGCCAGATGCCACCCTGGCCTCCCTCCAGGAGCAGGGAGAGAGGCCCTGCCGCAGCACTGAGAGCAGCCAGTCCTTGGAGCTCGGCCCCGTGGGCCTGCTGATCCCTGAGGTGAAGGACACCTCCATGGAGAGCCTGGGGCAGCCCCTGAGCAAGGTCATTGACCAGCTCAGCGGGCAGCTGGACCCCAGCACCTGGCACTCCCACATCGAGCCCCCAGACCAGTCCTTTCGGACCGGCTCTCCCGGGGATGCCCCGGAGAAGCCGCCACTTTGCGACTTTAGTGAGGGGCTTCCAGCCCCCATGGACTTCTACCGCTTTACCGTCGAGAGTCCAAGCGCTCTTACATCAGGTGGTGGCCAC
Organism: Muscardinus avellanarius; assembly: GCF_963383645.1. Taxonomy (NCBI): domain Eukaryota; kingdom Metazoa; phylum Chordata; class Mammalia; order Rodentia; family Gliridae; genus Muscardinus; species Muscardinus avellanarius. The sequence continues at coordinate 12,241,353 of NC_137788.1, forward strand.
CATGACCCTGCAGGGCCTGGCCAACCGCCACATGTTCCTGGTAGCTCTGAGGCTTCTGGCCAAGAAGAAGAGGGAGGAGGAAGAGAGGGACAGACGCCTGGGCCCCTAGAGGGCGCCCCGGTGGAGGCCCAGGAGCTCGAGACCCAGGACCTGGACGCCCAGTCGCCCCCAGTCACCGAGGGGCCTGTGCCTGAGCCCGATTCCAGCACCCAGGAGGCTCTGTGCCGGCTCAAGAGAGACCAGCCCAGCCCATGTCCGAGCAGCGCCGAGGACTCCGGGGTGGACGAGGGCCAGGGGAGCCCTTCTGAGATGACACACGCCTCAGAGTTCAGGTGAGCGGGCTCCGCGCTGGCACAGACTCCAGCCCTCCACGACGCGGGGCCCGGGCTCCGGCCTCCCAGGCAGCCGCGCGCAAGTGCAGAGGCCTCGCCTGGCTGGGAGGCGGCGGGGTCCTGGCCTGACTCCTCGTCCTCCCTGCCCTTCTCACAGAGTGGACAACAACCACCTGCTCCTCCTGATGATCCACGTGTTTCGGGAAAACGAAGAGCAGCTGTTCAAAGTAAGGCCCCGGGGCTCGGGAACAGCAAGACCCTTGCGAGGGCCGGGGCCACGGCCCTGCGGGCGGCCCGCGCCTGACCTCTCTGCCTCGGCCCCAGATGATCCGGATGAGCACCGGACACATGGAGGGCAACCTGCAGCTGCTGTACGTGCTGCTCACCGACTGCTACGTGTACCTGCTGCGGAAAGGTGCCTGCCACCGGCCCACACGGGCTTCCCTGCCCGGCATCCTCCCTGGGGGCATGCAGCGACGGGCACCCGGGGAGGCCCTGCTAGCTGAGCCGGGTCCTGCCCCCCGTGAGCACCCTGTCCTCCGGTCAGGGCAAGGGGGATCCTCCGCGAGGAGACCAGGTCTCAGGAAATGGGGCCGGGGGAGGAGGAGAGGCCAGGGGGTAACAGGCATCGGGGTCTCCTCTCCCAGGGGCCACAGAGAAGCCATACCTGGTGGAGGAGGCCGTTCCTTACAAAGAACTCGACTATGTGTCGGTGAGTTCGGGCTCCGCGGTCTTACCGCCGTAGGTACAGCGGCCTTCTGGGCCACCGCCCTCAGAGCTCAGAGCAAGGCGTGTCCCCGGTCGGCAGCAGCCTAACACAGAGAGGCCTGTGGACGTGTGGGGACAAGAGCCAGGCAGGAGGACGCCTTTTCCTCCCTAGATCTCTGAGCACCCCGCCTCGGCCTTGCTGGGCTGCCCGGCGAGGGCTCCTCCCTGCTCCCACCCAGGCCACGCTGCCCCGTCTGCCAGGCAGCGGCCAAGCCCCGTGTGGTCTCTGGCAGGTCGGCCTCGACCAGCAGACGGTGAAGCTGGTATGCACCAACCGCAGGAAGCAGTTTCTCCTGGACACGGCCGATGTGGCCTTGGCTGAGTGAGTACTGGCCTCCGCCCTCCCCCACACCAGAGGATCGTGGCCATGACCAGGGGAGGGTGGGGAAGGGGAGCACAGAAGACTCCCAGGCTGCTCAGAGAGGCGGGAAGGGGGATGGCCACTGGCTGACTGACGAGGTCAGCCCCGGTGACCTGCAGGGAGAGGACTGGTACGGGTCACCTAGGAGGATGGGCAGGCACCAAGCCATGCTGGGGCCGGCGTGACCTCAGGTTTATTTGAAACGAAAATGACACGCGATAAGGTCCTGTCGCCGTGTGGACTTGTCCCTTGTTCAAGTCCCCCCACCCCAGCACCTGGTCCAGTCGTCCTTCACAGTCAAGATCCAAGGCCCCTGGGTCATAAAGGAATGGACAGGCCTTTTTTAGTCACCATTGATGACCCAGGCTCCTCCCACAGCCTCACCCCACTGTGGTTCTGAGCGCTGCTCCCAGCTGGGCCCTCCCGACATGGCCATGAGCTCAGCACAAAGACCTGTCCACTGAGGGCCTGACCCCGGCCTCTGACAGCAAACCCCACTCCCCATGCAGGTTCTTTCTGGCCTCTCTGAAGTCAGCCATGATTAAAGGCCGTCGGGAACCCCCGTACCCCAGCATCCTGACCGATGCCACCATGGAGAAGCTGGCACTGGCCAAATTTGTAGCCCAGGAATCCAAGTGTGAGGTCAGCGGCCGGGCGGGAGCAGAGGTGCGGTCCCACCTTGGTGTCAGGGTTGAGTGCCTTGACCCAGGGCTGACCTCCCCTGCGCCCCATCCTCCTGCCCGGCTCGCTCCGTGGCTATGCCTCGTGCGGGGCTGTGGGTGAGCTCGGCCCTGGCGCAGCTGTGCCTGGCCCAAGCCTTGCCCACTTTGTCCACTGACCCTCCCCAGGCGTCCACGGTGACTGTGCACTTCTACGGGCTGGTGCACTGGGAGGACCCCATGGACGAGTCCCTAGGCCCTGTCCCCTGCCACTGCTCGCCCCCTGAGGGCGCCATCACCAAGGAGGGCACGCTGCACTACAAGGCTGGCACCTCCTACCTGGGCAAGGAGCACTGGAAGACCTGCTTTGTGGTGCTCAGGTGTGAGAGAGCCCGAGGGAGGTGCCTGCCCGGCCCATGGGGCTTGGGGTGCTCAGCCAGGACCTTAGTGCTTCCCTGGAAAGCCTGTCCTCCCCTGCTAGGTATCCCAGGTGCCTCAGATGGAGACCCAGGCAGTCCCGGTAACCAGTCCTTAGCCTGCCCAGGGCTGCTGAGGGAGGATTCCCTCTCCCTTCTTTCTTCACCCTCCCTCCATAGAAAACGGGCCCCTGGCTGCCTCGGCCTCAGTCCCGGCCGCAGTTGGTGGGGTCCCTGGCCAGGCTCACCCGCTGTATCACACCCGCAGCAATGGCATCCTCTACCAGTACCCCGACCGCACTGACGTCATCCCCCTGCTCTCCGTGAACATGGGGTGAGTGTCAACATGGGAGATGGGGTGCCGGGCAGGTGAGGGGCCGGGATCGCTGCCTGAGGGTGTCGTGGCTCTGGCTAAACCACAGCCGCCTTGTTTTCCCTGAGCGTCTGTCCCTCGGCCCCACCCCTGGCTGGTGCCCTGGGGCTTGCCCAGCTCTGCGGCTGGCAGGAACCCGTGGGGGCGAGTAGAGGCCGAGGTGCTGCTGCTCCGCACTGCTCAGGAGTTGGTGTGCCGCGGCAGGGGGCAGCCCCTTCCCAAGGCCCCCAGCCCGGTGGATGGGCGAGTTCTGAGCCGCGGAGCTGAGACCCCTCACCTGGTCGTGTGTGGGTGTCTAGAAGCATCTTGGTGGTCCCGGAAGTACGGGGTGTTGCACAAAGGCGGTGGGGTCTCCGCCGGCCCTCAGCACCATGAGGCAGGCCTGCGCCCCACTCGCTCCAGCCGGCACCAGGGCTCCCACTCCAGCCACGCCTACCCCTCGCTCCATTTCACCCTCCTCCTCTGGCCCAGGGGGGAGCAGTGCGGTGGCTGCCGGAGATCCAACACCACGGACCGGCCCCACGCCTTCCAGGTCATCCTCGCCGACCGGCCCTGCCTGGAGCTGAGCGCCGACAGCGAGGCCGAGATGGCTGGCTGGATGCAACACCTCTGCCAGGCCGTGTCCAAAGGGGTGAGCACCTCTGCCCACCACCATCGCCGCCGCCAGGAGCCTGGGGGACCAAAGTGGGGGGGCCCCGGGGGCAGCCCGAAGGAGCCTGGAGCTCAGGGCCATCCGGAACCGGGCCACTCCTGAGGGTGCAGAAACCACCAGGCCCGGGAGGAAGGGTGGAGAGCTGGCTGGTCCCTGGGGTGGACGTTCCCATGCAGGCCCCCTGGAACCAGGCTGCCCCTCTGCCAATGCAGGTCATCCCCCAGGGAGTCGCTCCCAGCCCCTGCATCCCCTGCTGCCTGGTAATCACCGAGGACCGCCTCTTCACGTGCCATGAGGATTGTCAAACCAGCTTCTTCCGCTCCCTGGGCACAGCCAGGCTGGCCGACATCAGTGCAGTGTCCACGGCGCCGGGCAAGGAGTACTGTGTCCTGGTGAGCTGGGGTGGGCGGGGCGACGGTGTGGGCCCTGCAGAGGAAAGCCTGTCGGCTCACCGGGCCTGCTCTCCCTAGGAGTTCTCCCCAGATAGCCCGCAGCTGCCCCCGCCCTGGGTCATCTACCTGAGCTGCACTTCTGAACTGGACCGGCTCCTGTCTGCACTGAACTCCGGGTGGAAAGCCATCTACCAGGTACCCACTACTTCCAGGACCTGGCCTTGCCTCTGGGATCCTGGGACAGCAGTGTGCCGGCAGCTCGGGGGCAAATGCAGAAACTTAAGGGCAAAGGGGCAGAGCCCTGGCCTGCAGTGAGTCTATAGTGAAAGCTTTAACTAGAACCAGGAGCTGGAGCTGCTGACCTCAGCTCCAGTCAGAGAACAGCAAGCGTGCCTGTGGGGGCCGGGAGCAGGAGCCGGGCGGACACAGCACTGACCTGGGAGCTGGCACCAGAGTGGGAGGGGCTCACCCACGTGGAGAAATGGGTTCTGGAGCGCGTGCGCACAAGCCCCAGGAAACTCTTAAGAACAGTTGAGGACCGGCGTTCTCAGGGGCAGCACCGCCGAGAGCGAGGCCTTCCCAGGGAGGCTGCTGAGGCAGAGCCCAGGAGCCCCTTGGCACAGTTCTGCAGCCTTCACACGCTCCCTGCTTGCCCCCAACACAGGTGGACCTCCCCCACAAGGCAGTTCACGAAGCCTCCAGCAAGCAGAAGTTCGAGGATGCCCTGAGCCTCATCCACAGCGCCTGGCAGCGGAGCGACAGCCTCTGCCGCGGCAGAGCCTCCCGGGACCCCTGGTGCTGAGCGGGCGCGGGGTGGCATCCCAGACGAGGCGGAAGGGGAGGCAGGCGGACCGGCAGGCACGCCGTCCTGAGTCACTGCTGTTCCAGAGCCAGGCCTTCACACGGTACACAGCCCGCGCCTGCCCCGGGCGGCAGAACCACTCCGTGTGGCTCGAGACAGGGTCTCTTCACTTCCAGGGATCCAGAGCGGGTGCCCAGCAAGCCTGGACATCCTGCCCGCTGGGCAGTGGCCAGAGGTTGCTGGGGGAGGAGAGCCTGAGCCCCATGGGCTCTGTGGACACATGCTATGCTCCCCAGCCCCCACCCACCCGGTCCGTGCCATCTGCTCAGGATGGCCATGACAATAATACCCATCTAAGGGGAGAGAAGGCACCCGGAGGCTGGGAGCCCATCCTCCTCTGCTGGGTCAGGGGCCTGGGCAGAGACTCAGGGCCCTCAGGGTCCTGAGTGCCCGGTCATCCTTGTTCGTTTTTGAACACTCTCCGACCACGCAGGAGGCTGGAGCGCCAGACATCTGCGCATGTTTCCCCTCACTGCCCCACCACGCGCGGCCCCCGGCTGCCAGGGGCCAGCATGCCCACGGCCCTGCCCACGGCCCCCAACTCAGCAGCACCCCTGGGACCCAGGAAACAGTCAGCTCCTTTAGACAGGAACAGAGGGGAGAGAGGAGGGGCAGGAGAAGAGCGGAGCCCCAGCCTGGGGGCCACGGTGACGTCGCCTGCCTGTTTCCTGCTAGGCTAGAGCAGGGCGCTTCCTGAGCGCTTGGTCAAGAGCCCTGGGGGAGCGGTCACGTGGTATGGGTTTGTTTTTTTAAATAAAATAGATGTTATATTGCCAAGACTCGTCAGTGGCCCTTTGTGAGCAGGTGGAGGCAGGGAGGTCTCCAAGCGTCCTCCCATTCTGCAGCACACCGCCATCGCCTGCTCTGCACACACTGGCACATGGTCCATCGGAGGCGCGCCCTGGAGGGTTTCTCCTGACCATCCTCCCTCCTGTTTCCCCAGCTGCCACAGCCCTAGGGCCTGGCAAGTCCTGTGGCCAAGTGATGGAGCCCAAAGCCACCCTCACACAGCACCCTCACTTTCCCACCTCCAGCCCACCAGGGACACCGAGGTCTTAGGCTGGGCAGGCCCGGGGCCAGAGAGCCAGGGCAGTGGGGTGAGCAGTACCCTGGGCACACCCTAAACACTGGCTTTTTTTTTTTTCAGTACTGAGGATGGAACCTGGGGACATTCTACCTCAAGCTACACCCCCTGCCCTATTTTTTTATTCTTTATTTTGAAGCAGGGTCTCACTAAGTTGCAGAGGGCCTCACTAAGTAGCTGAGGCTGGCTGTGAACCTGTGGTCCTCCTGTCTTAGCCTCCCAAGCGCGGGGATCACAAGCGTGCACCACCACACCCGGCCCAATGGCTCTTCTGAAGTTATCAGTAACTTAGTCTTCTGATCTGCGATGCTATTCTTCACAGCTCAGTTACTCCAGGTCAGCTGTGGCTCAAAAGTATTAAATATGCTGGGCTTGGTGGCGCAGGCCTATAATCCCACTACTGGGAGGCTGAGACAGGAGAATCACTGGTTCAAAGCCAGTCTCAGCAATTTACCCTAGCAATTTAGTGATACCTTGTTTCAAAATAAAAATAAAATAGTGTTGAAGTATAGCTCCACTATAATGTCCCTGGATTAAATCCCCAGTATATATTTTTAAAAAGCCAAATGTGATGGTTAACACTTAAAATACCAGTACTTGGTAGCCAAAAGAGGAAGATTGCGGGTTCAAAGCCAGCCTCTGCAACTTAGCAAGGCTTTCAGCAACCCCGGGAGACTCTATTTCCAAATAAGAAATAAAATCGGGCTGGGATGTAGTTTGGTGGTAGAAGGTTCCTGGGCTAAATACCTGGTGTCAGCTGGGCGTGGTGGCGCACGCTTGTCATCCCAGCTCTTGGGAGGCTGAGACAGGATTACACAGGTTCAAAGCCAGCCTCAACTACTTAGTGAGGCTCTCAGCAACTTAGTGAGACTCTGTTTCCAAGTAAAATATAAAATGGGTCTGAGAGTATATCCCAGAAGTAGAAAGCCTCTGGGTTCCACCCCCAGAACCAAAACAAAAAACAAAAAAAACCTGGTGTCAAAAAAAAAAAAAAAAAAAAAAGCCAAGGCCAGGCGTGAAGGCAGGTGCTTATAATAACAGCATTTGGGAGGTGGAGACAGGAGGATCATGGTTTGAGAAAAGCCTCAGGTACTTAGGCCTTTTACAACCCAGTGAGACCCTGTTTCAAAATAAAGAATAAAAAATAGTGCTGGGGGTGTAGCTCAGAGGTAGAATGCCCCTGGTTCCACCCCTAGTACCGCAAAAAAAAAAAAAAAAAGAGAGCTGGGTGTGGTGGCACACTCTTGTAATCCCAATACTTGGGAGGCTGAGACAGGAGAATCACGGGTTCAAAGCCAGCCTTGGCAACTTAGCGGGACTCTCAGCTACCTAGTGAGATGCTGTTTCCAAGTAAGACAATCAGGATAACTGGAGCTTGGAGGTGGAATGCCTCTGCGTTCCATCCCTAGTGCAGAAAAAAAAAACCTAAATAAATAAAAAGAGTCGAGAGTGTAGCTCCAAGACAGAATGCCTCTGTGTTCAATCCTCAGGACCAAAAAAAAAAAAGTAGTAAATGAGCTGAGTGTGCTATTCACATCTATAACCCCAGCTACTCAGCCTGAGGCAGGAAGATCGGGGAAACTTAGCGAGACTCTGTCTCAAAAAAATTAGCCAGGCGTGGTGGTGCACACTTGTAATCTCAGTACTTGGGAGGCTGAGACAGGAGGATCGTAGGTTCATGGACAGCCTCAGCTATGTAGTGAGGCCCTCTGCAATTTGTGAAATCCTGTTTCAAAATAAAGAATAAAAAATCAGGCTGGGGGTTGTAGCTTGGAAGTAGAATGCCCCTGGGTTGGATCCCCTGCACGCACGCGCACACGCACACACACACGCAGGCACGCGCGCACACACACTTACACACGCGGCTCTGCTGGGCCAGTAAAGCAGCTCAGTGGTAGAGTGATTGTCCAGCATGCGCAATGCCCTGCATTCAATCCCGAGCACTGTGAGGAAGGGAGGGAGGGAGGAAAGAAAGAAGGAAGAGAGGGAGGGACGGACGGACGGACGGACAAGCTCTTCAGACTGTTGGAGCCAGATTGAACACTTGTACCTGGAAGGGGAAGTCACCCAGGCCATGGTTGAGCCCAGACAAGGCAGTTGCTCACTGGTGGGCCTACCCTGTGCCAGGGGCCCCCCAGGACATTTGCCCATGCCCCGGGCTCGGAGCTGGAGCAGGACGGAAAGGGGCAGGAGGAGCTACTCCTCTGCCTGGCACCCACTCTCCTTCCAGTCCCAAGTGACCTTTCCCCCAGATCCCAGGGTCCAGACCCGCCCTGGCCAGAGGCAGCTGGGATTGGTCAGCGCTGGAGGAGGCGTGTCCTGTCTGCTGATCCCATCTGCTGAGCAGAGCAGGTGGATTTCCAATAGAGACCGGGCTGCTGCGCTGCTGAGGGACACAGAGGGACCTCTGTCCTCCAGACATGGCCCTGGGCCTGCTTGAGCCCCAGCCCTGTGACCCTGCAGGGGTTCAGACAGCCTAACCACCGCCACCCTATGGCTGGCACCATGCCCTTGACCCAGGCACAGCCGGCCCCTGGGCCCGAGCCCATGGAGACAGTGCCCCCAGCTTTGGACCTGGTGCTGGGCGCATCAGCCTGCTGCCTGGCCTGTGTGTTCACCAACCCCCTGGAGGTGGTGAAGACACGGCTTCAACTGCAGGGGGAGCTGCAGGCCCGGGGCACCTACCCACGGCCCTACCAGGGCTTCGCAGCCTCTGTGGCCGCCGTGGCCCGGGCAGACGGGCTGTGGGGGCTGCAGAAGGGGCTGAGCGCTGGCCTCCTCTACCAGGGCCTCATGAACGGCGTCCGATTCTACTGCTACAGCCTGGCATGTGAGGCTGGCCTGGCCCAGCAGCCAGGGGGCACCGTGCTGGCGGGTGCCATGGCAGGGGCACTGGGAGCCTTCGTGGGGAGCCCTGCTTACCTGGTGAGTGCCTTATCTCTGTCCTCCAACCTGTGACTTAGCTCCAGGGTGACACGGGAGGTGTGGCAGGCTGGGTGGGGCCGCGCCCCGGAATATCTGGCCCAGGCAGGAATATGTCCCTTTGCTCAGAGTCCCCATTCCTTTCTTTTCTTTTCTTTCTTTTGTTTTTAGTACTCAGGATTGAACCCAGATATTCTACCTCTGAGCTACACCCCCAGCCCTATTATATTTACTTATTTTGAAACAGGGTCTCACTAAGTTGCAGAAGGTATTGCTATAAATTGCTGAGGCTGGTCGTGACCTACAATCCTGTCTCAGCCTTCCAAGTACCGGGCGTTCCAGCTTTCCCTGACTCGTGTTCCTCTGGGGTCCCTGCCCTGCTGGCCCTGAGCCAGAGGCAGAAAGTGGCCGCAGATGTGCTGGCTCAGATCCCGGCTTGGTCACGTTTCCTCCCAAGTGGCCTAGTAGAAGAATACAAGCTGTACTGGGCGTGGCGGTGCACACCTGTAATCCCAGTATTTAGAAGGCTGAGACAGGAGGATTGCAGGTTTGAGAATAGACTTTGCAAACTATCAAGACTCTGTTTCAAAATAAACTGAAAGCCAGAGCTGGGCATGGTGGCGCACACATGCAATCCCAGTACTTGGAAGGCTAAGACAAGAGGATAGATCACAGGTTCAAGGACAGCCTCAGCAAATAGTAAGACTCTCATCAACCCTGCAAGACCTTCTTTCAAAATAAAGATAGGGCTGGAGGTATAGCTCAGAGGTAGAATGTCTCTGGATTCAATCCTCAGTACTACAAAATAATAATTAAAACTGGGTATGGTAATGCACACAGTAATCCCAGCACTTTGAAGGCTGAAACAGGAGGATTGCAGGTCTTTGGCCAGCCTCAGAAACTTATTGAGGCCCTCTGCAACTTAGTGAGACCTTGTTTCAAAATAAAAAAATAAATAGGGCTGGGCATGTAGCTCAGAGGCAGAATGCCGCTGGGTTCAAACACACACACACATGCACACATGCACGCACACACAAAACATGTGCATGCATTCTCACACACACAGATATACACACATAATAATAATAATAATAATAATAATAAATTACATTTTTAAAAATCAGGTTCAGTGAGCCAGGCATAGTGGCACATGCTTGTAATCCTAGCATTTGGGAAGCTGAGACAGGAGGATCATGGTTCGAGGACAGCCTCAGCTACTTAGTGCAGCCCTTTGCAACTCAGTGAGACCCTTTTTCAAAATAAATAATAAAAATATAGGAATAGGTGGGGGTCACTTGGAGGTAGAATGCCCCTGGGTTCCACCCCCAATGCCACAAAAAAAAAAAAAAACATCTCAGGCTCAGAGGACGAATGCCTTGAATTTGATCCCCAGTAACACATGTGCGCACCCATGTCCACACAAACACCCACAGAGTAGGAGCTGCGCTGGGCAGGTGCCCGCGCGCCCCAGCCTGGGTGCTCTGCAGTCTTTCTTTCGTCCTCCAGGAGTGACAGCTAAGGCCCACAGTAAGCTAAGGAACTTGCCCTGAGTCCCACCAAGGTGAAAGCGCACGCTGAGGGCAGTGGTACACACCTGTGATCCCAGTACTTGGGAGGCTGAGACAGGAGGCTCACAGGTTCAAGGCCAGCCTGAGAAACTTAGTGAGGCTCTCAGCAACCTAGCCAAAACCTGTTTCAAAATAAAAGGGTTAAGCCGGGCGTGGTGGCGCACACTTGTAATCCCCACGCTTGGGAGGCTGAGACAGGAGGATCGCACAGGTTCGAAGCCAGCCTCAGCTACTACTTGGTGAGGCTCTCAGCAACTTAGTGAGACCCTGTTTCCAAATAAAATATAAAATAGGTCTGGGAGTATAGCCCGGAGGTAGAAAGCCCCTGGGTTCCACCCCCAGTACCACCCAATAAATAAATAAATAAATAATAAAAATAAAAAAGGTTGGGGGGATAGCTTGGAGGTAGAATGGCCTTTAGATTCGATCCCCAGTACCACACAAAAAAGAAAGAGAGGGAGAGAGAGGGGGAGGGAAAAGAAAAAGCAAGAAAGAAGGAGAAAAGAAGATTAAAAGATGCCAAGGCAGGCCAGCTCCAGAACCTGCCCCTGGACCCAGGTGCCCACCCCGCCTGTTCCCACAGGTCAAGACGCAGCTGCAGGCCCAGTCGGTGGCCGCGGTGGCCGTGGGGTACCAGCACCAGCACCAGGTGAGCACCGGGCTCCAGTGCCCTGGGCGGAGCCAGCTGGCAGGACCGATGGTGACCCTGTACCCTCTCCCTGCAGAGCCTCCTGGGTGCCTTGGAGACCATCTGGCGGCAGCAGGGCCTGCTGGGGCTGTGGCGGGGCGTGGGTGGGGCTGTGCCCCGAGTCATGGTGGGCTCAGCCGCCCAGCTGGCCACCTTCGCCTCCGCCAAGGCCTGGGTTCAGCAGCAGCAGGTGAGAGGCTGCGACACCTGCGCCCACCCACACAGACGGGAGTGGCAAGGCCACCTGCATTCTTCCACACAGGGAGGTCCAGGGTTGACAGATGGGGCCCTTTAAGAAAGCTCAGAGGAAGTCGGGCAGGTGTGGTGTCATTTGGGAGGCTGGGACAGGAGGATCGCAGTTCCTGGACAGCCTCATCTACTTAGTGAGGCCCTCTGCAACTTACTGAGACCCTGTTTCAAAATAAAGTATAAAAAAATAGAGCTGGAAGTGTAGCTTGGAGGTAGAATACCCCTTGGTTCAATCCCCAGTACCACAAAAAATTAATATATAAAAGAAAGGAAGCCGGGAGCCCTGGCCCTGCCATCAGGGTTGTGAGTCCAGCCTCTGGGGGGCAGTAGTGAGCCAGGAGGCTGTGAAGGCGCTCTGGGTAGGGGTGGGGAGTGACTGGAGGGAGGGGCTGGCCGGCTCCCCTGACCCCAGCCCTTCCAGCCCCTGTGCTGGGGGCATCCTGTGGGTGGGTGGAGGGTGGGTGGTTGCTGGGGTCACAGTCTGTGCCATCCCACAGTGGCTCCCAGAGGACAGCTGGTTGGTGGCCCTGGCCGGGGGCATGATTAGCAGCGTGGCGGTGGTGGCCGTGATGACCCCCTTTGACGTCATCAGCACGCGGCTGTACAATCAGCCTGTGGATGGAGCTGGCAGGGTGAGCAGGGGACCGGGTGGGGGAGGATGGGGGAGCTGGGAGACCCCATCACACACATACACACACGCATACACACGCACACACACACGTGTACGCATGCTCACAAGCAGCCAGAGGCCCACACACATTGCACAGAGCACATGCAAACCCTGTGCCCAAGTGTGAGCCAAGCACTTTGACACCTGGATTTTATTCTTTCTTCTGATGAGGAGACTGAGGCTCAGAGTGATCCAGTGATTTACCTGGGCTCACTCAGCTGCTACTTAGGGGAGCCGGGATCGGAATCCAGCCTCGTAGATGTGGCTGCCGTGGTCCAGGCGCTCCTGTGCTGGTAGCCAGGCTGAAGCCCCTGGCAGGGAGCTGTACCTTACCGCTTTGTAACCACTGAGCTGGGGGCCAAGTGCCTTCGCTGAGTGCCAGCCCAGACCCTGAACACAGGCGCACATGTGGTGCCCTCTGGGACCTCAGAGCCCTCACGGTGACACCCCCCCACGTCTGTCCCCAGGGCCAGCTGTATGGGGGCCTCTCCGACTGCCTGCTGAAGGTCTGCCGGCAGGAGGGCCCCCTGGCGCTCTACAAGGGCCTGGGTCCTGCCTATCTGCGCCTGGGTCCCCACACCATCCTCAGCATGCTCTTCTGGGACGAGCTTCGGAAACTGGCCAGGAGGGCCCAACACCAGGGCACTTAGGCTGCCCCAACATAGTCCGCACTTGGCCAGAAGTAGTGGCCAGTCCCCGGGGACCGGCCGTCCCAGAGAAGAGCGCAAGCCCAGGCCCTGCCAGGCCACGGAGAGTGTGGGCAACTCTGGTCAACCCAGCCAGCCAGGGCCAGCGCGTCCCCCAGGCATGACCACCCCCTCTGTCCTCTTCCTTCCCTGACCTGGGTCGCTGCATCCTACTCCCTTGCCCCTCGGCCGCAGCGAGAGCCTCACCTGCGTGGCGCATCTGGGCCTCACCGACTGAGACGCCGACACAGTCTCGCCCACCACAGGGAAACTGAGCCTAAAGCCACGCGGTTTTGAGGCGGAACGGCTGAGACTGGCACTCAGCTCTGCCCACCCAGGACCTGTGCTCTTGGCAAGCACCCCAGTGCACGGGGACTATGGGGCTGAAGTATTCTGGGGACGGCGTGAGGGCCCTACGGATGCTCTCAGAAGGCCATGCCACAGGCCTGAGGCCTCAGACAGCAGAAATTTATTTTTCCACAATCTGGGATCTGGAAGTCTGGGGTCAAGGTGTCGGCCAGGATGGTTCCTTTTCTCTCTCTCCTTTTCTTTGTGCTGCTGGCAAGAGGACCCAGGTCCTCACGCCTGCTAGGCAAGCGCTCTACCACTGAATGCACCCCAGCCCCGGGCTGCTTTCTCTTCCCGCTTAAGACAGCCGTCTTTTTTCTGTGCCTTCCAGTGGTGGTCCCTCTGTACCCGTGTGTCCCAATCTCTTCTTAAGGACATCATTCATGCAGAACTAGGGATACAGCCACAGCCCGAGGTCCTGAGAGCAGACCCCGGCAGATTCCGGCAGGCGGACAGTTCAGTCCAGGCACCTCCTCAGGGCTTTTAATGAGGGTCCCCCATTTGCACATATCCTGACGATCCCCAAAGGAAGCTCAACGAGGAGACAGGCCTGGAACGGGTGAGCAGCAGGCGGGGCCAGGAGCAGACCCTCGGCCTCCCAGCAGCCTGCAGCCACACTCCTGCCTCCTGGGGGTGCACACGGCTCCCCCCCGCCGCCCAGCTGGGCCAGGCCCACGCCACCAGCGGCCTTCCCCGCCACGCCCTTGGGTCAAGACCTGCTCCGGGAGACAGCCCCAACGCACACTCCAACCAATAAAGTTTTCTATTTTGTTTATTTCAAGGATTCCCCTCCACCCTGAGCTGTGTGTCTGGGAAGGGAGGACTGGAAAGTTTTCCCACGGGCCAGCCCCGCCTGCCTGGCCGGGTGAGGCCTGCCACCTAGTGGACACAGAAGGAACAGCAGGAGTGAACGCCTCCGCCGCCACCAGCCAGGGCGGGGCGGGCTGGGGGGCAGGCTGGTCCCCAACCTTGACAGCCGAAGATCTAAGCCACTCACTGATAGCGCAGAGGCAGAGCTGGGGCTCAGGACACTGAATGACCCGCCTTCACCAATGCCACAGAGCCAGCCGCAGGCTGTGGGGGAGAGGGCCTCTACTTCTGGACCTTGGGCTGAGAGGACTAAGCCCACCCTCCGGGCTGAGAGTGTGCAGGGCTGAGACCTAAGGTGGAGGATTGGGGCTCCCAGCCCCCTGGGAAGAGAGACAATGGACGCGAGACTTCAACAGAGACAGAGGTGTCCTTCCCACCCAACGCTGCCCACAGGGGGCGCTCCAGGTCCCTGGAGCTGGCTCCCTGCAGCCTCAGGCCCTCCTCCCCGGGCCTTTGACCCCTCCAGCCCCTCCCCTGCCCTCTACTGACACCTTTGCCCAGTGACTTCGTGGGTCTGTCCCTGCACAGGCCTGGAGGGAGGCTGGGGCTGGATCAGGCTGCCATGTTCTCCCTGTCCCTCCCCTCCTGGCTCCCCGGCCTCTCCTCCCTGGAGTGGGGCTCCAGCCTCCTGGACCAGCTCCTGGAAGGTGAGCCTCCCTGACTCCTGCCTGGCCCGCCCTCCCCCACCCCTCCACGGCTGGGGCCTCCACCGCTGGGGCCTCCCCCTCTTACCCCTGCTCGGCTGCCTCCCTCCACTTGCAGGCCTTATCGGGGCCTTTGGAGTCTCGGTTCTGAACAGTCTGCTTAAAGTTTACTTCTTTGTAACCTGTGCCAAGTGAGTGTCCACGCCCCGCCCGGAGCCCCAAGCCGGCTCCCGCCTCCCTGGGGAGGGCGGGGAGGACCGCCCCCCCAGTGTGGCCCTAGGACCCCCAGGGGTCTAGGCTGGTGGTCTGCTCCTCTGCCCCACAGTGATCCCCAGCAGCAGCAGGCCAAGGAGCGGCTGCGGGCCCGCTGGGCCTCGCTGGAAGCGCTGCACCTGGCGGGGCTGGCCCTGCTCCTGACGGGGGTGGCCTCCCGGGTGGCCGCCCTGGTGGTGCTGGAGTTCTCCCTGCGGGCTGTGTCCACGCTGCTGTCTGCGGGCAAGGTGAGGCTCCGGGGAAGGGGCCCCGGCTCATCTCCCCCTGGAACAGGGGAAGCTGGGCCTGGTGGGGCCCCCTTTACCCTAAGACGGAAGGGGGCGCGTGTCCCTTGGGCTTTGACTGCCCAGGTCACATCCTCACCACAGCGGATGTGACCCTGGCCCCCCCAAAATAGTGAAAGCTCAAATGCCGGGCCTTAGTCCTTATGGCCAGGGGGCAGGGGCCGCTGTGGTCCCCACTTCACAGGTAGGGAAACTGAGGCTCAGAGGGAGCGGGCGGCTTGTCCGCGTCGGTTTGAGGCCAGATCTCGGCTCTGGACCGCCGCCCTCCAGCTCCCAGATGGGCCCCACCCGGGCGCAACCCGAGGCCAGGGCGCTCTCTTTGGAAACGGTCCCCGAGCCTTCGCGACCTGACAGCCGTCCATCCGTCCGCACCCCAGGGCTCCCTGGACCAGGAGCGGCTGCAGCTGTACCTGCTGAGCCAGTACTCGCTGGGCTGCGGGCTGACCTGCGGCCTGAGCTTCCTGCAGGAGGGCGCCCCTCACAGCACGCTCAGCCTGCTGCTCGGCCTCGGGCTGGCCGCGCTGCTGGGCACGGGCGCCCTGCGCCTCCACCGCCACGTCAGCCGCCTCTACCAGCTCCACAGCAGCCAGCGCTACTGCGGGGTCTGCCTGGGCCTGCTGGCCGGCGCGCACGCCCTCCCCCAGCTGCTGGGCCGTGCCCTGGCCGTGGCCTTCGCGGTGGGGGACCTGGCAGCCGTGGCGCTCATCAACCGGGACTTTCTGAGCACCTCGGAGGCCGTGCGCTTCTGGACGCCCCTCACCATCTGCTACACGCTCCTGATCATATACATGCAGGGTGAGGAGCGGGTGCGGCCCACGGCCCTGCTGCAGCCCGGCCGGCCCAGGGCACCGAGTCCACGCCTGGGCAGCTCGCAGTAGGCTTAGCCTACAGGGGAGCCCTGAGGAGCTGGGGCCTGGGTTGTGCGGAAAGTCTAGCCTGCGGACAAACACCTGTAATCCCGGTACCTGGGAGACTGAGACAGGAGGATTGCAGGTTAGAGGCCAGCCTCAGGAACTTGGAGACACCCTTAGCAACTTAGTAAGACCCTATTTCAAAGTTAAAAACGAAAAGAAGCCGGGCGTGGTGGCGCACGCTTGTCATCCCCGCGCTTGGGAGGCGGAGACAGGAGGATCGCGCAGGTTCGAAGTCAGCCGCGCTGGCTTAAGAGACCCTGTTTCCAAAAATAAAAAAAACAAGTATAAAATAGGTCTGGGAGGGTAGTCCGGAGGTAGAAGGGTTTCCAGGAACCCCAGAACCACCAAATAAATAAATAAATAAATAAAATATAAAATAGGTCGGGGGCATAGCCCGGAGGTAAAGGCCCTGGGTTCCATCCCGGACCCACAAAAAAATTTTAAAAAGGGCTGGGGGTGTAGCTCAGAGGTACCACAAAAAAAGAAAAAAAAAAGAAAAAGAAAAGAAGACCATAGGTTTATCAAAGCGGGCCCTGCACTGGGGGCCTGCGGGCCCTCCCCTGCGGAGTAAGCAGTCTGTCCTGGGAGGCGGGCGGGCCCTGCAGGCACCCAGGGAGCGGGTGGAAGGAGGCGGCCGCCGGGGTTGACGGGCTCCTGTCCCCACAGAGGAGCAGCGGCAGCAGCGCTTCACCACGCAGGGCCAGGTCCAGACCGTGCTGGTGCGCATGGGCGGCCTGTTCGTACTGCTGCTGACGGTGGGCCGCTGGCTGGACCTCCTGGGCGTCCTCATCTCCCTGCTGGGTGAGCTCTGGTGCCTGGCAGGTGCCCGCACCCTGCTTGGCCTCTGCCAGATACAGGTGGGTACTCCGCCCCATGCTCCCCAGACCCTGCAGCCCTGTTCCAAACAACCCGGGGTTTCCAGAGGCCCAGGGGTTGGGGTGACCTCTCTGGGGGGACAGAGGGATCTGAGCTCGCTCCCACGCCCTTGGTAGCCCAGGCTGCACTGTCCTCTGGAGCGGGGAGGTGGAGCCTGCACCCCAGAGGGGTGGGAGTCCCAGTACTGAGGCCTGAGGATGGGGGGGACTGTGAATCCTGGATCCTTTCCTCCTGCCTCCCCCAGGGCTTTTCATCACAGAAGCCTTCGGAGTCCACTCCAAGCCAGCCCCCGCCCTCCAAACCCACCCAGCCCCAAAGGACGGCCGCCTCCTGACCTGCCCCAGGGAGGACCCTGCTCTGTCTAGGCCCAGACCTGCCAGGCACGGCCTCGGGACTCTGCCTGGAGGCAAGGGCCAAGGCTGGCCTCCCCTGGAGCTGGGCCTCCACCTTTGGAGGGAGGGGCGGCTGGGGTGGGGGCACTAGGGGCCTGGGAGTTAACCCCTTTTTTTCAGGGGGGGCTGTATTTATTGCCTTGGGGGGACGGGGACAACTGTACCCTCAGAGTGGCTCTCCCTCTTGTCTGGCCTCCCTTTTCCTAAGTACAATAAAAATGATTTTTTTTCCCAATCTATGCTTAGAATCACAAAAACACAGAAGCCACAGTTGGTAATTGGAGTCCTGGAATGGGTGCCGCAGGGCTGCCCTGGGGACCAGGCTCCTTGCAGACAGAGGCGGGAGTCCAGGGGTGGCCCAGAGGTGGAGGACTGTGGGCTAGCGCCCTCCTGTGGTCTTTGATGGATGGTGCCACGTCCTGTCCCATCCCAGACTAAGCCGCTCAAGCAGTGTGACCGCCCAGACCTCTGGTGCCCTCAGGCCCCTGGCTCCTGACCCTGACTTGTCTAAGACTCTGAAGCCCCGCTGGGGCCACGGGCGGAGACCAAAGGCCGGGGCACTCCCTCCGCCCACCTGCCTGCCTCTGTCTGCCCAGGGCGAGCGCCCCCCCCCCCCCAGGGCTTGTGACCATGTGTCGATGCCCACATGCGCAGCACTTGGTCACCCCATTTCATACTGACCTCAGCCCCAACAGTAATGCCCCTTTTCACAGACTGTCTCAGCCTCCCAAGCGCAGGGATTACAAGCGTGCACCACCACACCCAGCTTTTTTTAGGGTCTTTTTATTGCCTTTTTAGATCTGGGGATGGAACCCAGAGTGCTGCACCTGCAAGGCAAGCGCTTTGCCACTGAGCTACATTCCAACCCCATAGTTTTTTATTTTGAAACAGTGTCTTACTAGGTTAATGAGAGTTTCACTGGTTGCTGAGGCTATCCTCAAACCTGTGATCCTCTTGTCTCAGTCACCCAAATACTATGATTACAAGCGTGCACCACCGCGCCTGACCCCAGGGGCATTCTACCTCTGAGTTACACTCCTACTCTTATTTTATTTTTTTATTTTGAAGCATGTCTTTCTAAACTACAAAGGACCTCTCTAAGTTGCTATGGCTGGTCACAAACCTGTGATCCTCCTGTCTCAGCCTCCCAAGTACTGGGATTATAAGGGTGCGCCACCATGCCCGGTTTACTTTTTATTTTGAAACAGGGTCTTACTAAGTTACTGAAGGCCTCACTAAATTGCTGAGGCTGGCCTCGAACCTCTGATCCTCCTGTCTCAGGCTCCGAAGTACTGGGATTTCAGGCCTGTGCCACCACGCCCGCTTGAGCAGGGGATTTGAGTACAGGCAGGTGAACCACCAGAGCACAAGTACTTTGTCCTCTGCTCCCTGCTTCTGGTTGAAGATTTTAGGGCCAAGGAAAAGAACTGGGCTGGGCAAAAGAAATATGTGGGGTCTGTCACGGATGGGCTCTGGAATGTGGCTCCTACCACCTGTGTCCAAGACTCACTCTCCTGGCCCAGGCATCCAGCCCACAGGGCAGTTTGGTCCCATGGGGATGGAGGACCCCATCTCAAGACCTGTCCTTGAAGAGTTCCAGCGGGCACGGGAGCCTCCCTGCCAATGGAGAAGGTGCCTAGAGGACCCCAGGCTCCGATAGGCTTCTTCTTCTATTCAAAGACGACCACAGCCACCCAGAGGCTGCAGGGTCGGCTTCCCCATCCCCGGCCCAGAGCCCTGGGCCATCTGGGCTCATCCAAGGCTGGCCCCTATGATTCCAGCTTTTTCTAGAAATGGCCACTGGAGGACCTCCGCCTCTCATCCCAGGGTGTGGCCCTCCCCCACCAAGGACCCCGCCCCCTGCCTGGCCCAGAGCCCCTCCCTCAAAGCTGGAGCCTGGCCTGGTCCAGGAGGAAGTGGCTGGGCTGGGAGGGCGCAGGGCACAGACAGGGCTCTGGGTTCCACCCAGGACCCAGTGTTTATGCTGGAAAGTGACCCAGCTCTCAGGCGCTGGCACAGCCTGGGACCCATTGGGGCTGGGACTAGGGCCGGGGGGCGGGGGAGACTGGACCAGCAGTCCTTTCCTTTTTATGGGAACAGGGACTATTTTCCAAACAAAAATCAGGACATGTGGGCTGGAAAAGGATTCTTTTCTTATCGAATGATTTTTTGCGAACATTATTTTGTGTCTGACGAGGGTAGACAAATGAGATACCTAAGTGAGGAATTTAGCAAATTTTATACCAAAAAAAGAAGAAAAATAATCAAGCAGGGTGTCCATTTGTCACGCCAGGACTTGGGAGGCTGAGACGAGAGGGCCTCAGGATCAAGGCCAGCGTCAGCATGTAATGAGACACTCGGCAATTTAGTGAGACCCTGTTTCAAAACAAGACATAAGTGGAACCCCCAACCTCAAGCTAAAGCTTGAGCATGTCCCATGGGTGGGGTCAGCGGGAGGACCTGGGGGCAGCCAGGATGGGCAGGCGGAAGGAGCCGGAGCAGGGGCCGGGCTTGGAACCGTGGCTCCAGGTGCCTCTGCAACCACACAACTCCGGGAGGCAGCAGGCTGGAGAGGCAGGCCAGAGAAGAGGGGACCCGCCACATCCCCCTTTGACCTGCCCCCGGTCCCCAGCAGCCCCCAGGCCTGAGCGTGAAACCTCGGCCCTGCCACCTCCCTCCCTGCCCCACCGCGCAGCCCTGGCCCTACTGTGACACCTCCTCCCTGAGCCCTCTGACCACTGCGGGGCCTCCGGTCCTCTCCCCAGACCCTAACCTGGAGCCCCCACTTTTCTTCTCATATCTTTGGATCATTCAAATCATTTTGGGGACCTAATCACATACACTGATAAGTGCAAATGACAATTTCTGGTTTTGTTATTTTTTTAAGAATTTTTACAAAACAAATTAATTTGAAGTTGGTGTTCTATCCGACGGCTGGAGACAGCAGCAGGCTTTTTTTCATCTTGATTTGTTTCTTTTTTTTTTATTCTTTATTGTCTTTTTTTTCCCCAAATGTTTCATAGAAAAAACAAAAACAAAAACAAAAAAAATAAGGAGTTGGGCATAGCAGGGCATGGTGGCGCACACTTGTAATCCCAGCATTCAGGAGGCTAAGACCAGAGGATCGCGGTTCGTGGACAGCTTCAGCTACTTAGTGAGGCCCTGTTTCAAAATAAAGAATAATAAAAAATGGGGCAGGGGGTGTATCTTGGAGGTTGAATGCCCCTGGGTTCCATCCCCAGACCCGCAAAAAAAAAAAAAAAAAAAAAAAAAAGTCGGGCGTGGTGGCACACATATGTAATCTCAGTACTTGGGAGGCTGAGACAGGAGGATGGCAGGTTCACAGCCTGCCTCAGCTACTTAGTGAGGCCCTCCACAACTCAGTGAGACCCTGTTTCAAAATAAGGAATAAAAAATAGTGCTGGGGGGTGTAGTTTGGAGGTATAATGCCCCTGGGTTCAATTTCTAGCCTTCAGCAATGTAGGAAGACCCTGTTTCAAACCAAAAAATAAGATAGGACTGGGAGTATAGCTCAGAAGTAGATTTAGGGCTTGGAAGACTGAGACAGAAGGATCACAGGTTCAAGGACAGCCTCAGCATGTAATGAGACTCTCATCAACCTAGTGAGACCCTGTTTAAAAATTTTAAAAAGGAGCTGCCGTGGTGGCGCATACTTGTAATCCCAGCATTTAGGAGGCTGACACCAAAGGATGGTGGTTCAGCTACTTAGTGAGGCCCTCTGCAACTTAATGATACTCTGTTTCAAAATAAAAAATAAAGCCAGACTGGTGGCGCAAGCTTGTAATCCCAGCAGTCGGGAGGCCGAAACCGGAGGATCGCGGTTCGCGGACAGCCTCAGCTACTTACTGAGGCCCTCTGCAACTCAGTGAAACCCTATTTCAAAATAAAGAGTAAAAAACAGGTCGGGCATGGTGGCGCACGCTTATAATCCCTACGCTTGGGAGGCAGAGACAGGAGGATTGCACAGGTTTGAAGCCATCCTCTCTGGCTTAAGAGACCCTGTTTCCGAATAAAAATATAAAATAGGACTCGGAGTGTAGCCCCAGAGGTAGAAGGGTTTTCAGGAACCCCAGTACCACCAAAAAAGAAAAAAAGAAAAGAAAAGAAAAATAATAAAAAAAAAAAAACAACAGGGCTGGGGTGTATGGAGGTAGAATGCCCCTGGATTCCATTCCCAGTATCGCAATAAATAAATAAATAAATAAATAAATAAATAATGCTTGCAATCCCAGCCTGAGCTACTTAGTGAGGCCCTCTGCAACTTAGTGAGACCCTGTTTCAAAATAAAAAATAGGGCAGGGGGTATAACGCGAAGGTTGATGCCCCTAGGTTCCATCCCCAGACCCACAAAATACATAATTAATTAATTAATTAACTAATTAAAAATTAAGGTCTGACAGATGGTGCTTGGACATCAGGACTCCCCTCCAACAGGGCTCAAGACAACACTGCAGAAAAGTCTGTGCCAACAAAGTGGACGCAATCGCACCAAACCCACAAAAGAGCAATCGCAAACGCTCATTAGCACCTTTGACAATTCTCCTTACCCAGGTTATCCTTCTTTTTATTTTTATTATTATTATTATTTTTTTTTTTTTTGCGGGTCTGGGGATGGAACTCAGGGGGATTCAACCTCCATGCCACACCCCCTGCCCTATGTTTTTATTCTTTCTTTTTGAAACCGGGTCTCACTAAGTTGCAGAGGGCCTCGCTAAGTAGCTGAGGCTGTCGGCGAACCGTGATCCTCTGGTCTCGGCCTCCCGACTGCTGGGATTACAAGTGTGTGCCACCACGCCCGGCTTACCCAGGTTATTCTATTAAACAAAAACTTGCTACGGACAGCAACATTGAGGAAGAGTCAAGAATCCAGATTTGGTTTCAGAGCTGAAGACCTAGGCACCGATTCCAGAAAAAAATAGAACCTAAGAAGGCTTCAGAGTCTAGCCAAGGCCAGGAACAAGATGGCCGGCAAGAAGAGATACAAGGTAAAGTCAGCAGGAGCCGCGCCCGCTGTAGCCCCGCCCAGCTGCAGGCGCTCTTCGAGGCCTTTACCAACAACCCTTCCCCTGCATCCACACCAGAGAACTCCTACCAAGGACAGTGGGGCTCCCGAGCCAAGAATCCAGACTTGGTTTCAAAACAGAAGATCTAGATTCCATATTTTTGTGGTACTGGGGGTGGAACCCAGGGGCTTTCTACCTCCGCACTATACTCCCAGCCCTTTAAAGTATAAAGTATTTTATACTTTATTTGGAAACAGGGTCTCACTAAGTTGCCGAGAGCCTCACCAAGTAGCTGAGGCTGGCTTCGAACCTGTGCGATCCTCCTGTCTCAGCCTCCCAAGTACTGGGATTACTAGCGTGCGCCACCACGCCCGGCTCAGTTTCGGTTTCATATAATAATAAATAAATAAAATTTAAAAAGAAAAAAATTAAAAATTAAAAAAATTAAATAGGGCTGGAGGTGGGGTGTAGCTTAGAGGTAGAATGTCCCTGGGTTCAATCCCTAGTACCACACACAAAAATAAATAAATAAATAAATAAAAAAGGACTGGGATGTAGCTAGAATACCTTTGGGTTCAATTATCAGTAAAACACACACACACACACACACACACACACACACACACACATCAAAGAGCAAAGGCAAATCCAATGTTAAGGCCCCCTCTAGGAAGAAGAATATAAAATGCTTAAGAAAGAAGATATTTATTTGGAAGGAGATGAGAAAGCACAATTAATCACTGCAGCCTTGGAGATCGGGGTCCATTCCTCTGGTATCTCTCTGGGCAGTTTGCCTGGAATGCTTCAGGGAAATATTTCCTAAGTGAGCATAACTGGGTCTCCTCTCCGCCTACAACACTCTGTAGCTCCCAGCAACTCCCAGCCCGCACACGGTCCACACAGGGGCCTGTCCAGCCTGGGCATGAGTTTCATTGTCTTCTCAGGGAGCTCAGCTCACGCTGATAGAGAGACGGCTGATAGAGAGAAGGAGGGCTCTCGGGGATCAGGGGCTGAGGGGTAGCCACTGTCAGGAGTGGAGGGTCCCCAGGAGGGTGGGGGCCGAGGAGGGAGCTGGGATCAGTATAGTAACAGGGGCTCAGCCGAAGCCAGCGGCTCACTGGGTTGATAAGAATCTCACTACTTGCTGAGACTGTCCTCCAACCATAGCTCAGGGAGCCTCAGAGGGACGTGGTCCGACCTCTGGAGAGGAAGGTATGTCCTCTGCTCAGGCTGGCCTCAGACCTGCAATCCTAAACCAGGTGTGGTGGATCATGCTTGTAACCCAGCGTTTGGGAGGCTGAGACAGGAGGATCCGGGTTCGCAGCCAGCTTCAGCTACTTAGGCCCTCTGCAATTTAGTGAGACCCTGTTTCAAAATAAAGAATAAAAAATAGAGCTGGGGTGTAGCTCAGAGGTAGAATGTCCCTGGGTTCCATCTCCAGCACTCAAAACAAAACAAAACAAAAACCCTGCAGTCCTCCTGTTTCAGCCACACAAGTACTGGGATTACAGGCACGGGCAACCGCACCCGACTTCTGCTCAGGTTTGCCCCAGTTCCTGAATCTAGCTGGGGAGCAGGAGGGTGAGGTGAGCAGATTGTTCCAGAAACCCTGGGCGCTTTCACTTGTGGGCACCAGCCATGTGGGCCAGGCCTGGAAGTGCGCTTCCAGGGCCTGTATCCCCAGCATTCTGCACAGGGAAGCCTGCAACTCCCCGTGCACCCTTGGGAGGGAGCTTGTCCAAGGTTATGGCTGGCACTGGGAGCCTGCGTTTTCCCCACTGCAGCCCAGTTTCTCCTCAACTCAGGCTGAATGTCACCTTTTCAGAGACTATCACCCCACCCAACTCTTTCTCTATCAGCTCGTGTGTGTGTGTGTGTGTGTGTGTGTGTGTGTGTGTGTGTTGTGTGTGTTGTGTGTGTGTGTGTGTGTGTGTGTGAGAGAGAGAGAGAGAGAGAGAGAGAGAGAGAGAGAGAGAGAGAGAGGAGAGAGAGGAGAGAGGGGAGAGGGGAGAGAGGAGAGAGGAGAGAGAGACAGAGGCAGGCACTGGGGATTGAGGGATTGAACTCAGGGGCTTCTACCACTGAGCTACACCCCCAGCCCCTTTTTATTTTGAAACAGGGTCTCACTAAATTGCTAAGGCTGCCTTCGAAACTGCAATCCTCCTGTCTCAGCCTCCCAAGTACTGGTGTTACAGGCCAGCTTGTTCATTTCTTCACAGAACACCTCGCTATTGGGAATTGTTATATTAATTTCCTTTTATGGCCCCATCTCCCCACCTCACTTAATTCTGTGGGGACGAGGATTGATGGCGTCTGGCTGGGCTCCTACTGGTCTCACACCTGCATGTAGGAGGTGTCTAGCCAGTGTTGTGGAGTCAAAGCCCCCCCTGGGGCCGGCAGGTGCTGTACTCTCCTGCTGATTGTCCCCACTGGCCCGGATCTTGTCCCTAAGCCCCTTCTCCTGCCCCTTCCCTGGCCAAAGGTTGAGTCCCCTTGCCTGCTGGGGCATTGGAGGGGAGGACTGCTGGCCTGAGCCTGCAGGGAGGGGAGCGGGGCCTCTGCTGGCACACAAAGGGCGTGTGTTCTTGTCCAGCTCACTTCCTGGGTTTCCATTGCAGGAAGTTTGGCACCTGCCTATCGGTGACACCGACACCCAGGCTGGTGTGGGAGACCGGGCTGGGCAGTCCTCTCCACCTGGAGCAGCAGCGGAGGTGGAGCAGGAGACCAGGGGTGCTGGACAGCTGGTGAGTGACGGCAGCTGGAGCCGGCAGGCCCTTCATATGGGGCTGGGGCAGACGGGCGGTCCTGGGTTCGAGATAGTCACCATGACCTTGGGAAGGCCCAAGTCAACCCTTCCAGGCCTCGGTGATCCATTTGGTGGCGCAGAGAGGCAGCTTAGGGAATGTCACTGGGGGATTCCTCTGGGCAAGCCTCTGGGTCACCTAGCACTTGAACAGGGTGGGGGTCACACACTCCCGTATGAGGTTCTTCCTATCTCTGCACTCAGTGACCTCCTTTTTCCTCCAGCATAGGCTGTCGGAAGTCTTCTCCCCAGGGTGCTGAGAGGCGCCTTGCCAGGCCAAAGAGGGCCACGGGGCGCAGGCAGCCTCTAGTGCAGCCCAAGACCCTAATTGTGGGGGCTCGTGAGGGGTCTGGGATCAGCCCAGTGGCGTGCCAGGCAATCTCCAGTCTGTTTTAAACCCATCTCTCCCCTTGGCCCAGCCTTGAGCCTCGGGGTCTAGTCAGTGAAGCAGAAAAAACCAGCAGGGAGCCTGGGGTCTGGCGGGTGGTGTGAAAGGTCTGTATGGGCGCACGGGGAGCCCCGTAAGCTGCTGTTCCTTATGTCACTGAGGGTCCAGTGGAAAAAGGGGATGAAGGGGATGCCAAGAGTGACCACGGTGGGGGACTCAGGGAACAGGAGGAAGATGGGCAATTGCCCAGGCAGCCCTCTCCTGACCTCCAACCGCAGAGCCATGCTGGGGTTGGGGGGGCTGCAGGAGAGAGCCAGATGCTGCCTGGCCACACACCCCCCCCCCCCAGAGGGCGCTGGATCTAGCATTCCCCTGGCCTCCGACACTGGGGCTTTAATCAAAAGAACAATCTGTTTGTCTCTAAATCAGACCCAGATTCCTCTTCCCAGCAATGTTCCTGAGGCCTCCAGGGACCCAGCAGTCCACCCTGGCCCCAGCGCTGGCCCCAGAGCCCAGCTCTGCTTCCCCCCCCCCCCCGGGCCTGGGGGTCAGCATCGCGGCCCAGGGCAGCAAACCAGGTGACCTGGACCTGGGACCCACTTGCAGAGGCGTCCAGACAGGCAGTGACAGCTCAGGACAGCAAATCAAGGGGCCTGCTGCATTTGAGCCGCTGAGCCTCCCTTCCTCAAGGGCATTTTCTTTCTTTTATCTGTGTGTGTGTGTGTGTGTGTGTGTGTGTGTGTGTGTGTGTGTGTAGGGGCATTCTACCTCTATTTTTTTTTGGTCCTGGGGGTTGACTCAGAGGCATTCTACCTCCAAGCTACATCCACAGCCCTCCTTCCTTCCTTCTTTCTTTCTTTCTTTCTTTCTTTCTTTCTTTCT
This sequence comes from Muscardinus avellanarius, assembly GCF_963383645.1. NCBI lineage: Eukaryota > Metazoa > Chordata > Mammalia > Rodentia > Gliridae > Muscardinus > Muscardinus avellanarius. Next base: position 12,267,733 of record NC_137788.1, read on the forward strand.
TTCTTTCTTTCTTTTGTGGTACTGGGGGTGGAACCTAGGGGCATTCTACCTCCGAGCTACACCCCCAGCCCTATTTTTTATACTTTATTTTTTGAAACAGAGTCTCACTGAGTTACAGAGAGCCTCACTAAGTAGCTGAGGCTGGCTGTGAACCACAGTCCTCCTGTCTCAGCCTCCCAAATGCTGGGATTACAAGCATGTACCACCACGCCCGGCTTCCCCCAGCCCTATTTTTTATTTATTTATTTATTTATTTATTTATTTATTTATTTATTTATTTTTGTGGTACTGTGGATGGAACCCAGGGGGTTTTCTACCTCTGGGCTACACTTCCAGACCTATTTTTATATTTTATTTGGAACCAGGGTCTCACTAATTTGCTGAGAGCCTCACTAAGTAGCTGAGGCTGGCTTCGAACCTGTGTGATCCTCCTGTCTCAGCCTCCCAAGTGCTGGGATTACAAGCGTGGGTCACCATGCCTGGCTAATTCCTTTTATTTTTGTTCTCTGTTTTTTGGTGGTACTGGGGGTGGAACTCAGAGGCTTTCTACCTCTGGGCTATACTCCCAGACCTTTTTTCTATTCTGTTTGGAAACAGGGTCTCACTCAGTTGCTGAGAGCCTCACTAAGTAGCTGAGGCTGGCTTCGAACCCGTGTGATCCTCCTGTCTCAGCCTCCCAAGCGCGGGGATTACAAGCGTGCGCCACCACACCCGGCTTAATCCCTTTTATTTTTGAAACAGGGTCTCACTGAGTTGCAGAGGCCCTCGCTAAGTAGCTAAGGCCAGCCATGAGCCTGCCATCCTCCTGTCTCAGACTATCAAGTACTGGGATTACAAGTGTGGACCACCACGTCCCACTCTATTTTATTTATTTACTTTTTTTGAAAACAGGGTCTCACCAAGCTGCTGAGAGCTCACTAAATTGCTGAGGCTGGCTTCGAACCTGTGCAATCCTCCTGTCTCAGCCTTCCCAGTCCGTTTCGCCACCACGGCCAGCTTCCCAGGGGCATTTTCTGAAAAAGTCCCGGAAGGGTGTGGTGGTGCACGTTTGTAATCCCAGCATCCGGGAGGCTGAGACAGGAGAATCGAGGTTCCTGGCCAGCCTCACCTACCTAGTGAGGTCCTTTGCAACTTACTGAGACCCTGTTTCAAAATAAAGAATAAAAAATGGGACTTGGGGTGCAGCTCAGGAGTCAAATGCCCCTGGGTTCCATCCCCAGTACCAAAAAAAAAAAAAAAGTCCCAAGCGTAGCACGCATTGAGCACTGGCTGTAGGCTCCTGGTTGGCCACCACTTTCACCCCTAGACCCCCCATTTTCCAGATTAAGATCCTGAGATGGAGTGTCACCAAGGATCACGCATTTAGCCAATAACCAGAGAACTCAGGTCAGCCTGACTCTTGGGACCCCGGCAGGTTCCAGGGCCAAACTGGCCTAATAGCTCCCGGGTCGCTGGAGGGGCCAGGTGGGGTCGCCCACCCAGGTGGCCTAGGCGAAGGGGTCGGGGAGCACCCCCGGGGGGCGCGATGCCCAGGGGGGCGGCCACCCCTCGGCTGGCCGGGGGCGCGGCGGAGTGGCCGAGGGAACAAAGGGAGGGGGAGGGGGCGCGGCCGCGCAGGTGGGGGGGCAGGTAGGGGCGGCTTCCGCGGGCGGGAGCGCCCCCTCCCCCGAGCGTCACCTTTTATGGTAAGGCGGCCGGGGCGGCGGGGCGGAGGGAGGCGGGGCGGGGCGGGGCGCGGGGCGCGGGGCGGCGGGCCGGAGCCGCGGGCGCGGGGCGCAGGTAAGGGTGCGGCTGGGGGGTCCCGTCCTCCGCCCCCGCCCCGGGGCGCGCAGGTGACAGCGCGGGCGGCCCCGGCCGGAGCCCACCCGGGCCGGGGGTGGGGGTGGGGGTGGGCGGGAGCTGCGGTCCTGCGGTCCCAGCGCTCGGGTGTCCGTCCCCAAAGTGGGGGAGGGCTCGGCGGCGGGGGTCGCGTCCCTCCCCGGAGCAGGACGCCGGACCCTGGGCGGGCAGGGCGGAAGCTCCCGCACAAAGAGGACAGCGTCCCGCACATGGATCGAGTTAGAGCCCCCGGCGGCGCCCCACGGTGACCCGGCCAGCCGTCCCGCTCCGCTGCCTGAGCGAGGGAGGGAGGGCGGGCGCCGGTTTCTGGAGCCCCGGGGACTCCGGGACCCCCGTCCCAGCCGGGATGGGGTGAGGGGAGCCCGGGCCCCAGGGATGCCCCTCTCTGAGCCGCAGATGCCCGTCGAGGCTGGGATGTTGGGGCTGTGCCGTCCCCAGGGTGTGTGATCCTGGCGCAGGGACCCCTCTCCCCTGGATCTGAGGACCCACCGAGAGGCTGGGGGCAGCGCCCGGATTTCTGCCCTCAGTAATGGTGGGAGCTGCTCTCCCAGCCCCCACCTTCTGCGCCTCAGGGGCTGAAGAGCCAGCTGTCCTCTCTTGCACCCATCAGATGCCAAGATCCTGAGCACCCTGTCTCCTCCTGTCCTCCCAGCCACCCTTCAGGACAGACTCCTGTTCTCTCTTTGTGACTAAAACCAGGCCCAGAGAGGTGGGTGACCGGCCCAGGTTCCCCCGCAGGACTGAGGGGGGTCCAGTGTGCACCGAATTTTGATATCTTTTCCTTTCCCTGGGGCAAGAGAGGATGAAGAACCCCCTCTCCAGGGCTGCAAGGTCCCCTGTGGGAAAGGGGTCCCCCCCCCCCCGCACCTCCAGCAAAGTGTAATTCTGGACCCAAACACAGTATGGAGGTGTTAAAGAAGAAAGTCTAGAGGGTTTCCAGAGGTGTTTGGGAGGGGCACAAGGAACAAGGAGGGGGCAGCAGGGGAGGCCCTCTTGCTCACTCCTCAAGCCTCGGCCAGCCTGCCTCCCTCCCGCCTGGCTGCAGCCCACAGCCCGCCCTGGGCTGGCTGGATCTCAGCCTCCTTCCTTCCTCTTGACAGGAAATGACTTTTCTTTCCTTTGTTCCCACTTTCTCCCGGTACCCAAGCAGATCTCCAGCCGCCCTCTGTGGGGGAGGATGGGGAAAGGGTCCCCTGGGTGCGGCAGGCTGCCCCTCAGGGAACTTCCTCCGGACGGCTCCTCCAGGGTGACTAGGGGCAGTGAGACCCCGGTAGGGCCAGGCTCCCCTTCCCAGATGGGACTTGACAGGTCTTGATGGGACTTGACAGGTCTTTGAAAATCCCCAGCGCAGCTCCTGGGCCTGAGGTCCCTCCAAGTGACTGCCGGGAGGGGTGGGGGTGGGGGTGCCCAGCTGTGAACATCTGGCCTCTAGCTGGACCTTTTCTGAGAGAGCAGGCAGATCGGATTTCCCGGAGGATTGGGCTAGGGGTTAGAGCGGGTGGGAAGGCAGCAGTGTTTTCTGGGACCGGCCCAGAATGTGCTCAGTGCAGGATACCTGGTCCAGATCGGGCCGTTCTGGGTTGAGAACAGGCCTGGGGATTTGGGGGGCTTCCTCTGGTGGGGGGGAATGTGTTGTCTTAGGTCCAAGAACACACCGGATTTCCTAGAATTCAGGGTCTGCCACAGATGGCCTGGGAAGTTCACATGACCTCTTGGGGCCTCCAATGAGGTATCTGTGAATTGGGGTGAAATGATCCTTCCTTTTGTTGGCCTGAGGATGATATGAGCGTTTTGAGGGGTTACTGGAGATTGAACCCAGGGGCATTCTACCTTTAAGCTCCACCCCCAGCTCTATTTTTTATTCTTTATTTTGAAACAGGGTGTCACTAAGTTGAGGAGGGCCTCACTAAGTAGCTGAGGCTGGCGGCGAACCTGCGATCCTCCTGTCTCAGCCTCCCAAGTACTGGGATTACAAGCGTGCGCCACCACGCCTGGCTTATGATGTGAGTTTGAGGCCCAGAGAACTCTTGGCACAGTGCCTGGCACGTGGTAAGAGCTGCTGTCCTTAAATCTCAGATGCACTGTGAAAATCAATTACAAAAACATTTTTTATAGTCCTGGGGATTGGACTCAGGGGCATTCTACCTCTCAGTCCTATTTTTTATTCTTTTTTTTTTTTTTTTTTTTTTTGGTGTGTGTGGTACTGGGAGTGGAACCCAGAGGCTTTCTACCTCCGAGCTATACTCCCAGACCTTTTTATATTTTATTTGGAAACAGGGTCTCACTAAGTTGCCGAGAACCTCACTAAGTAGCTGAGGCTGGCTTCGAACCGGTGCGATCCTCCTGTCTCGGCCTCCCAAGCGCGGGGATTACAAACTTGCGCCACCACGCCCAGCTCCCGGCTTTATTCTTTATTTTGAAATATGCTCTCACTAAGTTTCTGAGGGCCTCACTAAGTAGCTGAGGCTGGCTGCAAATCTGCGATCCTCCTGGCTCAGCCTCCCAAGTGCTGGGATTACGAGCGTGCGCCACCACGCCTGGCTAGCTATATATTTTTTTTCACCGAATATATAACTTAAGAGGAATTCAGAGTGCGTGCTGTTGTTAGTGTTGGCAAGAGAGCCCCAGTGGCTAGTGCACCTTGAGACGCCGGGGGCCTGGGAGTGGCCCCTTGGGCTCCAAGGTCATCCTTAGCGTCCTTTGGGGCTCTGCCCCCACCTGCCCAGCCCCACTTCTGAAGGCTCGGCCTCTGTTTACTCTCCTCTGTGCATAGCTATGGCTGGACTTCAGGGTCATGCCAAGGTGTCCCAGACCAAGCGAGAGAGATAAAGGGCACATTTTTAGCCCCGAGCACCCATGCTGGGAGCCCAGTGAGGACTCTAGGAGCTGCGTGAGACCCGTGGTCCCACCCGCGGCCTCACCCACAGCGGCCCCCGAGGCTGCTGTCTGCAGGAACCTCCAAGAGCCGTAAGAGCCTCCCCTGGCACCAGGATGCCACCAGATCTGAGCTTGGATGTGACGCATGGAGAACAGACAGCTGGAGAGCCACAGGTTACCCGGGGGCAGGCGCACTGATAGGCAGCCAGCAGGGCCTATCGCGGGGTGTCCTGTGATGGGGCTGTCACCACCTGTGGGAGGGATCAGCTGCCAGGGGCCCCGGGAGTTATGGAGGCTTCCTGGAGAAGGTGATGTTTGAGCCCGGCTTCTAGGACAGGGGTGGGAGAGGAGGAATAAATGATAGGAAGCCCCAAGGCAAGTAAGAGAGAAAGAGCGAGTGGTCCAGGATGGACAAAAGGAGGCTGAGGACCGGGATTAGCCCCCAGTGGGAGAGCACTTGCCTAGCATGTCCGAGAGCCTGGGTTCTACTCCAGCGCCCCCCCACCCCATAGTAAGGCTAGCCAGGCACAGTGGCACACTTCTGTGATCCCAGCATTGGGAAGCTGAGACAGGAGGATTGCAGGTGTCAGGCCAGCATACAGTAACTTAGGGAGGCAGACCCTGTTTCAAAAACTAGGAATTAAGCCCAGGGACATTCTACTTTCAAGACACACCCCCAGCCCTTTTGACTTTTTATTTTATTTTATTTTATTTTATTATTTATTATTGTGTGTGTGTGTGTGTGTGTGTGTGTGTGTGTGTGTGTAGTGCTGGGGGTGGAACCCAGAGGCTTTCTATCCCCGGGCTATACTCCCAGACCTATTTTATATTTTATTTGGAAACAGGGTCTCACTAAGTTGCTGAGAGCCTCACTAAGTAGCTGAGGCTGGCTTCAAACCAGCACGATCCTCCTGTCTCAGCCTTCCAAGCCCCAAGCGCGGGGATTACAAGCGGGGATTACAAGCGTGGGCCACCACGCCCGGCTTTGACTTTATATTTTGAAACTGCGTTTCCCTAGATTGCTGAGGTCTTTCTCTTTTTTTGAAACAGTTATGCAAGGCATTCTACCTCCAGGCTACGCCCAGACCTATTTTTTTGTTCTTTATTTTGAAACAGGGTCTCACTAAGTTGTGGAAGGCCTCGCTAAGTAGCTGAGGATGGCTTCGAACCTATGATCCTCCTGACTCAGCCTCCCTTGTTTCAAAAATTAAAAAAAATAAGTAAAAAATAAGTAAAAAGTGATCTTGTTTCAAAAATTAAAAAAAAAAAAACAAGTAAATAAACCAGGCGAGGTGGTGCACGATTGTAATCCCTGCGCTTGGGAGGCGGAGACAGGAGGATCGCGCAGGTTCGAAGCAGCTGCGCTGGCTTAAGAGACCCTGTTTCCAAATTTTAAAAAAAAGTATAAAAATTTGTCTGGGAGTGTAGCCTGTAAGTAGAAGGGTTTCCGGGAACCCCAGTAACACCAAAAAAAAAAAAAAAAAGTAAATAAAAAGGGCTGGAGGTGTAGCTCAGTGGAATCCCCTGGATTCAGCCCCAAGAACTTTAATACACACACACACACACACACACACACACACACACACACACACACACACAGTTGAGACCAAATGAATTTAGATTTTTTTTTTAAACTGGGGACAGAAACCCAGAGGCATTCAACCTCTGAGCTAACCGCCCTATTTTTATTCTTTTTTTTTTTTTTTTTTTTTTTTTAGTGTGTGTGTGGTACTGGGGATGGAACCCAGGGGCCTTCCTCCTACAGGCTACACTCCTAGACCTAGTTTATATTTTATTTGGAAACAGGGTCTCACTAAGTTGCTGAGTCTGGCTTTGAACCTGCATGATTCTCCTGGCTCAGCCTCCCAAGCGCTAGGATTACAAGCATGCACCTCCAGGCCCAGCTATGAATTTAGATTTTTATCCTGGGTGAAAGAAGCCTTGGAAGGCTTTTGAGCAGAGGGAAAACAATCAGAGTTATGCTCTAGAAAGGTCAGGGTTAGCCTGGCGTGGTGGTGCATACCTGTAATTCTAACACTTGGGAGACTTAGATAGGAAGATTACAGGGCCTCAGCAATTTAGCAAGACCCTGAGCAACTAATGACTCCTTGTTTCAAAATGAAAAATAAGTCAGGAGCCGGGCATGGTGACTCATGCTTGTAATCCCAGTCCTTGGGAGGTTGAGACAAGAGGATTGCAGGTTTGAGACCAGCCTCAGCTACTTAGTGAGGCTCTCTGCAACTCAATGAGACCCTGTTTCAAAAGAAAAGAATAAAAAATTGGGCTAGGAGTGTAGTTCGGAGATAGAATGCCCCTGAGTTCAATCTCTGGCACCACAAAAAGAAGAAAGAAAGGAAAGAGAGAAAGAAAGAAAGAAAGAAAGAAAGAAAGAAAGAAAGAGAGAGAAAGAGAGAAGGAAGGAAGGAAGGAAGGAAGGAAGGAAGGAAGGAAGGAAGGAAAGAAAGAAGAGTCAGGTGTGGTGGTTAATGCTAAGTAGCTGGGGCTGGCCTTGAATTTGTGATCCTCCAGTCTCAGCCTCCCAAATACTGGGATTACAAACGGGCACCACCACCCACACCTGGCTTCTATTTTATTTTTTATTGTGAAACAGGGTTTCATTATCAGATTCCTGAGACTGTCCTCAACCCTTCAATTCTCCTGTCTCGGGCTCCCAAGTCCTGGGATTACAGATGCACTACCACACCTGACTTTTTTTTATTCGTCCTTTGGGTCTCTCTGTTCTAAAGTTCCTGTTCTCCTTCCCTCTGCAGCAGAGCTGGTCTGAGGCTCTGGGACTTGTGGACCTCCGCTGTCCTAGAGAATCCGGATCCCAGGTGAGGGAGGTGACCTGGGGTGAGTCCCTCGGGCTGCACTGGAGGCCTCCTTCCTCACCCAGCTGTGAGAGGGAAAGTCCTCATTCCCACGGAGAGCTGGCCAGGCCTGCCCTTTGTTCCCCAGGGGTTGAGGCTTCGGGGGAGGCACCATCAGGGCGTTTGGTCCCACCCTGCGGCCAAGTCACCTGCTGGCACCTGCCCGCCCCTCTTGCTGGACAGGATACAGGGCGGGGTCCCTGGCACAGGGAGGGGGCGGGCTCCCCTGCGCCCTGCTGAGCCCCGCTCTGCCCGACCCCGCAGGAGCTGGCAACATGGCCTCACAGCCTGAGAAGAGGGTCGCCTCCTCTGTGTTCATCACCCTGGCTCCCCCGCGCCGCGACGTGGCCGTGTCGGAGGAAGTGCGGCAGGCGGCATGTGAGGCCCGGCGAGGCCGCCCTTGGGAGCCCCCTGCGCCCCTGAAGGCGCCCTCAGCAGCCAAGCCTGGCCCCTGGATGCCCCCTGGCAGGGCCGCAGCCTCTGTGCCAGCTGTACCCCCTCAGCTTTCCAATGGAGGTAAGAGGGTGACTTTGAGGGGCACCAGGGCAGCAACCTGGGGAGAAAAGGGCAGCCTCTGAGTGGTTCATTCATTCATTCATTCATTCATTCACTCAGAGGGTACGTACCTGTGCCTGGCAGACTCTGGAACCCCGCCTCCTGGGGACATTCTCACTCCTCCCTTTCTCAGCTGTGTGATGTTGGCGGCCACTTCAACCTGCTGTCCCGTGGTTTCCTAGTCTGCAAAATAGGAATAATGAACCCGGAGCAGTGATACACGCTTAGGAGGCTGAGGCAGGAGGATCGCAGTTCAAGGGCAGCCTGGGAAACTTAGCGACACCCTGTCACAAAATAAAATAAAAAGGCCTGAAGCCGGGCGTGGTGGTGCACGCTTGTCATCCCAGCATTCGGGAGGCTGAGACAGGAGGATCGCGGTTCGCTGACAGCCTCGGCTACTTAGTGAGACTCTGTTTCAAAATAAAAAATAGGGCTAGGGATATAGCTCGGAGGTAGAATGTCCCTGGGTTCCATCCCCAGTACCACACACACACAAAAAGAAGAATTAAAAAATAGGGCTGGGGATGTAACTTGGAGATAGAATGTCCTTACACACACACACACACACACACACACACACACACACACACACACAGCTCAGTAGTAGAGTGCTTGTGGATTCAATTACTAGTACCACAAAGAAAAGAAAAGAAAAGAAAAAATAGAGATAGTATCTTCTTCCCAGGGTAGTTGTGAGGATTATAAGGTTTTGTTTTGTTTTTTGCGGGTCTGGGGATGGAACCAGGGGCATTTGACCTCCGAGCTACACCCCCTGCCCAGTTTTTTATTCTTTATTTTGAAGCAGAGTCTCACTGAGTTGCAGAGGGCCTCACTAAGTAGCTGAGGCTGTCCACGAACCGTGATCCTCCAGTCTCAGCCTCCCAAATGTTGGGATTACAAGCGTGCGCCACCACATCTGGCTCCCCAGTCCTTTTTAAAAATTTTATTTATATTTATATTTTATTATATTTTATTTATATTTATATTTACATATATATTCATTTATATATATTTATATATAGTGGGGGGGTCTGGGGATGGAACCCAGGGACATTCGACCTACGAGCTATACCCTAGCGCTATTTTATTCTGTATTTTGAAATGGTCTCACTGAGTTGCAGAGGGCCTCACTAAGTAGCTGAGGCTGTCTGAGAACCGCGATGCTCCTCCCGTCTCAGCCTCCTGAATGCTGGGATCATAAGCGAGCAGGCACCGCCACGGCTAAAATGTATTTATTGAGGCAGAGTCTCACTAAACTACTCAGGCTGGCCTTGAACTTTTGATCCTCTTGAGTAGCTCAGACGACAGGCATAAGTCACTGTGCCCAGGTAGTTGTACGACCCCCCCCCCCCCAGTACTGGGGATTGAAACCAGGGGCATTCGACCTTTGAGCTACACCCCCTGCCAAGTTTTGTTTTATTTATTTATTTATTTATTTATTTATTTATTTATTTATTTATTATTGTGGTACTGGGGGTGGAACCCAGGGGCTTTCTACCTCCAGGCTACACTCCCAGACCTATTTTATACTTTATTTGGAAACAGGGTCTCACTAAGTTGCTGAGCGCCTCACTCAGTAGCTGAGGCTGGCTTCGAACCTGTGCGATCCTCCTGTCTCAGCCTCTCAAACTCTGGGATTGCAAGCGTGCGCTACCATGTCTGGCTTATTTTCTTATTTTATATTTTATTTTATTTATTTTATTTTATTTTATTTTATTTTATTTTATTTTATTTTATTTTATTGGTGGTACTGGAGATGGAACCCTTCTACCTCCGGCCTACACTCCCAGACCTATTTTATTTTTTTTATTTGGAAACAAGATCTCTTAAGCCAACAAGGCTGGCTTCGAACCTGTGTGATCCTCCTGTCTCTGCCTCCCAGGTGCAGGGATTACAAGCGTGAGCCACCATGCCCGACTTATTTTTTTATTTTTGGAACAGGACATTGCTAAGTTGCTAAGGCTGGCCTCAAACCTGCACTCCTCCTGTGCCAGCCTCCCAGTACCAGGATTACAGGGCTGCGCTACCGCGCCCAGCTCAAAACATGTAGACTTCCTAAACAGCTCTTCCCTTATTTGTGCGTGGCCTGAGCTGACCCCGTTGCCATGGTGCTTCTCTCCTCCCTGTCACTCCCGGGGGAGTATCAGCTGTTGGGTTGGGTAGGAGTGAGGAAGGGTGACAGCTCGGCGCCCTAGGACTGGGAATGGCGCTGTGTCCTGCAGAGAGACTGCTGGAGCATGAGGCACTGAGTGAGATTCTTTTTTTTTTTTTTTTTTTTGCAGTAGTAGGGATGGATCCCATGGTCATTCGAACTCCGAACTACACCCCCTGCCCTATTTTTTTTTTTTTTTTTTTTTGGTGGTACTGGGGGTGGAACCCAGAGGCTTTCTAACCCCGGGCTATACTCCCAGACCTTTTTTTTTTTTTTTTTTGGAAACAGGGTCTCACTAGGTTGCTGAGAGCCTCGCTAAGTAGCTGAGGCTGGCTTCAAACCCGTGCGATCCTCCTGTCTCAGCCTCCCAAGTGCGGGGATTACAAGCGTGTGCCACCATGCCCGGCCCCTATTTTTCGTTCTTTATTTTGAAACCGGGTCTTACTGAGTTACAGAGGCCTCACTAAGTAGCTAAGGCTGGCCTTGAACCGCCATCCTCCGGTCTCAGCCTCCTGAATACTGGGATTACAAGCGTGCACCACCACGCCTGCAAGACACTGAAGTTCTTAGTGTTCCCCAGGTACCTAGTCAGGCGTCCTGCAGGCCCAGAGCAAGGCTAGGGCAGCCCTGTCCATCTGTCACCAGACAGCGGTCGAAAGCGCCACACAGGTGTCCATGTGACCTGCTTCCTTTTTGTGGGGGAACCTGTGAGCTCTTCCTTGCTTCTTGGCCACCTGTCCCAAGGACAGCGCCTCTTCCAGCTGCTTTTCCTTCCAGGAGAACCAGGATACTGTTGGCCAGAATGCACATATCAGAGCTGGGCCTGCTGATGCACACCTGTAATCCCAGTATTGGGGAGGATTTCAGGTTGGAGGACATCCTCAGCAAGTAGTGAGACTCTCATCAACCTAGACAGACTCTGTTTCAAAATAAAAATAAAATAGGGCTGGGGTAAGCTGAGTGTGGTGGTGCACATTTGTAATCCCAGCATTCGGGAGGCTGAGACAGGAGGATCACAGTTCACAGACAGCCTCAGCTACTTAGTGGAGCCCTTTGCAACTCAGTGAGACCCTGTTTCAAAATAAAGAATAAAAAACAGGGCTGAAGGTGTAGCTCGGGGGTAGAAAGCCCCTGGGTTCCATCCTCAGTACTGCAAATAAATAAATAAATAAATAAATAAATAAATAAATAAATAAAAGGGCTGGGGTGTAGCTTAGAATGCCTCTGGGTTCAATCCCCAGTACCTTAAAAAAAATTTACACGTCAGGACATAAAGTACAATAAAAAAAAAATTATGCCGGGCGTGGTGGCACACGCTTGTAATCCCCGCGCTTGGGAGGCAGAGACAGGAGGATCGCGCAGGTTCAGAGCCAGCCTCAGCTACTTAGTGAGGCTCTCAGCAACTTAGTGAGACCCTGTTTCCAAATAAAGTATTAAATAGGTCTGGGAGTATAGCCTGGAGATAGGAAGTCCTTGGGTTCCATCTCCAGTACCCCAAAAAAGAGAACCTCGGGGTTCCCCTCTTGGCAGCTCTTGGCAAACAGTTTTGGCTTGAGTCTGCTGTGGCCGTGCCTGGGGACCCAGGGACCCTGTCCACTGCCCCAGGTCGTCTCCATGGCTGGACGCCATGTGATGCCCCATCCCTGCCAGCCTCAGACACCCACCCACATTTCTTTTTTCTTTTTCTTTTTCTCTTTTGGAATTAGGGATTGAACTCAGGGGTGTTCTACCTCCGAGCTATACCCTCAGCCCTATTTTATTCCTTTTTTTTGGGGGGGTACTGAAGATTGAACCCAGGGGTGTATTACCTCTGAGCTCGTCCCCAGCCTAATTTTATTCTTTCTTTCTTCCTTCTTTCCTTCCTTTATTTATTTATTTATTTATTTATTTATTAATTTATTGTGGTGCTGGGGATGGAACCCAGGGGCATTCTACCTCCGAGAGGCACCCCCAGCCCTATTTTTTTATTCTTTATTTTGAAACAGGGTCTCACTGAGTTGCAAAGGGCCTCACTAAGGCTGTCCACGACCCCAGATCCTCCTGTCTCAGCCTCCCAAGCACTGGAATTACAAGCGTGCGCCACCACGCCCAGCAGCTTATTCTTATATTTTAAAACAGGGTCTTGCTAGGTTGCCGAGGCAAGATTTAAACTTGTGACCCTCCTGTCTCAGCCCAACAACATTTCTCTAGCCCTGTCTCCTGGAGGAAATTCCCATGTCCCTGGTTACACACTGGTTACACACTCACCCGGGCTCAGGGCTTCCTGCTTATTCACAAGCTGACTTTATTTATTTTATTTTATTTTTTTGGTGGTACTGGGGTTCCTGGAAGCCCTTCTACCTCCGGTCTACACTCCCAGACCTATTTTTACTTTTTTATTTGGAAACGGGTCTCCTAAGCCAGCGCACGAGGCTGGCTTCAAACCTGCGCGATCCTCCTGTCTCTACCTCCCAAGTGCGGGGATTACAAGCTTGCGTCACCATGCCCGGCTTCATTTATTTGTTTGTTTGTTTGTTTATTGGTGGTACTGAGGTTACTGGAAGCCCATCTACCTCTGGGCTACACTCCCAGACCTATTTTATACTTTTTTATTTTTGGAAACAGGGTCTCTTAAGCCAACACAGCTGGCTTCGAACCTGCGCGATCCTCCTGTCTCCGCCTCCCAAGCACGGGGATTACAAGCGTGCACCACCACGCCCGGCTAACTTTTCTTTAAAACATGCTCCCATCCAAGTACTAACCAGGCCCGACCCTGCTTAGCATCTGAGATCAGGTGAGATCCGGCGCATTCAGGGTGGTCCGCAACTTAGTGAGACCCTGCTTCAAAATAAAGAATAAAAAATAGGGCAGGGGGATATCTCAGAGGTCAAATGCCCCTGGGTTCCATCCCCAGAAGACCCGCAAAAAAAAAGTTCTCCCTTCTCCTTCCCTTGGCCACCTGCACAGAATCCCCCTTGATTTTGGGGTGGGGGAGCTGCCCCTCCGGTATTGCTAACCCCCCTCCTTAGCCCATTGTCCTGGAAACCAAAGGCACCAGGGCCTGGGGCCTGGGAGAGGTCCCAGGTCTCTGCAGCCTCGAGCTGTGGTGATGTGGAACCTGACTCATGAGCTCATCCTGAGCCGGGTTCCCACACTCCGTCAGCCCCTGGCCCCATCGGCGTCACCGGGGCTTGTTCCAACACAGCTGGGCCCTGCCCCAGGTAGTTCTGACCCAGTTGGGCTGCGTGGGGCAAGAATTTGCATTTTTTATACCTTTCTAAGTAACACTGATTTTCTGATCTGGGGACCACATTTTGTGATTTTTTTTTTTTTTTTTTTTTTGAGACTGGGTCTCATTTGCCCGAGGCTGGCGTCCCACGTCTGGGCTGAAGCGATCCTTCTGCCTCAGCCTCCAGAGCAGGAGCGTGGGGACTAAGGTGCTACCCCGCCAGGATTTTTCTCTTCATTTATTTCTTTTTGCATTGCTGGGGATCACACTCTGGGCCCGGCACGTGCTGAGCAAGTGTTCTGGCACCGAACCACATCCCCGTCCCACCCCGCTGCCCCTCTAGGCCCTGGGGATATGGTTCAGTAGTAGAGCACTTGCCAAGCATGCAGAGGCCCTGCGTTTGATCCCAGCACCATTAAAAAAAAAAAAAAATTACTGGGTATGGTGACGCACACTTGTAATCCCAGTACTTGGGAGGCTGAGACAGGAGGATTGCAGGTTCACCACAGCCTCAGCTGCTTAGGCCCTTTGTAACCTAGTGAGACTTTGTTTCAAAAATAAAGAATAGCCCTGAGTGGTGTCACCTGCTTGTAATCCTGCACTTGGGAGGCTGAGACAGGAGGATCAACAGGAGGATTGCACAGGTTCAAGGCCGGCCTCAACTACTGAGTGAGGCTCTCAGCAACTTAGTGAGACCATGTTTCCAAATAAAATTATAAAATAGGTCTGCGAGTATAGCCCGGAGGTAGAAAAGCCCTTGGGTTCCATCCCCAGTACCACCAAAAAAAAAAAATAAATAAAAATAATAATAATAATAATAATAATAATAATAATAAAATAAAAAAGAAGGCTGGGGTATAGCTCAAGTAAAATTCCCCTGGGTTCCATCCCCAATACCACACACATTTTTTTTTTTTTTAGTGGAGCATAGTGGCACATGCCTGTAATCCCAGGACTTGGGAGGCTGAGACAGGAGGATTGTGGGTTTGAGGCCAGCCTTGGCTACTTAGTGAGGCTCTCAGCAACTTAGTGAGACCCTGTTTCCAAATAAAGTATAAAATAGGTCTGGGAGTATAGTCCGGAAGTAGAAAGCCTCTGAGTTCCACCCCCAGTACCACCAAAAAAAAAAAAAAAATTCTCCTCCCCCTCCCATTTTTTTTTTTTTTTTTTTTTTTTTTGTGGTACTGGGGCTTGAACCCAGGGGCATTCTGTCTCTGAGCTACACCTCAGCCCTTTCTTATTTTTTGTTTTGAAACAAGTTCTTGCTAGGCTGCGGAGAGTCGCTCTGTGTTGCTGAGTCTGGCCCTCAAACCTGTCTCATCCTTCTAAGTACTAGGATTACAGGCATGTGCCACCACCCCTGGCTTCTAAATCCTTCTTGGCTGGCTATTTTGAAATGTATGATTAATAATTGTCCACCGTAGTTCCCCTACAGTGCTCCGTAGTGTTAGGACTTTTTCCTGGCCCACTGCACCCCCATACTGATTGACCCCAGGTGTCCATTAATGAATGGAGAAGTGTTGTTCTAGCCCAAAGGGTTAGGCAGAAGCCGGGCGTGGTGGCGCACGCTTGTCATCCCAGCATTTGGGAGGCCGAGACAGGAGGATCGCGGTTCGCGGACAGCCTCAGCTACTTAGTGAGGCCCTCTGCGACTCAGTGAGACCCGGTTTCAAAAGAAAGAATAAAAAATCGGGCAGGGGGTGTTGCTCAGAGGTCAAATGCCCCTGGGTTCTATCCTCAGTACTGAAAAAGAAAAAAAAAAAAGAAAGAGTTAGGCAGGCGAGCCTTTGGGCTAGAATAGCTGCTCTCAAAGTGTCTGCGTGGAGAGCTGAGCAGAAATGCTTGGCGCCTGCCCCAGCCCTGTTGAGTCAGAACCCCTGGGGGTGGGGCAGCCGCCTGTGTTTGAACAAGCCCCCCCACAGGGGGGTTGTGGCTGTGTCATCTCCAGTCTCCAGGCCTGGGAGAAGGAAGGGCACATTCCTTTCATCCAGGGCTGGAGACTGAAGCCCAGGGAGGTTCCCAGGAATTCTCTGGGAGTGGGGCTGGAGGCCAGGTCTTTCGGCTCCAGGGCCTCTGGAACTTTCCATCTTTCCTGGCGTCTCTCCGGTAGGCTGAGGATCCCAGCCTGACCTGTGCCCAACTGATAGGAGGTAGGTGCAGTGCCCCCGTGCCCCCTTGCTTGCAGGGCCAGTACTCATGGCGCTCGCCCTGGACCAGCAGAGGACTTCCATGGGTGGTCACAGCCTCTCTCTAAGGCTTCTCTTTCGGCCCTCAGTCACCTCCTCCAGGGGAGCTGGGCCCATTATTGTTGGTGATGGTGGTGTGTGTGTGTGTGTGTGTGTGTGTGTGTGTGTGTGTGTTACTGGACATTTGCTCTCCGTTATACACCCCCAGCCTTTTTTGTATGTTGTGTTTTGTTTTGAAACAGTCTTGCTTGGTTACTGAGAGTCTCAATACATTGCTGAGTCTGTCCTCGAACCTGCAATCCTCTTGTCTCAGCCTCCCAAGTACTGGGCTTACAGGTGTATGTCACCATGCCTGCCTTCTGCAGCCATTTATTTACGTGTGTGTGTGTGTGTGTGTGTGTGTGTGTGTGTGTGTGTGGTACTGGGGATTAAACCCAAGAGCATTCTACCTCTGAGCTATGTCCCCAGCCCTATTTTTATTTTGAAACAGGGTCTAGAGCCAAGTGTGGTGGCGCACACCTATAATCCCAGCATTTGGGAGGCTGAGACTGGATTACAGTTAGCGGACAGCCTTAGCTACTTAGTGAGGCCCTCCACAACTTAGTGAGACCCTGTTTCAAAATAAAGAATATAAGCTGGGCATGGTGGCACACGCTTGTAATCCCAGCATTTGGGAGGCTGAGCCCGGAGGATCACGGTTCTCAGACAGCCTCAGCTACTTAGTGAGGCCCTCTGCAACTCAGTGAGACCTGGTTTCAAAATAAAGCAAAAAAAAAAAAAAAGGCAGGGGGTGTATCTCGGAGGTCAAATGCCTGTGGGTTCCATCCCCAAACCCGCAAAAAAAAAAAAAAAAAAGAATAAAAAAAAATAGGTCAGGGGGGTATAGCTTGGAGGTCAAATGCCCCTGAGTTCCATCACCAGACCCACAAAAAAAAAAAAAAAAAAAAAAAAAAATTAGGGCAGGGGGTGTAGCTCGGAGGTCAAATGCCCATGGGTTCCATCCCAGTACAGAAAGAAAGAAAGAAAGAAAGAAAGAAAGAAAGAAAGAAAGAAAGAAAGAAAGAGGATCTCAGGTTGCTGAGAGCCTCAGTGCTTGCTGAGGCTGCCCTCCAATCTGTGATTCTCCCATCTCAGCCTCCCAAGTACTGTCCAAGGTCCCATCCTGTGTGCTGGGTCTGTTCCTCTGTGTCCTGCGTCCCTTTCAGTTTGCCCCTCCATCTCCTAAACCTTCGCGGCTGTGCAGGCCCCACACTGCCGGGCAGGCTTGCCGCACCACTGTCCTCTAAGCCCTGGTGGCGACTCGCTGTACCTCATTCCCGGCCGCCCTCCCCGCGGCCCCAAGGGGTTGATGTCTGTTTTCCAGCTGAGCAACATAAGACTCAGAGAGGTTAAAGTCTCCGGCCTAAAGACCCGCACGTGGGTGGCAGAGTCTAGGTGACCCCGTCCTGGGCCTCAGCCACCTGCCTTTCCGCCTTCTGGGGAGGTAGTCGCCTCCTTTGGCCACCTGCGGGGACTCTGACCACCCCGCTCCCCTTCTGCTTGCAGGATGCTCTCCGCCTCCCCCCGCCCTGGATGGTGAGGACGCACTTGCTGACCTGGACCTCCTCCCGCCCCCTCCGCCACCCCCTCCCGTGTACCTGGCCCCTCCTGATGAAGAGAGCCCTGTCCAGGGGGGGGCGTCACTCATTTCCGACTTGGAGCAGCTGCACCTGCCCCCTCCGCCACCCCTGCCACAGGTACTGCCAGCCTGCCACCCACTCCCTGGCCTGGGTTTAGAGAGTGTAGACCTCCGCTTTGCCAGGATTATAAGATCCCTCTTCTTGAGGCAGCCTCTCTTCAAAGCTCTTCAAACTCCCTAGCAGGCTGGTAAAATAATCTAAAATTGCCGGGCGTGGTGGCACACATTTGTAATCCTAGCATTTGGGAGGCTGAGACTGGAGGATCCCAGTTCGCGGACAGCCTCAGCTACTTAGTGAGTCCCTCTGCAACTCAGCGAGACCCTGTTTCAAAATAAAGAATAAAAAATCGAGTTGGGGGTGTCTCAGGTAGAATGCCCCTGGATTCAATCCCCACCACACACACACACACACACACACACACACACACACAGTTTAGATTTTTCAAGATTCGGGGGGGGGGGGCACGTCCTCTCAGGCACCTCCCTCCTCCCCATGGGGACGCGTCCCTGCATCTAACCTAAATCGCTCGTGCTGCATAGGAAGGCCTCTGCTTCTGGCCCTCACAGAGACCACCGTGGACATGGCCGGGTCCCAAGCCAAGGGCTGAATTTGCCCCAGCCCAGCGCCCCAGGGACACTCGTTCCAGGGGACTCCTTAGGAGCAGGAGTAGCTTTGACTGGCGGGGGGAGACCGGAGCTGGGGCCGGGAGCACACCCCGGCGGGCTGGTGGGTCTCCTGGAGGGTCTCCTGGATGGCTCCTCTCCTGTCGCCCCTGCCTCTCCACAGGCCCTGGAGGAAGGAAGCCCAGTGCAGCCTCGGCCCAGTCACCCCCGACCCTCCACGGAGGAGCTGCCGCCCCCCGCAGAAGAGCCTCCAAGCCTTCCCGAGAGAGAGATGTCCACAGGTATGTTCATGGCAGGGCGCCCGGGCCCCTCCGTGTCCAGCGTGGGCTTCCAGGTGAGGACCCGAAGGCAGCGGCCCCCCACCCCCACCCCGGAGCCACGTCACCACAATGGGCTCCGTAGTTAGGCATTAATTTATTGTTTGTGGGGTGTGTGTGTGTGTTTCTGGGATCGAATCCAAGACATTCTACCTCTGAGCTCCCCACCCCAACCCCTTTTTATTTTTTATTTTGAAACAGCGTCTCGCTAAGTTGCTGAGGCTGGTTTGGAGTCTGTGGTCCTCCTGTCTCAGCCTCCCTAATGCTGGGGTTACAAGCGTGCGCCACCACGCCCGCCTTATTATTATGATTATTAATACTGGGGTTTGAACCCAGGGACATACTACTTCTGAACTACATCCCCAGCCCTATTTTTTTTTATTTTGTCGTGTGTGTGTGTGTGTGTGTGTGTGTGTGTGTGTGTATGGTACTAGGGATGGAACCCAAGAGCATTCTACCTCTGAACTACAATCTCAGCCTTATTTTATTTTTATTTTGAAACAGGGTCTCACTAGCTTGATGAGATTCTCATTTTCACTACTAGCTGAGGCTGTCCTCAAACCTCCAATCCTCTTTCTCAGCCTCCCAAGTACTAGGATTACAAGCATGTACCACCACATTTGGCTCTGTCCTTTATTTTGAAACAGGGTCTTGCTAAATTGCTCAGGGCCTCACTAAGTTGCTGAGGCTGGTCTTGAACCTGCAGTCTTCCCGTCTCAGCCTCCCTGGTCTCCCTGGTGCTGGGCGTGTGTGCCACCATGCCTGGCACTTGGTTTTGTTTTTTTTTTTTTTTCAGTACTGGGGATGGAACCCAGGGGCATTCAACCTTCAAGCTATACCCCCCAGACTCATTTTTTTTTTATTTTTGAAACAGGGTCTCACTGAGTTGCAAAGAGCCTCACTAAGTAGCTGGAGCTGGCCGCAAACTCAGATCCTCCTGTCTCAGCCTCCTAAATGCTAGGATTACAAGCGTGCATCACCACAGCTGGCTCGCGCCTGGCTCTTATGTATCGCAAGGACTGGTACCTCATGGGAACAGGTAGCTTCTTAGCCTTTTTGATAGCTGCATAGCACTCCTTAGTAGGGATACACCCATGAAGCCCTGACCCAGCTGCCTGCCTGTGAGCTCTTAGGTGGCTACTTGCCGTAACAGAGCCACTGACTCACCCTGCATGTCAAGCATTTTGCCCATGTGCAAATTTTTCTAAGATAAATTCTTAGAAGAGGAAGAACTGTGGTCAACGGGTAGGTGTATTTGTAATTTTAGTATTTTTGCCAAATTGCCCTCATCAGTCATCCCAGCCTGCCTGCCCACGCGCAGGTCCGAGCCGGGGGCCCCGCGGCCTTCACCGACCATGTTACTAATCTAATCCAGCTGTGACTTGCCCACCGCTGGGGGTGGGAGCGGCGCTGCCCGGGCACTGAGGACATGGCGTCAGCAGTGCAGAGCCCCCTCCCCGCCAGGTGGGAGGCTCAGTCTCCGGCAGGAGTTGCACATATTTCTTCAAGCGCATCATTTCTCTCTCTTTTTTTTTCTCCTTTTGCAGTTCTGGGACAGAACCCAGAGCTCAACACCTGCTAAGCAAGTGCCCCACCCCTGAGCTGCGCCGCAGCCAATCGCTTGTCTTTTCGTATGTGGCGGGGGGGGGGGGCTGGGGATTGAACCCAGAGGGTCTCTACCTCTGAGCTACACCCCCAGCCCTTTTTATTTATTTATTTGTTCTTTTGGAAACAGGGTCTCGCTAGGTGGCTGAGAGCCTCACACGTTGCCGAGGCTGGCTTTGAACCTGCGCTTCTGTCTCAGCCTCTCAAGTACTGGGATTATAGGCATGCACCCCCATGCCCGGCTCCGTCACTTGTCTTTTGACTTCCGGTGGGATCTGTCATCCATAAAAATCAGATTTTTATGGAGTTGAATATATTAACCTTTTCTGACTTATGGATTGTGTGTGTCTGTGTGTGTGTGCGCGACACTGGGGATTGAACCCAGGGGCATTCTACCTCTGAGCTAAACCCCCAACCCTATTTTATTTTTTATTTTTTATTGGTGCATTATATTCAGACATCATATTGGGGTAAAAAAAAAAAAACTTGTGTGTACATACATGTGCACATCACCGATTTAACCCCTACCCAACTCCCACCCCATTCCCTCCCCGTCCCTCCTTCCTTTGCTTGGCTTAGTGGTTGACTTCGATATGTTTAAGTACTTGATGTGTTTTAGAGATTTTTCTTCTTCCCTCCTCCTTTCTCCTCCTTTAGGTTGTCTTGTTTGCTCCTCTATGGGATTTTCTTTTTCATCTAGAGTTCTTCCTATGACCCATTTCTCCCTAGCTTTCACATATTAGGGAAAGCATCTGATTCCTTATTTTTTGTGACTGACTAATCTCACTTAGCATAATGTCCTCCAGTTCCATCCATTTCCCTGAAAATGATGTCATTGAGTTTTTTTTAATGGCTGAGTAAAATTCCACTGTGTACATATCCCACAGTTTCGTAATCCATTCATCTGGTTTTTTTTTTGTTTTTGTTTTTGTTTTTTTTTTTTTGTGGGTCTGGGGGTGGAACCCAGGGGCATTTGACCTCCGAGCTACACCCCCTGCCCTATTTTTTATTCTTTATTTTGAAACCGGGTCTCACTGAGTTGCGGAGGGCCTCACTAAGTAGCTGAGGCTGTCCCCGAACCACGATCCTCTGGTCTCAGCCTCCCGAATGCTGGGATTACAAGCGTGCACCACCACGCCCGGCTTTCCATTCATCTGTTGATGGACATCTTGGCTGGTTCCATAGTTTGGCTATGGTGAATTGTCCCCCAGCCCTGTTTTACTTTTATTTTGAAACAGGGTCTCGCTAGATTGATGAGTCTCACTGTTTGCTGAGGTTATCCTTGAGCCTGTGATCCTCCTGTGTCAGCCTTCTAAGTACTGGGATTACCGGCATATACCATCATACCTGGCTGAGGCTATATTTCAGAATAAAAACTAAGCTGGGTGTGGTGGTGCACGCTTGTAATCCCGGTACTTGGGATGCGAAGAGAGTAGGATCGCAGGTTCAAAGCCAGTCTTGGCAACTTCTGAGGCCCTCCGCAACTCAGTGAGACCCTGTTTCAAAATAAAGAATAACATAGGGCTGGAAGTGTAGCTCAGAGGTAGAATGCCCCTGAGTTAAAATCTCGGTACCACAAAAATGAATAAATAAAATAAAAAGGCCTGGGTGTTTAGCTCAGAGATAGACAGCACCTGGTCCAATCCCCAGTACCATAAAAAATAAAAAAAGCCATTTTAACACTCTTTTTTTTTTTTTTTTTTTTTTTTGGTATTGGGGATGGAACCCAGGGACCTTCTGCCTCTGAGCTACGCCCTCAGCCTTATTCTTTTGTTCTTTATTTTGAAACAGGGTCTCCCTGAGTTGCGGAGGGCCTCACTAAGTAGTAGCTGAGGCTGTCCCTGAACCTCAATCCTCCTGTCTCAGCCTCCCAAATGCTGGGATTTTAAGCGTGCGCCACCACGCCTGGCTCTAACATTCCTCTCGACCCTGGCTATTTGTCAGATTAGCAAGCCCTGGGGGGTTCAGGGCATCCAAGAATGTTCTGGGTGGTGACTGGTGCTGTCTTCCTGGGGTAGTGACAGCGTGTCTCCCCTTCCCCAGACATCTGCGCCTTCTGCCACAAGACTGTGTCCCCCCGAGAGCTGGCTGTGGAGGCCATGAAGCGGCAGTACCACGCCCAGTGCTTCACCTGCCGCACCTGCCGCCGCCAGCTGGCCGGCCAGAGCTTCTACCAGAAGGATGGGCGCCCCCTCTGCGAGCCGTGCTACCAGGTACCCTCTGAGGCAAGCCTCCGGAGCCAGGCACTGAGCCAGGGACAGGAGGCCTCAGGGTACTCCTCACAAACCCTGGGAGGCAGGCCCCACCCACCCATCCCACAGATGGGGAGGGGGAGGAGCTCAGCCACGGGGGATTCATTTCCTGTAGCTGCGACCATGTGTTCGTCAGCTTTTTATTGCTATAACAAAGTATATGAGATAAATACCTTACACAAAGAAGAGGTTTCCTTTTTTTTTGTTTGTGTCTGGTACCTGGGATGGAACCCAAGGGGATTCTACCTTCTAGCTACACCCCTGGCCCTATTTTATTTTGGTGGTACTGGGGTTCCTGGAAGCCCTTCTACCTCCGGGCTACACTCCCAGACCTATTTTATATTTCTATTTGGAAACAGGGTCTCCTAAACCAGCGCGGCTGGCTTCAAACCTGCACGATCCTCCTGTCTCTGCCTCCCAAGCGCGAGGATTACAAGCGTGCCCACCACGCCCGGCTTATTCTTTATTTTGAAATAGGGTCTCAGTAAGTTGCTGAGAGCCTCACTAAGTAGCTGGGGGTGGCTTTGAAAGGAGGCCCAGAAAGGAGGCGTGTCTTTTGACTCACAGTTCTGGAGGTTCCTGGCCGTGGTCAGTTGGCCTCACTGCTCTGGGCCTGGGGCCAGCAGCACATTGTGTCAGGAGTATGCGGCAGGCCGGAAAGCAAGAGAGACGGGGTCCCACAGTCCCCTCAAGGGCGCCCGCGAGGCCCTGCCTCTCATGACTCCAGTCTGGGGACCGAGCCTGCTGCACGAGGGGCGTTTAACGTCCAAACCGTAGCATATAACAGATTGTTGAGCTGAGTGTGTAAGCTCGGTGGCACAGTGCTTGCCTGCCATGCCCTAGGCCCTGGGTTCCACCCCCAGCACCATACCGCGCGCGCGCGCACACACACACACACACACACACACACTCTGCCACGCCTGGTGGCTTTGAGGAGCACACATTACTAGAGGGGCAGTGGAAGGAGGCTCAGGGCAGAACCCATTTCCTTGGCTCTTCTGGTTTCCCTGGCTCCTTCTGCCCAAAGCCTGTGCCATCAGCCAGTCATGGTGACAGACAGACACCTGCAATCCCAGTGCTTGGGAGGCTGAGGTTGAGATGGGAGGAGCATGGATTTAAGACTAGTTTCAAAAACTTAGACCTTCAGCAATTGAAAAACAAAATTAAAAGGTGTAGCTTGGAGGTAGAGTGGCCCTGGGTTCGATCCCCAGTACCAGAAAATACAAAAATTAAAATTAAAAAAAAAGCAGTATTCCTCGCTGTACGCAGAGGGTTGGAAGGACTGGGTGCCATGTGCAGGGCACATGTAGCAACATGTGCAGGTGTTGGGATCGTGGTTACAGGCTGATCTTGTGTCTCCTGCACTGCTGGCTCCTGAGCCCCCGTGGGTGGCCGGCCAGAGCACCCCATGGTGTGGGCAGGGGATGTCCATGCGCGGCACTGAGGCAGTGACCCTCTGTCCCAGGACACCCTGGAGAAGTGTGGCAAGTGCGGAGAGGTGGTCCGGGACCACATCATCAGAGCCCTGGGCCAGGCCTTCCACCCCGCCTGCTTCACCTGTGTGACCTGCGCCCGGTGCATCGGGGACGAGAGCTTTGCCCTGGACAACCAGAACCAGGTGCACTGCCTGGACGACTTCTACCGGTAGGAGGGGGTCCCTTCCTCTGTGCGGCCGGGGGCAGGGTGGGGTGGGGCAGGAGGAGCGCCAGCTGGGGCGCTGCGGTATGCACTGCCCTCTGCGGTCCTGCCCAGAGGAGCCTCAGGTTCCGCACCACACACACCTGCACTGCGTGAACCAGTCACTGGGGCATCCATCCAGTCATCCCGTCGCCGGGCACGGTGGTGCACCTGCAATCCCAGTACTTGGGTGGCTGACACAGGAGGATCTCAGGATCAGGGCCAGCCTCAGTTACTTAGGGAGGCCCTCTGCAACTTAGTGAGATTGTTTCCAAGGGGGGGGATAAAATAGGACGGGGGTAAAGATAGGCGCTAGAATGCCCTTGGGTTAAATTTAAAAAAATTTTTTTTTTTTTTTTTGCTTTCAGAGGGGTATGACTCAGGGGTCCATTTTACTAAACTGTGGAGACTGAGGTACATAGCAACCAGTACCCAGACGCCCTGTGCTGGTCAGCACTGAAGCTTGCTTGACCTCAAAGTCTGACTTCAGAGCCTGGCTGGGGGGGTGGGGGGGCTCAATCCACGGGGCCTCCCCTGAGAGCTCCCCTGGGAGCGGGACCCAAACAATAGGGACAGAGATACCCGTGAGACTCGGTCAGCCTTCAGTTGCTTGCTGGCTGAGCCGAGCAGCAGAGGTGGCTATTTGAAAAGAAAGGAAAGAGAAAAAAGCAATGATCTATAATAAAAAACAAATGAGCCCACCCCCAACCCAGGCCCACCGAGGGAGCGAGCGGCTTCTCAGCTCAGAATAATCCCCCTCTCTTCTTTACCTCCACCTAATTACACCCTGGGAAGTGAGATCTAATTACGCAGATTTTTTTCCCCCTTGCTTCCTCGGGAAGGAAGACATCTGTGCTCACAGCCCCCCGGGGCAGCCCCCATCCCCGCAGTGGGGGAAGCCGAGCCAGCCCCGGGTCTGCAGCCTCATTTTAGGGGCAGTCAGGGTGAACACCTCCTGTGTGGCTTCCTTCCCTCCAGGAAATTCGCCCCCATATGTAGCATCTGTAAGAATCCCATCATCCCCCGGGACGGGAAGGATGCCTTCAAAATCGAATGCATGGGAAGAAACTTCCATGAAAACTGCTACAGATGCGAGGTGAGTGGGGCGGCGCCCACCTAGCCCCGGTGGGTGCGTGGAGCCCGGCTGGGTCCGGGACACATGCGCAGGACAGGCTGCTCGCTCGGCTGCTCTGCGCGCCGTGCAAAAGCCGAAAGGAAAAATGGATACAGTCCAGCTTGGTGGTACACACCTGGGAGGCTGAGACAGAAGGTTGGAGACCAGCTCCAGTAATGTAGCAAGACTCTCACCAAGCTAGTGAAACCCTATTTCAAAAAATTAATAATAATAATAATAATAATAATAATAATAATAAGAGCCTGGCGTGGTGGCGCATGCTTGTAATTCTAGCATTTGGGAGGCTGAGACAAGGAGGATCACGGTTTGCGGACAGCCTCAGCTACTTAGTGAGGCCCTTTGCAACTCAGTGAGACCCGTTTCAAAATAAAGAATAAAAAATAGGGCTGGGAGCCGGGCGTGGTGGCGCACGCTTGTAATTCCCGCGCTTGGGAGGCAGAGACAGGAGGATCGCACAGGTTCGAAGCCAGCCGCGCTGGCTTAAGAGACCCTGTTTCGAAATTTTAAAAAAAGTATAAAAATAGGTCTGGGAGTGTAGCCCGGAGATAGAAGGGTTTCCAGGAACCCCAGTACCACCAAAATATATATATATATATATATATATATATATATATATATATATATATATATATATATATGGCTGGAAAGCCGGGCGTGGTGGCTTACACTTGTAATTGTAATCCCAGCATTCGAGAGGCTGAGACCGTAGGATCGCGGTGCACAGACAGCCTCAGCTACTTAGCGAGGCCCTCTGCAACTCAGTGAGACCCTGTTTCAATATAAAGAATAAAAACAGGGCAGAGGGTATAGCTCGAAGGTTGGATGCCCCTGGGTTCCATCCCCAGATCCTCAACAACAACAACAACAACAAAATAGGGCTGGGGGTGTAGCTTGGAGGTAGAATGCCCCTGGGTTCTATCCCCAGTACCACAAAAAAAAAAAAAAAAAAAAAAGAAAGAAAGAGAAAGAAGGAAAGAAAGAAAGAAAGAACACTACCACACCCAGCCCCAGTTTTGTTTTTTTGTTTTTTTTAAAAACAGCCTTGCCAGGCATGGTGCACACTTGTAATCTCTGTGCTTGGGAGGCTGAGACAGGAGGATCGCGCAGGTTCGAAGCCAGCCTCAGCTACTTAGTGAGGCTCTCAGCAACTTAGTGAGACCCTGTTTCCAAATAAAGTATAAAATAGGTCTGGGAGTGTAGCCGGGAGGTAGAAAAGCCCCTGGGTTCCAACAAAAACAAACAAACAAAACAGGGCCTTGCTAGGTAGCTGAGACTCTCACTAAATTCTTGAGACTGGCTTCAAACCTGCAATCCTCCTTTCTCAGCCTCCCCTGTATTGGGATTATAGATGTGCACATGCCCAGCCCCACAGTTGCTTTTAAATCTCTCATGCCACCATCTGGAAATTCTGTGCGTGTGTGTGCGTGTGCGTGTGTGTGCGTGTGCGTGTGTGTGTGTGTGTGTGTGTGTGTGTGTGTCTGGGGATGGAACCCAGGGGCATTTACCTCTGAGCTACACCCCTTGCCCTATTTTTTATTCTTTATTTTGCAACAGGGTCTCACTGAGTTGCAGAGGGCCTCACTAAGTAGCTGAGGCTGTCCGCGAACCTGCGATCCTCCTGTCTCAGCCTCCGAAATGCAGGGATTACAAGTGTGCACCACCACGCTCGGTGAAAGGTGGCAGTTTTTATGGGCGTCGCCTAAGTGAGGAGTCCCAGGGTAAAACTCCCAAGTGAGTAATTCCAAACATTTATTCACTCACATTTATTTAAGTAGATAAGTGGGAGCCGTGTGCCGTTGCGCACACTTGTAATCCCAGCATTCAGGAGGCTGAGACCAGAGGGTCGTGGTTCGCGGACAGCCTCAGCTACTTAGTGAGTCCCTCCTCAACTCAGTGAGACCCTGTTGCAAAATAAAGAATAAAAAAATAGAGCTAGGGGTGTAGCTCGAAGGTCGAATGCCCCTGGGTTCCATCCCCAGTACCGCAAAGATAAAAGTAAGTAAATAAGTAATAGTAGCTCAGAGATAGGATGCCCCTGGGTTCAATCTCCAGTACCACCAAATATAAAATAAAATAAAGTAAAATAAAATAAAATAAAATGGATTGATGTTGTCGCCCAGAGATAGAGCACCCCTGGTTTCAACCCCTAGGATAGGGGCCGGGCGTGGTGCCCTACGCTTTAATCCCTGCGCTTGGGAGGCAGAGGGAGGAGGCGCATGTTCGAAGCCAGCCACGTGCTCTGGCTTAGGAGACCCTGTTTCCAAATAAAAAAGTATAAAAATAGGTCTGGGAGTGTAGCCCAGAGGTAGAAGGGTTTCCAGGAACTCCAGTACCACCAAAAAAAAAAAAAAAAAATCTCTAGGATAGATGGCAGGAAGGAGGAAAGGAAGGAGAGAGAAAGAAAAGAAGGAAACCAGTCTCTTTTCATGGTGGGTGTTGGGAACTGGAGAAAAGGTAATAAAGGGCTTCAGCGGTTGTCCTGTTCCTGTTGGTGAGAGTTCAAGGTCCAGCTGATACTGTATCTTGAAAGACCAACAATGAGGCTCTAGTGCTGTTAGCACCTGGCAAGTCCCTGGTTCAGGGCGAGCAGGTCCCTCTGCGCTGGCGAGGGAGCAGGAACGCCCGCCCTGCTGTGCCTGGCTGCGGAGAAGGCGGAATCTGGACTCTGGCAGTGACTTGTCAGAAGGCTCGACACTATGCACAGCCTGGCTGGCTTCATGGCCCTTCATATTTATTTATTTACTTATTTACTTATTTATTTATTGGTGGTACTGGGATTCCTGGAAACCCTTCTACCTCCGGGCTACACTCCCAGACCTATTTTTATATTTTTTATTTGGAAACAGGGTCTCCTAAGCCAGCGCGCACGGCTGGCTTCGAACCTGCGCGATCCTTTTGTCTCCGCCTCCCCAAGCGCGGGGATTACAAGCGTGCGCCACCACGCCCGCCTCGTATTAATTTTTTTTATTTGTGAATTTTGTGTGTGGGGGTACTAGAGTTGGAACCAGGGGCATTCTGCCTCTGAGCTACACCCCCAGCCCTATTTTATTCTTAAGTTTGAAACAGCGTCTAAGTTGCTGAAGGTCTCACTAAGTTGCTGAGGCTGTCTGGGAACCTCCCATCCTTCTGTCTCAGCCTCTCAAGTCCTGGGATTACAGGCATGTACCACCACACCCAGTGACCCTTATTATTAACATTGGGCAGGTGACTTTTATACATGGGTAGTGGTTTTCAGTTAATGCCTTCATACATATGGCCGTACTGAACCCTAGTGCCACTCTCTGGAGGTGATAGGCATCGCCCCCATTTAGCTTTGTCGCTTAATGTTCTCACAACACCAAACAAATGACCCTGGTGAAAGAGAAACTGGGATTCAGAACCCAGTTTCCACTACACCCCAGTGTAGTTGCAGGGAAGCGCCACATGAGGGCGCCCTGCCCTCCTGGCCCTGCTGCCCTGCAGTCAGCGGATCTGGTCCCTGCTGGGTCAGGTTGGCCACCTGAGCCCCAGTCTGCCTGGGGATCCAGCCCCGTTGACTAGGTCAGTGCAGTTTTTTTTTTTTTTTTTTTTTTTTTTTTTTTTTTTTTGGTGGTACTAGGGGTGGAACCCAGGGGCCTTCTACCTCTGGGCTATACTCCCAGACCTATTTTATATTTTTATTTGGAAACAGGGTCTCACTAAGTTGCTGAGAGCCTCAGTAGGTAGCTGAGGCTGGCTTCGAACCCGCGCGATCCTCCTGTCTCGGCCTCCCAAGCGCGGGGATTACAAGCGAGCGCCACCACACCCGGCTTGGTCAGTGCAGCTTTCACAGGGGGCTAGCCGAGCCCTAGACCAGGCCTCCGGACATGAATGGTTCCCACCAATATCCCAGCAGGAGTCCAGGTGAGGCTCAGGCAAGTGTGAGCCTGGAGCCAAACGGCAAACTGGGCAGAATTTGGACCCCAGATCCCCTCCTGCTCACTCTGAAATCCCATAGTGATTTGAAAAATTATAAGTATTAGTAGCTGGGCGTGGTGGCGCACGCTTGTAATCCCAGCATTTGGGAGGCTGAGACTGGAGGATCGCGGTTCGCAGACAGCCTCAGCTACTTAGTGAGGCCCTCTGCAATTCAAAATAAAGAATAAAAAATAAGGCAGGAGGTATAGCTCAGAGGTCGAATGCCCCCTGGGTTCCATCCCTAGACCTGCAAAAAAAAAAAAAAAATTATAAGTATTAGTACTTGGAAAGCAGGGACAGGAGGATCACAGGTTCAGGGACCGCGTCTGCAACTTAGGCCCTCAACTTAGTGAGACCCTGTTTCAAAATAAAACATAAAGTCGGGCTGGGTGTAGTGGCGCTCACTTGTAATCCCAGCATTAGGGAGGCTGAGACAGGAGGATCGCGGTTCGAGGACAGCTACAGCTACTTAGTGAAGCCCTTTGCAACTCAGCGAGACCCTGTTTCAAAATAAAGAATAAAAGGCCAGGCGTGGTATCACACGCTTGTAATCCCTGTGCTTGGGAGGCTGAGACAGGAGGATCACACAGGTTCTAAGTCAGCCTCAGCAACTTAGTGAGACCCTGTTTCCAAATAAAGTATAAAATAGGTCTGGGAGTATAGCCCGGAGGTAGAAAGCCTCTGGGTTCCACCCCCAGTACCACAAAAAAAAAAGAATAAAAAAAAAAAGAATAAAAATATAAGAATAAAAAATAGGGCTGAGAGCCGGGTGTGGTGGCACATGCTTGTAATCCCAGTATTCAGGAGGCTGAGACCAGAGGATTGCAATTTACAGACTGCTTCAGCTACTTAGCGGGGGGGCCTTTGCAATTCAGCAAAACCCTGTTTGAAAATAAAGGAGAAGCCGGGTGTGGTGGTGCACGTTTGTAATCTCTGAGCTTGGGAGGCTAAAACAGGAGGATCGCACAGGTTCAAAGCCAGCCTCAGCTACTTAGTGAGGCTCTCAGCAACTTAGTGAGACCCTGTTTCCAAATAGAATATAACATAGGTCTGGGAGTATAGCCCAGAGAGAGAGCCCCTGGGTTCCACCCCCATACCTAAAAAAAAAAAAACCCACAAAACTAAAAATAAAGAGAGAAAGAAAGAAAGAAAGAAGGAAGGAAAGGGAAAGGGAAAGAGAGAGAGAGAGGCTGGGCTGGGCTGTAGCTTGGGTGTAGAATGCCCCTGGGTTCAACCCTCCATACAAAAAAAAGAAAAAATTAAAGGCATTGTTTGCAGCAGCAGGACAAAGCAAAGCAGAGCAGAGAAAATCGATGTGGCCTCCCAGCCCCAGAACCAGCTGAGACCTGGGGTGGGGCCGGGCCCTCTCTAGACCTCAGTTTCCCCTCCTGAACAATGTGGGGCCGGACGGGGTGTGGCCAGGCTGGGCTGGGGGTCTGGTGCTGAGCAGGGCTCCTGCCTCCCGCACTTCAGTTCCAAGGAGGGCGGCGGGGTTTTCAGGGAGCCCCAACTTTCCACAGCCCCCTCCGCCCTCCTCACAGCGACCCGGATGGGTCAGTGTCTGGCCTCTCAGAGTCCTTAGGGAGGGCTGGCATTCCTTTGGTGTTTCCCAGATCCCCAAAGCCCCGCCCCTGGGCAGGCGCCGCCTGGCCGGGGCCTGGGGACATGGTGCCTTTGCCTCCCCAGGACTGCAGCATCCTCCTGTCCGTGGAGCCCACCGACCAAGGCTGCTACCCGCTCAACGACCGTCTCTTCTGCAAGCCGTGCCACGTGAAGCGGAGCGCCGCCGGGTGCTGCTGAGCGCCGCGGGCCCCGCCCTGACTCGGTTTCCCCTCCTGACCTGCTCGTGCTCACCTTTCTTGTGAGCTTCATGGGGACAAACGGGCAGCTCAGCCCAGTGTGTCTGGGGTGCAGGAGCGGAGCCCCCCCAGGCCTGGCCTCCTCCCAGCTCAGAGGTGGCTGCAGGCGCACAGCCCCCAGACTTGCAACTTCTCCTCTTCCTCCCACCGGGCACGGGAAGGCTCCTTGCCAAGGGCACCATGACCAGAGCCCCTCTGGCCCCTCTTGGGTGCTGACCCCCACCCCATTTGGGGGAGCAAGTCTCCATCCGGTATCTATGTCCCTCGCTGTCTACTGACACTTAGCGGTCTAGTAGCGGTGCTGGGACCAGCTGAGCATGCGAGCAGAGCTCTTTGTTTAGAAAAACTCTTTTAAAAAGTACATTTTAAAACCAAGTATAGTATCTCACACTTGTAATTCTGGTATTTGGGACCTAGCGAGACCCCGCTTCAAAATAAAATAAATAAAAAGGTCTGGGATGTAGTTTCCAGGTAGAATGCCCCTGGGTTTAATCCCCAGTGTTTTTTAAAAAAGGAAAAAAAGTATTTTGAAAATGTCCAGGTTTAAAAGATGGGAAACAACATTCTTTAGTTTTGGGGAGAGAAATTGTTTTTCTTTTAATAATTTTTGGGGGGTTGGGGAGAAACTTTAAAACAAATGTCTCCTCTTGGTTCATAAATATATCAGAATGGGACAGCCCTGGGCTTCCCACACTTGGGACATGTCACGCTGGAGTGGGACAGGAGCCAGGACCAGGAGGCAAGACAGGGTGGTCTGCAGACACCTGAGGACGGCGACAGCCCCTCCACCTGCCCCGGGCCCCCTCTGCCTGCCACAGTGAGTTGTCAAGATGCATATTAAGTGCCTTTGTTTGGGTTCAGTGCTGGGGATTGAACCCAGGGGCATTCCACTTCTGAGCTAAGTACACTCCCAGCCTCGCTTTATTTTTTTACTGTGG
This sequence comes from Muscardinus avellanarius, assembly GCF_963383645.1. NCBI lineage: Eukaryota > Metazoa > Chordata > Mammalia > Rodentia > Gliridae > Muscardinus > Muscardinus avellanarius. The sequence continues at coordinate 12,299,441 of NC_137788.1, forward strand.
AACAGGGTCCTGCTAGGTTGATGAGATTCTCAGTACTTTCTGAGGCTGTCCTTGAACCTTTGATCCTCCTGTCTCAGCCTCCCAAGTACTGGGTTAAGTGCCTCTTGTATGCTGAAGAGCAGAGAGAGCGTCTAAGCATCCTCCCTGCAGCCTTAACAGGGGCCTGCACTCACACACACACATACTGACACACGCACAGTCCACAGTCTCACACACACACGCTCCTTCAGGGTGGTTCCAGGCAGGTGTCCCTTGGCCACTCCCCCCAAGTTGGGCTTCTAAGTCTTACTGGGGAGGCCACCCCCCCACTCCTTCACAAAACCACACGTAGAAGAGTCCTCCCTCTTAAGGAAAATCATTTCTTGCTTCATAACTTTTTTTTTTTTTTTTTTTTTTTTGGTGGCACTGAGGGTGGAACCCAGAAGCTTTCTACCTCCGGGCTATACTCCCAGACCTTTTTTATATTTTATTTGGAAACAGGGTCTCACTAAGTTCCTGAGAGCCTCACTAAGTAGCTGAAGCTAGCTTTGAACTTGTGCGATCCTCCTGTCTTCGCCCCCCCAAGCGCGGGGATGACAAGCGTGCGCCACCACGCCCGGCATTGCTTCATAACTTCTAAAGCAACTTGGAGAACAAATGCTTAAACTCTGTGCTTCTCCCGCTGGAGCGCCGTGGGGACGATTCTGCGGAGCCCCTGGGGATGCTCGGCGGAGGCAGCTCCTGCCCCAACCCTAGAGCAGGGTCAGGGCTCACACCATCTCCCCGTTGCTGTAGTAACAAGACTCCCGCCCTGCATCCCCCCTGACTCAGTACCGTGTTCTCTTCCATTCTGGCCTCGATCCAAGTCCCTGCGGCCGCACTCCAAGGTGTTGTGCGTATGCAAATAAACGCCTAGCAGAAACGTGTCTGTGTTTAGTCCACGGTCTTACAGAGGTGAACGCTGGCCTTCAGTGGTAGCCCTGGAAAAAAATAATTGGGAGGGAGGCATTAGGGATTGGACCCAGGGGAGCAGGACTGAGATCACAGGTATGCGCCACTACGCCAGGCTTGGTTTTTTTTTCTTTCCCCTAGTAAAAAATATAGCCTAGTAGCCTAGTGTTATGAGTCCTTGTGTCTCAGCTTCTTTCTGGTTGGACATGCTTAGAGGGGTGTTACCTGGATGGAATTGTGGGAGGTGCCGTTGCTTTCTGAGCTACACATTTGTAAATGACTTTTTATTTTTATTTTTTATTTATTTTTTTGCGGGTCTGAGGATGGAACCCAGGGGCATTTGACCTCCGAGCTACACCCCCTGCCCTATTTTTTAATGTTTATTGTTGAAACAGGGTCTCACTGAGTTGCAGAGGGCCTCACTAAGTAGCTGAGGCTGTCCGCGAACCGGGATCCTCCGGTCTCAGCCTCCCGAAAGCTGGGATTACAAGTGTGCACCACCACGCCTGGCTGACTTTTTTTTTCAGTACTGAAAATTGAACCCAGGAGAATTTTATCTCTGAACTATACCCCAGCCCTACTTTTTATTCTGTGTGTGTGTTTGTGTGTGTGTGTGTGTGTGTGTGTGTGTGTGTGTGTGTGTGTGTCACAGGGGTTGGAACCCAGGGGCTTTTCTACTCTACCTCTGGAATATACTCCCAGACCTATTTTATACTTTATTTGGAAACAAGTTCTCACTAAATTGCTGAGAGCCTCACTAAGTAGCTGATGCTGGCTTCAAACCTATGTCATCCTCCTGCCTCAGCCTCCCAAAGCGCTAGGATTAGAAGCAGGCTAACCACGCCCAGTTTATTCTTTATTTGGAAACAGGGTCTCACTAAGTTGCAGAGGCCTCACTGAGTAGCTGAGGCTGGCTGTGAACCTTCAGTCCTCCTGTCTCAGCCTCCCAAGTGCTGCGATTACAGGCGTGCGCCCCCACGACCGGCTCAAAAGCATATTTCTGTATCCACACTCATTGAAGCATTATTCACTGTAGTCAAAACATGCAAGCAAGCCGGCTCAGGGGCCTGAACCTGTGCTTCTTGGGAGGTTGAGGCAGGAGGATCACGGGTTCAAGGCCAGCCCAGGCAACATTGAGAGAAACTGACTCAGAATCTAAAAGGGCCATGCCAGGTGCAGTCACCCCAGTGCCTGTCACCCCAGTACTGGGGGCTGAGACAGGCGTATCACAGGGCCACAGCCAGCCCTAGCAACTTAGTGAGACCCTGTTTCCAAATAAAACATAGAATAAGTCGGGCGTGGTGGAACACACTTGGATTCTAAGTATATTTGTATTTGGAAGGCTGAGATAAGAAGATTGTAGGTTTGAGGTCAGTCCCAGTAACTTAGTTGAGACCCGGTTTCAAAATAAAATATAAAGCCGGGCGTGGTGGTGCACACTTGTAATCCCCGTGTTTGGGAGGCTGAGACAGGAGGATCGCACAAGTTAGAAGCCAGCCTCAGCTACTCAGTGAGGCTCTCAGCAACTTAGTGAGTTCCTGTTTCCAAATAAAAGAAAATTATAAAATTGGTCTGGGAGTATAGCCTGGAGGTAGAAAGCCCCTGGGTTCCACCCCCAGTACCACCAATAAAATAAAATAAAACATAAAATAGGACTGTGGTTGTAGGTCAGAAGTAGAATGTCCCTAAATTCAATCCACAGTACTACACACACACACACAGCCAGACACAGATAAGAATCACATGTGTTCTATATGTGGAAACTAAAGAAGAGGAAGGAGGAGGAGGAGGAGAAGGAGGAGGAGGAGGAGGAGGAGGAGGTTTGAAAATAGAAAAGGAGCTGGGCCTGGTGGCGCACGCTTGTAATCCCAGTACTCGGGAGGCTGAGACAGGAGGATGGCAAGTTTGAGGACAGCCTCAGCAAGTAGCGAGATTCTCATAAACCTAGAGAGACCTTGTTTCCAAATAAATAAAATCGGGCTGGGGTGTAGCTGGAAGGTAGAATGCCTCTGGGTTCAATCCCCAGTACCACACACACAAAGAAAAGAACAGGGAGAGTCGCTGATGAAGCGCTGACTGCTGTGGGCGCCCGGGAGGGGGACATCCCCCCACCCCCCCACCCCGGGGACATCCCACCCCCAGGGGCATCTGCAAGGGGCCGCCCTGGACTCCCCGAGGCCGGCGCAGTACACCCGGGCGGCACTAGAGGGCAGCATGGGCGAGGAAACGGGCGCGGCCTGAGAAGGGTTGTTCTGGGCACCCAGCGCCCCTGCGGCAAAAGAAGAAAGAGGCTGAATCCACCTGTAATCCCGGTGCTTAAGAGGAGGCTGGGGGTCGCGTGGGTGCACTGCCTCTGGGCTCAGCCCCCTGCACCTCACACGCCACGCAAAATTAGAAAGAAAGTGATGTAGCCGGGCATTGTAGCGCACGTTTGTAATCCACGTTTAGACTGCAGCGCACACTCGAGCGTGCCCTGTCTGTCTGTCTGTCTGTCTGTCTGTCTGTCTCTCTCTCTCTCTCTCTCTCTCTCTCTCTCTCTCTCTCTCTCTCTCTCTCTCCCTCCCTCCCTCCCTCCCTCTCTCTTTTCTCTGGTCCTGGCAATTGAACTGGAGACCTTCTACCTCTAAGCTAGACACCCTCACCAAGCCCTTTCTGGCTTTTTGCCTTGGAACAGTCTCACTAAGTCGCAGAGGTTTCCCTAAATTACTGAGGCTGGCCTCGAACCTGTGACCCTCCTGTCTCAGTTTCCCAGGTACTGAGATCACAGACATGGGCTACCACCCCAGCTGATCGCAGGTCTTTTGGTCGCAAGAGAACTATAATTTCCCCAGAAAGGACCTGGCATCTGTGTGTGAATCGGGGAAGTTCTCAGCAGAGGACCTTCAGGTCAGACTGTGAAGGGAACCCTCTCCTGACCTGATTCTGCAGGAAACAGGGCGAGTGCCTCGGCGCAGCCCTGGCTCTCCCGGCACACCGGTGCAGGTTAGCAGATCCCAGCCTGTCCTTGTCTCTGAGCTGTTTTACAGCGCTGTAAACTGCAGGCAGATGAAAGTTCTGCCGTTGGTAGAGGTTTCCCTGCCCTGGGAAAACTGGTTTGTCAGTCATTGGCACTTTCATTTCAATACCTGGCTTACAACTGTGAGCAGTACCTCACTAAGTTGTTGAGGGCCTAAATTGCTGAGGCTGGCCTCGAACCTGCAATCCTTCTGCCTCCGCCTCCCGGGTACTGGGATTTACAGGCATGAACCAGGAACCCGGATGGGCCTGCCTCTCTAAGCAGCCTTGAATAAAATGCTTAATACACATTTTTCTTATGATTGTGCCAGAGTCATGATTTTCCCTTATTTGGAAAATAATCTTTATTTTGGCTTTGGCTATACTGGGGATGGGTGGAATCAGGGGTTGTTTGTTTTGTTTTGTGGTACTAAACTCAGAGACATTCTACCTCTGAGCTGTAGGGGTGCTGGAAAGCAGGCTGGAAGAAGCGCTTTCCCCCCAGTATGAGAGGTTAACTAGAGAAGTCTTCTTCCATATTAGGATTAGAAATAAGGTATTAAAATATAGAGTTAAGATATAGAAGTAAGGTAGGATTGGAAATAGAATGAAGATCCATAAACCCAGCTGCCCAGGTTGTAGGGTAGGGGACCCACAAGGTCAAAGCCTCTAATCTCCAGCTTGCCGGCCAAGGTCTTTGTAAATGGGACCCATCCCCATATCTCTGAGCTAGATCAGCAAACAAGGCCAGGCTAATCTGCTCTCCAGGCAGATTCTTCAGTGCAGAGATAAGCCTGGCCCAGCCAAGGTGGGTGGGAAAGGCAGAGCAGGCTCTGACGTGTGTGGATGCATGTTTTAAAATTATTGGTTGTACTTGTTTGTCCTTGTATCTGATTGGTTGTATTCTAAGGTTGGCGGGCTCTGACTTGTGTAACCACTCCCTCGTGTGTAACCACTCCCTCCTAGGGTTATAAAATTCAGAGCGTGGAGTGGGGAGGGGTCGAACCTCGGCCATAGTGTCTTGGCCTCGACCCCTGGCTAGCCGGGACAGCTACAGCACAATAAACCTCACTTGCATTTTACATCTCTTGTGAGTCCTTCGATATTTGGGTTGGTGGGTAATTCTTGGACCCTTCAGAGCTACGATCCCGGCCCTATTTTCTTTCTTTCTTTCTTTCTTCCTTCCTTCCTTCCTTCTTCCTGCTTTATCATTATTATTATTAATTTTGCAGGTCTGGGGATGGAACCCAGGGGCATTCGACCCCCAAGCTACACCCCCTGCCCTATTTTTTTTTTTTTATTCTTTATTTTGAAACCTTGAACCTATGATCCTCTTGTCTCAGCCTCTGAATTACTGGGATTTCAAGAATGTGTACCTCGCCCAGCTATGTTTTTTATTTTGTTTGTTTTTGTGTTTTGCAGTGTTGGGAATGTAACCCTGGGGCATACTACCTCGAGCTACACCCTAGCCCCATTTTATATTCCTTTTTTTTTTTGGTCCTGGGAACCCGGCTTTCTACCTCCGGGCTATACTCCCAGACTTATTTCATACTTTATTTGGAAACAAGGTCTCACTAAGTTGCTGAGAGCTTCACTAAGTAGCTGAGGCTGGCTTCGAACCTGTGCGATCCTCCTGTCTCAGCCTCACAAGCACAGGGATTACAAGCGTGCGCCACCACGCCCAGCTATATATTCTTTATTTTGAGACAGGGTCTCCCTGAGTTGCAGAGGCCCTCACTAAGTAGCTGAGGCTGTCTGTGAACCATGATCCTCCTGTCTCAGCCTCCCAAATGCTGGGATTACAAACATGCACCACCATGCCTGGCAGCTATCTTTTATTTTGAAACAGGGTCTCACTACACTGCTAAGGGCCTTGCTTAGTTGCAGAGGCTGGTCTAGAACCTGCAGTCCTCCTGTTTCAGCCTCCCAAGTACTGGAGCTCTGACCAGGGTCTTGCAAGTGCATCTAGGCAAGTCCTCTATCACTGAGCTACACCCCATCCTGTGGGCCATCTCTTCAGGCAGGTAAGAACAACTTGCAGAGCTGGATATGGTGGTGCATGCCTGTAATCCCAGTACTTGGGAAGCTGAGACTGGAGGTTCACAGGTTTGAGGCCAGCCTCAGGAGCTCAGTGAGATCTGTTTCAAAATACAACTAAGGAGCCTGGCATGGTGGCCCACGCTTGTAATCCCAGCATTAGGGAGGCTGAGATTGGAGGATTGTGGTTTGCAGACAGTCTCAGCTACTACTTAGTGAGGCCCTTTGCAACTCAGTGAGACCCTGTTTCAAAATAAGGAATAAAAAATAGGGCTGGGGGTGTAGTTCTGAGCTCAAATGCCCCTGGGTTTCATCCCCGAACCTGCTAAATAAATAAACAAACTAAGGGCCCGGCATGGTGGCCCATGTCTAACTCCCAGTATTTCGGACGCTAACCCAATAGAATCGCAGGCTGGAAGCTAACCTCAGCAATTTAGTAAGGCCCTCAACAACTTAGTAAGACCCTGTTACAAAATAAAATATAAGCCAGGCTGGGCATGGTGGCACAGGTTTGTAATCCCAGTACTTGGGGGCTGAGACAGGAGGATCACAGGTTTGAGGACAACCTCAGCAAGCAGTGAGATTCTCATTGACTTAGCAAGACCTTGTTTCAAAATAAAACTAAAAAATAGGGTTGGGGGTATAGCTGGAAGGTAGAATTTCCCTGGATTCAATCCCAAGAAAAACACACACACACGTAATAATAAATAAATAAAATAAAATTGGGCAGAGCATATAGTTCAGAGGTAAAAACCTCTGGATTTTTGTTTTGTTTTGTTTTGATTTTTTGTTGTATTGGAGGTGGAAGCCAGGGCCTTTTCTACTTCCGGGCTACACTCTCAGACCTATTTTTATACTTTATTTGGAAACAGGGTCTCACTAAGTTGCTGAGAGCCTAAGTAGCTGAAGCTAGCGATCCTCCTGTCTCAGCCTCCCAAGCGCTGGTGAAGAGGTAGAAGAGAAGTAGGCAGGTAGGGAAGAGGCCTTGGTAGAAAAAACTTAATTTCCTGAGGGGCAACGAATACTAATTAACTTCCAAGGCTCCTAAAAGAGACCAGCTCTTCCAAGGTTCAGAGATGAGAATGACCAAAGCTTCACAAAACCATCTGTTTACTAATCAACAAACCCAGGAGACATCACTGGAGCAAGTCTGACACTCCTACTGAAAGGAGACCCCTCAAAGGACATGCAAATACCCTATGCAAAATTTAAGAACTGCCTCCCAGACCCCAAGCAACAGAGGACATGCAGACATATATAAACCCCTAGCGCAGTCACCAGGACTGTTACCCACTCTGGGAACCCCTCCCCGTTGGGGAGCTTTTCTCTCCTTTCTCTTGAAGGCACTTGGCCCAGGATACACTCCTGTAGTGACCTGAAGGCCTCCACTGGACATCAAGGCCAATCAGGGCCCCTAGGGGTGACCTGCACTTCTTTTCTGGCAGATTGTGTGGATTTTGGGAGAAAGCAGCTTGCAACTGAAGGCAATTGGCTTGGGCTATCCTCAAGTATTGTCCTGAAGGCAGCTGCTGGGCACCAGAGCCCCAATAGCCCTTAGGGGTGTTCAGCCACTTTTTTCTATTCTCTGCTGCTTCCAATAAACCCTTTACTCCCCTTCCTGCGGTCTGTGGGTGTCATTCTTCGCTCACCGCAGACAAGAATCCGGTAAGGAAACGCCGAGTTTCTTCTCAAGAAACTCCCTTTTTCATCTTAAGGAAACGCCGTGTTTCTTCTCAAGAAACCCCGTTTCACTGGGATTACAAGCTGGGCCAACACGCCCGGCTAGACCTCTGGATTTAATACCCCTGTGACACAAAAATAAACAAAAATAATAAAAGAGCCGGGCATGGTAGCACACGCCTGTAATCCCAGTGCTTGGGAGGCTGAGATGGAAGGATCTCAGGTTCAAAGTTAGTCTCAGCTACTTAGTGAGGCCATCTACAACTTAGTGAGACCCTGTTTCAAAATAAAGAATAAAAAAAATAGGAGTGAAGGTGTAGCTCAGAACTAAAATGCAACTGCGTTCAATCCTCAGTATGGCACACACACAAAAAAAGAGCCAGGTGTGGTGGCACACGCTTGTAATCCCAGCATTTGGGAGGTTGAGACAGGAAGAACACAGTTCAAGTGCAGCCTCAGCTACTACTTAGTGAGGCCCCTTGCAAGTCAGCGAGACCCTGTTTCAAAATAAAGAATAAAGCCGGGTGTGGTGGCGCAGGTTTGTAATCCCACTACTAGGGAGGCTGAGACAGGAGGATTACGTGGGTTCAAAGCCAGCCTTACCCTGTTTCCAAATAAAAATATAAAATAGGTCTGGGAGTGTAGCCCAGAGGTAGAAGGCCCCTGGGTTCCATTCCCAGTACCACAATAAAAAGGGGAGTCTGGGGGTGTAATTCAGGGGTAAGACTGTCCTGTGGTACCAAAAATAAAAAACAAAAGCAAGCAGGAGACAGCCAGGCTGGACAGTGAAGCAAGGAAAGGAGAGGTCAGGGGAGGCGAGACCGGTCAGGCCGAGGTCAAGGTCTAGGTTCTTCTGGTGATGCTCCTAACCAGCAGCTGAGCGCAGACACGCCTGTCAAGCTTAAGCTTCCAGAGGAGGAAGGACACAGAAAAGGGACTTTTCCTGCATTCTTGTTTGGGGCGAGGCAGAAGTGGGGTGATGGGTTCCGCCTGACAAAGCCAGGGTTTGGGCAAGGTTGGCAGCCTGCCCGGGACCAGGTTGCTTAGTAACGATCGACACCCTGGGTCCTGAGACGGCAGCCATGGTTCCGTGGGCTGCAGATCCCTGTACTGCGTCCCTTCAGTCCCGGAAGGGGCCTTGAGGTCGTTATCTCTGACCCCGCCCCAGTGAAGCAGGGTAGATCAAGGCCCAAGGTGACAGCGCTAGGGGCTTGTGGATCTAAATTTGACCAGGTCCTAAATGCTTTAACCCCCTGTCTTCCCTGCCTAAATATGACAGGGCCATCACGCGTCCCCTCCCCTCCGAACAGCCTTCTTACTCCCTAAAAGGAAGGAATCATAACTCTCCTCCTCCCATTTAAAGAGACACAATGTGGCTGGGTGTGGTGGTGTATGCCTGTAATCCCAGTACTTGGGAGGCTAAGAAAGGAAGATTGCAGGTTTGAGATCAGCCTTAGCAACTTAGTGAGACCCTGTTTCAAAACAAAATATAAAAAAGAAGCCAGACGTGGTGGCACATACCTGTAATTCTTGTACTTGGGAGGCTGGGATAGGAGAATCACAGATTTGAGTCCAGCCTCAGCAACTTAGTGAGGCTGTCAGGACCTTAGCAAGATGCTATTTCTGAATAAGAAATAAAAATAGAGCCAGGCATGGTGGTGCACACTTCTAATTCCAGTACTTGGGAGGGAGGCTGAGACAGGAGGATCACACAGGTTTGAAGCCAGCCTCAGCTACTTACTTAGTGAGGCCCTCAGTAACTTAGTGAGACCCTGTTTCAAAAAAAAAAAAAAAAAAAAAAAAAATATATATATATATATATATATATATATATATATATAGTCATCCCAGAGGTAGAAAGCCCCTGGGTTCAAACCCCAGGACCACACACACACACACACACAAAAAAAAAAAAAAATAGAACTGGATATGGTGGCACACGCTTATAATCCCAGCATTCAGGAGGCTGAGACAGGAAGATTGCAGTTCGCAGACAGCTTCAGCTAATTAGAGGCCCTTTGCAACTTAATGAGAACCAGCTTCAAAATAAAGAATAAAAAGTAGGGCTGGAGCCGGGTGTGGTGGCGCACGCTTGTAATCCCTGTGCTTGGGAGGCTGAGACAGGAGGATCAGAAAGCCAGCCTCAGCTACTTAGTGAGGCTTTCAGCAACTTAGTGAGACCCTGTTTCCAAATAAAATATAAAAAAGGTCTGGGAGTATAGCCCGGAGGTAGAAAGCCTCTGGGTTCCACCTCCAGTACCACCAAAAAAAAAAAAAAAAAAAAAAGGGCTGGGGGTGTAGCTCGGAGGTACAATGCCCCTGGGTTCCATCCCCAGTACTGTAAAAAATAAACAGAAAGAGAAAGGAAGAAGAGAGAGAGAGAGAGAAAGAGGGAGAGAGAAGGAGAGAGAGAGAGAGAAAGAAAATGGGACTGGGGGTGTAGCGCATAGGTAGAATGCCCTGGGCTCCACCCCCGCCGGGCTGGGGTCACCGCACAGGTCAGCGCCAGGCGGCAATGGGAGCCAATGAAGGCTGATGGGCGCATAAGGAGGCCGGGAGCTCCAGGCTGTTGCCTCCTGCCCGGGCGCTTGATTTGAAGCCATCAGAGGGCACTAGGGATCTTGTCCCTGGTGGGAAGGAGGGCAACGGGAGGGCGCAGCTGAGGGGAGGGAGGTTCCAGCAGAGGAAGCTGCAGAAGCCAGGCCCACTTTCTACCCTTCCCCAGCCCCTCTGCGGCCTGCAGGGTAACCTGTCCTGGGCTCCTCCACCTGCCCCTGCTCCGGCCATTTCTTCCCCACAGGCCTCAAGTTTGCAAGATCTTGTTGGCTTCCAAGGACCACGTAGATTCCTGGGCTATACTGAGTATTTCAGAAGATCCTTGGTCTGTCAATGGAGAGGGGAAAAATGGCACCCACAGTAGCTAAGGGTCACCCTGACTTTCTCTTTTTGGGGGTAGTACTAGGGATGGAACCCAGGTGCATTCTACCTTGGAGCTACACACGCAGCTCTATTTTTTCTTTATTTCTTGTGGGGTTTTTTTTTTTTTTTTTTGGTACTGGGTATGGAACCCAGGGGCATTCTACCTCGAGGGACACCCCCAGCCCTATTTTTTTTTATTCTTTATTTTGAAACAGGGTCTCACTGAGTTGCAAAGGCCTCACTAAGTAGTAGCTGGGGCTGTTTGAGTACCACCATCCTCCTGTCTCAGCCTCCCAAATGCTGGGGTTACAAGCGTGTACCATCATACCCAGCCACCCTGATTTTCTGAGACCCTTCTCCCTCCACGTTTGGTATCTATGTTTGGGGATCAGATGGTGGCTGGAGGGGCAGGGAGCCACAGCACCCCAGGCTCCCAGAGGGCAGAGAGAAAGAGAACTGACAGGCAGCAAGCCCGCCCCCCAGGGCTGTGCAGTGGGATCCGGGCTTTTCTCCGAGGGCAGCGCAGGATGGAGGAGCCCCAGGCCCGGTAGAATTCTGAGCTCATGAGCCCAAAGGCCACAAAGCCCAGCTGCCGGACATCACAGAAGGGGAGGCCGAAGCCCAGGGAAAGCCTCACAGGGCTGGCCCCAGGTGTCCGGACTTCACTCACACACAGTCTCCATTATCTTCTGAGAGCCACTTGTGGACAAGCCATCACTCGCAGCTGAGAAGGAGGAAGAGGGCGGCGAGGGAAGGGAGCCAAGGTGAGTGGCCACCCAGGCAGCCGGGATGGGCCTGCAGGGGAAGCCAGGCCCGCAGCCTGCCCCAGGTGACTTGCCCGAGGGGTGACAGGCGTCCCTGGGTGCTAGGCTCCCACTTCTGGATCCTAGCTCCCCGGAGGGAGGTGCAGCCCAGAGCCTCCCGGGGTGCTGGCTGCTCCCCGCTCTGCCCTCTTGGCCTAGGGCTGGTGGCTGATCTCTGTACCGCCCAGCGTTCCTCCATGGTCCCCTTCCAGAGGCCCTGGTAAGGTTCTACTTCGGCCCCACCCTCTGAGTCAGGCTTGACCGGTCACCCAGGACAAGGGCTGCCAGAAGTTTCAAGCTTCCTTCTCCTGGCCTGGGTGCCACGCTCAATTTCCTCTTCCCCCAGGGGAGGATCAGATATGGCAGTGAGCCAGTGGTTGCCCAACCCCTAGGACAAAATGAATGATATTGAGGAGGTAGAAGGAAATAGGAAGATAGGAAAGAGAAAAAGTTAATTTCCTGAGTTTCCTGAGGGGGGACGAATATCTGAAATTCAAAAGGCTCAGAGATAAGAAGGACCAGAGCTTCACCAAGCCATCATTTTACTAATCAACAAACCCAGAAGCCCTCACCGAGCAAGTCTGACAGGAGACTCTTCAAAGGACTTGCAAATACCCTATGTAAATTCTGAGAGCTGCTTCCCAGAATTCCCAGAATCCCAAAGACACCCTAACCAAAAGAGGACTCGCAAATGTCGGGCAAAGGCCCTAGTCAGCCAGCAAATTGGGTTCTTCCCTCCTGGGACCCTGTCCCCTTTTGGGTAGCTGTTCTCTCTCTCGCAGATTGTGTTACCCCTGAGAGAAGGCAGAGTGCAATTGAGGGCACGTGGCCCTGGATGCTCTTGGGTAGTGACCTGAAGGCCTCTGCTGGACATCAAGGCTGACCAGGGCCCCTAGGAGTGACCTGCACCTCTTTTCTGGCAGGTCGTGTGGACTCTGGGAGAAAGTAGTTTGCAACTGACGGCAACACTCGGGTAGTGATCTAAAGGCAGCTACTGGACATCAGAGACCCGACAGCCCGAGTGGTATTCTACCACTTTCCTGTCCCTTTCTGGTAGATCGTGTGGACTCTGGAAGAAAGCCGCCTGCAGTTGAAGGCATTAGGCTTGGGCTACTGAGGGCAGCAGCTGGACATCAGAGACCCGACAGCCCCTTTGGGGTGTTCAGCCATCTTCCTTATTCCCTGCTGCTTCCAATAAACCTTTTACTCCCCTTCCTGAGGTCTGCGGGTGTCATTCTTCGCTCACCGTAGACAAGAACCCTGTAAGGAAATGCCGAGTTTCTTCTCAAGAAACTCCGTTTCATCTCTGATGAAACTCCGGGTTTCTTCTCAGGAAACCCCCGTTTCATCTTGGGGGGGCTCAGAAGAAACCCCTGTTTCAATATCAAGGTGCGGCCCCATGCAGACCAGTCACCAGGCAACTCCTGGACTGAGAAGCAGAAAATAATAGCCCCATTCAGTGACTGCCACCAGCCGAGGACCTACTTCGTGCCACGTACTAATGCTGCCAACAATCCCAGGGGGCCGAAGCTTTACTGTTAGAAGAGACAGTAACAACAGTAACAAGCCATCATCATCATGTGTGTGTGTGTGTGTGTGTGTGTGTGTGTGTGTGTGTGTGGTACTGAGGGTGAAACCCAGGGGCTTTTCTACCTCTGGGCTATACTCCCAGACCTATTTTATACTTTATTTGGGAACAGGATCTCACTAAGTTTTGTTTTGTTTTGTTTTTCAGATCTGGTGATGGGACCCAGAGGCGAGCTACACCCCCTGCCCTATTTTTTATTCTTTATTTTGAAACAGGGTCTCACTGAGTTGCAGAGGGCCTCACTAAGTAGCTGAGGCTGTCTGCGAACTGTGATCCTCTGGTCTCAGCCTCCTGAATGCTGGGATTCCAAGCGTGCGCCACCACGCCCGGCTGCATCATCATTATTACTATTCTTTTTTTTAATTTTGAAGCAGGGTCTTGCTCGCTAAATTGCTGAGGCTGTCCTGTCTCAGCCTCCCCAGTACTGGGGTTGCAGGCGTCCGCCGGCTGCCCGTGTCTGTCTTGAACGTGAAGGCGGTGTGTCCTCCAGGTGCATCGGGCTGCCCAGGTGCCAGTGCGGAGTGGAGGAGGTAGAGAGTTGGGTTTGGCCAGGTCAGACCCAGGGGTAGAATGCGGAAGGGAATGGAGATGGCCACTGGCCGAGGAATAAGGATACGGGCGGGCGAGAAGGGCCGTGCAGAGGGGGAACCGCAGACATGGAAACAGGTAGGACCCCTAACCTGCTGGAATTGGACCCTAGAAGTGAAGAACATGAGGGCCAGGTAGGGGAGTCGGTGCAGACCGGCCGTCCTCGGGTATGAGTCCTGGGGTGCGGGGCTCTGAGGGTGTTAGTTGTTTGCTTTACACTGATTGCCAACAGGTGACCTGCTCAGGACCAGCCCTCAGAAAGTATTTGTGGAATGAAGGAGTGGTTGTTTGGGGGAGTTTGGAATGGGGTGGCTTAAAAGGAATTTTTTTTTCTTTTTTTGGTGGTACTGAGGGTGGAACCCAGAGGCTTTCTACCTCCCGGCTATACTTCCAGACCTATTTTACATTTTATTTGGAAACAAGGTCTCACTAAGTTGCCGAGAGCCTCACTAAGTAGCTGAGGCTGGCTTCGAACGCGTGCGATCCTCCTGTCTCAGCCTCCCAAGCGTGGGGATTACAAGCGTGCGCCACCACGCCCGGCATTCAAAGGAATTTTGAGTGTGTAGTACTGGGGAACCCAGGGACATTCTACCTCTTAGCCACACCCCCAGCCCTATTTTATTTTTATTTATTTATTTATTTATTTATTTATTTATTTATTTATTATTTTTGGTGGTACTGGGGATAGAACCCGTCTACCTCCGGGCTACACTCCCAGAAGTATTTTATATTTTATTTGGAAACAGGGTCTCTTAAGCCAGCGTGGCTGGCTTTGAACCAGCGCGATCCTCCTGTCTCTGCCTCCCAAGCGCGGGGATTACAAGCGTGTGCCACCACACCCGGCACTGTTTTATTTTTTATTTTATTTATTTATTTATCTTGTGGTACTGGGGCTGGAACCCAGGGGCATTCTACCTCTGAACTACACCCCTAGCCCTATTTTTTATTCTTTTTTTTTTTTTTTTTTTTTTTGGTGGTACTGGGGTTCCTGGAAGCCCTTCTACCTCTGGGCTACACTCCCAGACCTATTTTATACATTTTTATATTTGAGAAACAGGGTCTCCTAAACCAGCGTAGCTGGCTTCAAACCTGTGCGATCCTCCTGTCTCCGCCTCCCAAGCACGGGGATTACAAGCATGCGCCACCACGCCCAGCTTTATTCTTTATTTTGAAACAGGGTCGCACTGAGTTGCAAAGGGCTTCACTAAGTAGCTGAGGCTGTCCGTGAACCACAATCCTGTGGTCTCAGCCTCCCCAATGCTGGGATTGCAAGCATGTGTCACCATGCCCGGCTTTATTTTATTTTTTATTTTGAAACAAGTTCTTTTTTTTTTTTTTTTTTTTTGGTGGTACTGGGGTTCCTGGAAGCCCTTCTACCTCTGGGCTACACTCCCAGACCTTTTTTTTTTTTTAATTTGGAAATGGGGTCACTTAAGCCAGCAAGGCTGGCTCCGAACCAGCGCGATCCTCCTGTCTCAGCCTCCCAAGCGCGGGGATTACAAGCGTGCGCCACCACGCCCAGCTGAAACAAGTTCTAAGTGGCAGAGGGCCACACTAAGTTGGTGAGGCTGGCTACAAACCTGCCAACCTGAGATCCTTCTGGCTCAGCCACCCAAATACTAGGATTACAAATAACTACCAGCATGTCTGGCTTCTACCAAATTTTTTGTTTTGTTTTGTTTTTGGTACTGGAGATTGAACTCAGGGGCACTCTACCTCTTACATACACCCCTAACCCTATTTTTTATTCTTTATTTGGAAACAGGGTCTCACTAAGTTGCAGAGGCCTCACTGAGTAGCTGAGGCTGGCTGTGAACCTGTGGTCCTCCTGTCTCAGCCTCCCAAGTGCTGCGATTACAGGCGTGCGCCCCCACGACCGGCTCAAAAGCATATTTCTGTATCCACACTCATTGAAGCATTATTCACTGTAGTCAAAACATGCAAGCAAGCCGGCTCAGGGGCCTGAACCTGTGCTTCTTGGGAGGTTGAGGCAGGAGGATCACGGGTTCAAGGCCAGCCCAGGCAACTTTGAGAGAAACTGACTCAGAATCTAAAAGGGCCATGCCAGGTGCAGTCACCCCAGTGCCTGTCACCCCAATACTGGGGGCTGAGACAGGCGTATCACAGGGCCACAGCCAGCCCTAGCAACTTAGTGAGACCCTGTTTCCAAATAAAACATAAAATAGGATTGCAGCTATAGCTCAGTAGTAGAATAACCCTGGGTTTAATCCACAGTACTACACATACACACACACTTACATACACACACACACACACACACACACACAGCCAGACACAGACAAGTATCATATGTGTTTAAAAAAAAATTGAAAAGGAGCTAGGCGTGGTGGCACACACTTATAATCCTAGTAACTGAGGCTGGTGGTAAAGTTGAGATCCTCCTGTCTCAGTACTGAGATTACAAGCATTTGCTACCATGCCTGGCTTATTTCTACCTTTTTTTTTTTTTTTTTTTTTGCGGGTCTAGGGATGGAACCCAGGGGCATTTGACATCTGAGCTACACCTGCCCTATTTTTTTATTCTTTAATCTGAAACAGGGTCTCACTAAGTTGTGGAGGGCCTAACTAAGTAGCTGAGGCTGGCCTTTGTGGAGATTCCTTTCCGGGACTTGGGAGGGAGAAACCTGAATTAATGACACACGGACAATTGCCTCTCGTGCAACTGACAAAATTTATTCTCTAAAACTTAAGTTTTTATACCCTTCTCCAGTTAGGTTAATTATCAAATTCTCATGGGAAAGAGTAAATACCAAAAAACAATGGGGGGGGTGTAAATTGCTAAGGTACAATCATAAGCAAGACAAAAAGACCTCCTGAGACATTATAGGTCTTGCGATTAAGATCAGCCCCCTGCTCTCACTGGTGGGCCTTAGAGAGCAAATTCTGGAGAGGACAGGAGTCACACCCAGAGTTTTCAGAGGATTGACCTTTCATAGAATCTCCTTTAACTCTTTCGGAACCTTTTGTTCCTCAGGCTTCATCCATGTCCTCCGCCAGGCTGTGGACCGTGATCCTCAGGTCTCTGCTTCCCAAATGCTGGGATTACAAGCATGCGCTACCAGGCCGGGCGTTACTTCTACCTTTTTAAAAATAAACAAACGCCAGGTATGGTGGTGCACTCTTGTAATCCCACCATTAGGGAGGCTGAGACTGGAGGATCGTGGTTCGCGGACAGCCTCAGCTACTCAGTGAGGCTCTCTGCAACTCAGTGAGACCTTGTTTCAAAAATAAAGAATAAAAAATAGGGCAGAAAGTGTAGCTCGGAGGTCAAATGCCCCTAGGTTCCATCTCCAAACCCACAAAATAAATAAATAAATAAATAAATAAATAAATAAATACAACAACAACAATAAAACACCCAGCTCTACTGAGATATAATTAAATAATAGGTGTAGATTTTAGCATATGCAGCTTGTACAGCTATCGCCCCAATCTGATTTTAGAACATTATGCTTGCTCTAAAAAGAAAGCCCATCTGCACAGCAGTTACTCTCATTCCTCACCCTCCCCCAGCGCCTAGCAACCACCAATCTACTTTCTATTTCTATGGATTTGGCTATTCTTGACACTTCATTTAAATAAAAGCATATACAGTGTGGGCTTTTGAGACTGGTTTCTTTCAGTTAGTATTTTCAAGGTTTATCTGTGTTGAAATATGTATCACAGCTTCATTCCTTTGTATTAGAAAATAATACTCCAAGCCGGGCATAGTGACGCACGCTTGTAATCCCAGCATTTGAGAGACTGAGACTGAAGGATCGCAGTTCACGGACAGCCTCAGCTACTTAGTGAGGGCCTTTGCAACTCAGTGAGACGCGGTTTCAAAAACAGGGCAGGGGGTGTAGCTCGGAGGTCAAATGCCCTTTTTTGACCTCAGGTCAAAAAAGGTTTGTAGGTTCTCAGACCTACAAACAAAAATAAAATAGACAGGTGTGGTGAGGATCTGGGTTCTCAGATCCTCAGACCTACAAGCAAACAAACAAACAAAAAAACTCCAAGCTGTGTATGATGGAGCACCCTTGTAATCCCAGCATTTGGGAGACTGAGACAGGAGGATCTTGGTTTGAGGACAGCCTCAGCTACTTAATGAGGCCCTTTGCAACTCAGTGAGACCCTGTTTCAAAATAAATAATAAGCCGAGTCTGAGACAGGAGGAATGTGCAGGTTCAAAGCCAGTCTCAGCTACTTAGTGAGGCTCTCAGCAACTTAGTGAGACCCTATTTCTAAATTAAAATAGAAAATAGGTCTGGGATTGTAGTCCGAGGTACAGTCTTACTAAGTTGTGGAGGGCCTCACTAAATAGCTGAGGCTGTCTGCGAACCATGATCCTCCTGTCTCAGCCTCTCAAAAACTGGGATTACAAGTGTGCACCATTATGCCCAGCTTTAAATTTTATTTCATTATTTTATTAATTAATTAATTTATTTATTGTGATACTGGGGATGGAACCCAGGGATATTCTACCTCTGAGCTACACCTCCAGACTTATTTTTTATTTTTTTTGCGGGTCTGGGGATGGAACCCAGGGGCATTCTACCCTGGGGCATTCTACCTCAAAGCTACACCCCCTGCCCTATTTTTTTATTCTTTATTTGAAACAGGGTCTCACTGAGTTAAAGAGCCTCATTAAGTAGCTGAAGCTGTCTGCGAACTGTGATCCTCCGGTCTCAGCCTTCCAAATGCTGGGATTATAAACGTGCTCCACCATGCCTGGTTATTTCTTTATTTTGAAACAGGGTCTCACTGAGTTGCAAAGAGCCTCACTAAGTAGTAGTAGCTGAAGCTGCCTCCGGTCTCAGCCTCCCAAATGTTGAGATTACAAGCGTATGCCACCACACCTGGCTATTTTATTTTATTTTTTTATTTTTTATTTTATTTTTTTGTGTGTGTCTGGGGATTCAACCTCTGAGCTACACCCACTGCCCTATTTTTTATTCTTTTTTTTTTTTTTTTGGTGGTACTGGAGATGGAACCCAGAGGCTTTCTACCTCTGGGCTACACTCTCAGACCTATTTTATATTTTATTTGGAAACCGGGTCTCACTAATTTGCTGGGAGCCAAACTAAGTAGCTGAGGCTGACTTCAAACCTGTGCGATCCTCCTGTCTCAGCCTCTCAAGTGCAGGGATTACAAGTGTGCACCACCACGCCCGGCTATTCTTTATTTTGAAACAGGGTCTCACTAAGTTGCAGAGGGCCTCACTAAGTAGCTGAGGCTATCCACAAACCGCAATCTTCTGGTCTCAGCCTCCCAAATGTTGGGATTACAAGCGTGAGCTACCACGCCCGGCTATTTTATTTTATTTTATTGCAATACTGGGGAAAGAATCCAGAGGCATTCTACCTCTGAGCTATACCCCCAATCCTATATTATATTTTGAAATAGAATCCTAGTAAGTTGCAGAGGGCTTCACTAAGTAGTTGAAGCTGGATACAAACCACCATCTTCCTGTCTCAGAGTCCCAAATGCTGGGATTACAAACGTGTGCCACCATGCCGGGAGGCCTCTGTGACTGGGGACACCTAAGAAAAGTTGGAGCAGCTGTCTCTGAAGGAAGGGCGGGTCCTTGGTCTGCAACTGCAGACCAAAGAGATTGTAGGTCCGGAGTGACAGCAACATTGCAGTTGAAGGGAACAAGCAGAGCTTGCTAGCTGGGCGTGGTGGCGCACGCTTATAATCCCAGCATTCGGGAGGCTGAGACAGGAGGATAACAGGTCGAGGACAGCCTCAGCTACTTAGGCCCTCTGCAACTCGGTGAGACCCTGTTTCAAAATAAAGGAAACAAAATAGGGCTGGGTGTGTAGCTTGGAGGTAGAATGCCCCTGGGGTCCATCCTCAGCAACACACACACACACACACACACACACACACACACACACACACTAAAAAAGTACCGCTTGCTAGCCAGTGTGGGCCCGGAGGCAGCTAAACTAGGAGAGGAACCTTCTGTATAAGGACAGAGTTAAGGCCCCTTGAAGTTCTCCAGCACCCAAATATATACTTAGTCCTGTAATAAACGCAGTATGTTTTGTTTTTCTGCTTTTGAGGTATCAGGAATTGAGCTAGGCACTCTGGCACTGATCTACATCTCCAGCCCCCTATAATATCTTTCTATCTTCCTTCCTTTCTTTTTCTTTTCTTATTCGTGTGTGTGTGTGTGTGTGTGTGTGTGTGTGTGTGTGTGTGATACTAGAGATTGAATCCAGGGGCATTCTACCTCTGAGCTACAACTCTAGCCGTATTTTATTTTATTTTATTTATTTTATTTTTTGGTGATACTGGGGTTCCTGGAAACCCTTTTACCTCTGGGTTACACTCCCAGACCCATTTTTATATTTTTATTTGGAAACAGGGTCTCTTAAGCCAGCGTGGCTGACTTCGAAGCTGCGCCATCCTCCTGTCTCCGCCTCCCAACTGCGGGGATTACAAGCGTGCGCCACCACGCCTGGCTATTTTATTTTTTTACTTGGAAATGGGGTCTTGCTAAGTTGCTGAGGCTGGCCTCAAACCTGTGACCCCCCCTGTCTTAGCCTCCCAAGTACTAGGATTACAGGTGTGCAGCACAACATGGAGCTCTGGCCTTTTACTTTTTATGGCACTGAGGATGGAACCCAAAGCGTTCTACCTCCAAGCTACACCCCCAGCTCTATTTTATTTTTATTTGGAAAGAGAGTCTCACTAGGTTGATGATGAGAGTCTCAGTACTTGCTGAGGCTGTCCTCCAATCTGCAGTCCTCCTGTCTCAGCCTCCCAAGTACTAGGATTACAAGTATGTACCACCATGCCTGGCCCCTTATCTTTTATTTTGAGACCGGGTCTTGCTAGGTTGCCCAGGTTGGACTCTAACTGGAGACCCTCCCGCCCGCAGCCTCTCAGGTAACTGATTACACATGTGTCCACTGTGCCTGGCTTGCGAGAGAGCTTTCATCTTCATGTTGCCCCCCAACTCTGTGTATAATCATACCTCTGCTCTGCACCTTCTATTCCAGGACACACACAATTTCTGGGTCCTCCATTTCTTTCAAAACGTATGCCCAGCTTTCTGCAACATTCTCAAGAATATTAAATGATGATAAAATTAAATGCATTATTTCTACCAAGGATGCTGCTTTTGTGTGTGTGTGGTACTGGGGTTCCTGGAAACCCTTCTACCACCAGGCTAAACTCCCAGACCTATTTTATGTTTTTTTTTTTTTTTTAATTTGGAAATAGGGTCTCTTAAGCCAGCAAGGCTGGCTTCGAACCAGTATGATCCTCCTGTCTCCGCCTCCCAAGCCAGGCCTAGGATGCTGGTTTGAATGACGGACAAGTTTGCGTGCGTGCGTGTGTGCGTGTGCGTGTGTGTATGTGTGTGTTGCTGTGGATTGAACCCAGAGGCATTCTGCCTTTGAGTTACACCCCCCAGCCCAATTTTCTTTTCTTTTCTTTTCTTTTTTTATGATACTGGGGGTGGAATCCAGAGGCTTTTCTACCTCCGGGCTACACTCCCAGACCTATTTTATACTTTATTTGGGAACAGGGTCTCACTAAGTTGCTGAGAGCCTCATTAAGTAGCTGAGGCTGGCTTTGAACCGGTACAATCCTCCTGTCTCGGCCTCTCAAACTGGGATTACAAGTGTATGCCACCATGCCTGGCCTGGCCTGTCCTATATTTTATTCTCTCTCTCTCTCTCTCTCTCTCTCTCTCTCTCTCTCTCTCTCTCTCTCTCTCTCATATATTTTTTTCTTTTTTTTTTCTTCGATATTGGGGATGGAATTTAGGGGCATTCTACCTCCAGGTTACACCGCTAGCCCTATGTTTGATTCTTTATTTTGGCAGTGCTGAGGCTGGAACCCAGGGGCATTCTACCTCCAAGCTATGCCCCAGCCCTATTTTTTTTTTAAAGAGGTTCTCACTGAGTTGCAAAGGGCCTCACTAAGTAGCTGAGGCTGTCCGCAACAGTGATCCTCCTGTCTCAGCCTCCCGATTTCAAGCGTGTGCCACCAAGCTGGCTCCAATTTTATTTGGAAACAGGGTCTCACTAGGTTGATGAGTCTCACTACATGCTGAGGCTGGCCTGGAACCTGCAATTCTCCTGTCTCAGCCTCTCAAGTACCAGGTTTACAAGCGTGCACAACCCTGCCCACTGACGAGTCTTTTTTTTTTTTTTTTTTTTTGGTGGTACTGGGGTTCCTGGAAGCTCTTCTACCTCCGGGCTACACTCCCAGACCTATTTTTACATTTTTATTTGGAAACAGGGTCTCCTAAGCCAGCGCGTGCGGCTGGCTTCGAACCTGCGCGATCCTCCTGTCTCTGCCTCCCAAGCGCGGGGATTACAAGCGTGCGCCGCCCGGCACTACTGACAAGTCTTAAATCAATTAATCAAGCAAGCTTCTGAAGCAATGCCATTGGATAGAAATATAAAGCGAGCGACCCTGCCCTGCATCAGGGCTCCTTTCCATGCTAATTGGGTTCTCCTACTGGCAGCTGCATCCATAACCTCTAGAGGGCAGCACTGCTCAGGGCACTGCCAAAGTACAACCTTTCACTCACCACTCAAAATAGCACCAATGTACTGTTCTGTTCTAAAAGGAGAAGAAAGGGTCAGAAAAGGCCTGCATTGCTTTTGACTGTGCATAGGCACTCATTCTAGTGTAAATATAAGAGGCTTCCTTTATTCTTTCTTATATTTATTTATCTTTTGTGGTACTGAGGTTGGAACCCAGGGGCTTTCTATCTCCAGGCTACACTCCCAGACCTATTTTATATTTTATTTGGAAACAGGGTCTCGCAAAGTTGATGAGCACCTCACTAAGTAGCTGAGGTTTTCTACGAACCACAATCTTCTGGTCTCAGCCTCCCGAATGCTGGGATTACAAGTGTGCACCACCGCGCCCAGCTTTATTGGTGCATTTTAATCTCACATAATTTTCTTTTCTTTTTGTGGTGCTGGGAATTGAGCCCATGGCTGTGTGTGTGTGTGTGTGTGTGTGTGTGTGTGTGTGTGTGACTTACTAGGGATGGAACCTTGGGGCCTTCTACCTCTAGGTACACCCCAGACCTATTTTGTTTTTTGTTTTGTTTTGTTTTGGTAGTACTGGAGGTGGAACCCAGAGGCTTTCTACCTCCGGGCTATAGTCCCAGACCTATTTTATATTTTATTTGGAAACAGGGTCTCACTTAAGTTGCTGAGAGCCTCACTAAGTAGCTGAGGCTGGCTTTGAACCTACGCGATCCTCCTGTCTCAGCCTCCCAAGCGCGGGGATTACAAGCGTGCGCCACCACGCCCGGCTTGTTTTTTATTTGGAAACAGTGTCTCACTAAGTTGCTGAGAGCCTCACTAAGTTGCTGAGGCTGGCTTCGAACCTGCGATCCTCCTGTCTCAGCCTCTGAAGCACCGGGGTTACAGGTGTGCGCCACCCCGCCCAGATGAACCCGTGCCTTTGTACATGCTAAGCAAACATTCTGCCGCTGACCTACTTACTCAGCTATATCCTCAGCTCACAACTTCCTTATTTGTTTTTTTTTTTTAGAAAAAAAATTTTCAAAGGTGGATTCAAACACACACCAAAAAATGCAGACTTTTAGCCGGTCACCATATAAGTGGCTAGAGCAGGCAAGCCAGGCGTTCCCAGGACACCCACACAGCTACTTTCATGTATTTTCTGAGTACTGGGGTTTGAAATCACTTCTCACTGAGCCCAGGGGACAGCGGTAAGGAGGTGGGCGGAGTTGTCCTCATGACCCAGACTTGTCCCTGTTCTGAGTAGGCTGGAGAGGTTCCATCTCTTTTATTTTGGGATGTCCAATCATAAAATGGGGCTAGTAGGGCTTGCAGCCTAGTATCAGTGAGGTATTTACAAAGTATAATTAGTGTTTGCAGAGGGATTTGACATCCTTGAGATGAAACAGTGCCCTGTGCATGATGGGAGAGGGACTGGGATCACCTGCAGGGCAGATGCATCTTGTGGGTGTCACCGCTGTTGACTGAGGACTGGGGGAAAGTAGGTTAAGATTATATGGCACAGTCTTTCAGTGTGACCCAGAACTGGGCCGCGGGAAACCTGCGCTGGCTGACTACCCTGTCAGATGGCAAAGAGAAAATTCACCAAGCATGCATAAATCCCCAGAGGCAAAAGAGTTAGCTTCCTGATGCACAAGCATGCCTAAGACAATCTGGTAGGGCTAATTAGAAAAAAAAAAAAAAAAAACCACACATCTGGTACTTCCGGCTGTACAAGGAAGGGGACTGAGTTGCATTACTCAGCAAATATCCTTCCCCGGCCTCATGTTGGCTTCTGAGATTTTCTGAGAACTGAGAGCTTTTTTTTTTTTTTTCCCTAATTAATCCTGAAAGACCTGGTGCTGGGTAACAGCCGGCATGAGGCTGTTAGCCTGATCAGGCATTCCCGTGCCGCAGTGCTTAAAGCACACATGGGTATCCCAGTGCGTTCCTAATGTCTAATTCCTAAATTTAATCCTACACTGCTCCACTGAATCCTCTTCTGCGACTTTAGCTAATTATGTAATATCTTAATCTCTAGTGATAATGCTAAAAACTGTGAAAAGGGTGCCCCGAGTTGATTCTCTTCTCCTCGGAGATATTCCTTCAGGACCAAAGGAAAGGGCTTCTCTGAGGGATACAGCCTCTGCGGGGAGGAGACTCCGAGCTGCGGGGAACCAAGCTATGGCTGGAGCTCCTGGGGTACGGAAGGAAATAGAAAGGTGCTCAATTTTTTTTCCTGCCTCTGAGCTACACCCCCAGCCGTGTGTGTGTGTGTGTGTGTGTGTGTGTGTGTGTGTGCGTGTGTTACTGGGGATGGAACCCAGGGGCGTTCTAGCTCTGAATTCACCCTCAGCCCTGTTTTTTGTTCGTTATTTTGTTTTGTTTTGCAGTACTAGGGATGGAACCCAGGGATATTGTACCTCCAATCTACACCCCCAAACCTATTTTTTAGTCTTTTTCTTCTTTTATTTTATTTTTTCTTTTTTTCTTTCTTTCTTTCTTTCTTTCTTTCTTTCTTTCTTTCTTTCTTTCTTTTTTTTGTGGGTCTGGGATGGAACCCGGGGGCATTCTACCTCCAAGCTACACCCCCAGGCGTATTTTTTTGTGGGTCTGGAGATGGAACCCAGGGGCATTTGACCTCCGAGCTACACCCCCTGCTCTATTTTAGTATTTTTTATTTTGAAACCGGGTCTCACTGAGTTTCAGAGGGCCTCACTAAGTAGCTGAGGCTCTCTGTGAACTGTGATATTCCTGTCTCAGCCTTCCAAAATGCTGGGATTACAAGCATGCGCCACCATGCCAGGTTATTTTTTTCATTTCTGAAACAGGGTCTCACTGAGTTGCAAAAGGCCTAAGTAGCTGAGGCTGTCCGGGAACCGTGATCCTCCTATCTCAGCCTCTCCTCCCAAATGCTGGGATTATAACAAGTGTATGCCACTGAGGAGATAGAAAGGAAATAGGCAGATAGGGAAAAGGCCTCAGTAGAAAAAGTTAATTTCCTGAGTTTCCTGAGGGGCGACAAATACCTGAAATTCCAAAGGCTCAGTGATAAGAAGGACCAGAGTTCACAAAGCCATCTTTTACTAATCAACAAACCCAGGAGCCCCTCACCAGCAAGTCTGAAAGGAGATTCTTCAAGGACTTGCAAATACCCTATGCAAATCCTGAGAGCTGCTTCCCAGAATTCCCAAAGTCACCCTAACCAAAAGAGGTCACAAACGGTCAGGCCTTCGCCTTAATCGGATGGCAAATTGGGGCTTTTCCCTCTTGGGACCTCCTCCCCTTTTGGGAAGCTGTTCTCTCTCTCGTAGATCATGTTAGCCCTGAGAGAAAGCAGAGTGCAACTGAGGCCACGTGGCTCAGGGGACTCTTGGGTAGTGACCTGAAGGCCTCTGTTGGACATCAAGGCTGACCAGGGCCCCTAGGGATGACCTGCTCCTCTTTTCTGGCAGATCACATGAACTCTGGGAGAAAGTAGTTTGCAACTGAGGGCACTTGGTTCGGGCAACACTCAGGTAGTGACCTAAAGGCAGCTACTGGACATCAGAGACCCGACAGCCCGAGTGGTGGTCTGCCTCTTTTCCTATTCCCTTCTGGCAGATCGCGTGGACTCTGGAAGAAAGCAGCCTGCACCTGAAGGCAATTCGGCTTGGACTACTCTCAAGTATTGTCCTGAAGGCAGCTGCTGGACCCAGAGTTCCAGCCCCTTTGGGGTGTTCAGCCACCTTTCCCCATTCCCTGCTGCTTCCAATAAGCCTTTTCCTCCCCTTCCTGAGGTCTGCAGGTGTCATTCTTCACTCACCGTGGACAAGAACCCTGTACGGAGATGCTGAATTTCTTCTCAAGAAACTCTGTTTCATCTATGATGAAACTCCAGGTTTCTTCTCAGAAACCCCTTTTCATCTTGGGGGGGGGCTCAGAAGAAACCCCCATTTCAGGACAGTACAGTACATCCAGAGTCCCCTAAAAATGAAAATGAATGGGTTATTTTTTATTTTGAAACCAGGTCTCACTGAGTTGCAGAGGGCCTCACTAAGTAGCTGAGGCTGTCCTCGAACCATGATCCTCTGGTCTCAGCCTCCCGAATGCTGGGATTACAAGCATGGGCCACCAGGCCGAGCTTTTTATT
Organism: Muscardinus avellanarius; assembly: GCF_963383645.1. Taxonomy (NCBI): domain Eukaryota; kingdom Metazoa; phylum Chordata; class Mammalia; order Rodentia; family Gliridae; genus Muscardinus; species Muscardinus avellanarius. Next base: position 12,325,616 of record NC_137788.1, read on the forward strand.
CTTCATTTTGTTTTGTTTTTGTTTTTGTTTTTTTGTTTTGTTTTTGGTGGTACTGGGGGTGGAACCCAGAGGCTTTCTACCTCCGGGCTATACTCCCAGACCTTTTGTATATTTTATTTGGAAACAGGGTCTTGCTAAGTTGCTGAGAGCCTCACTAAGTAGCTGAGGCTGGCTTCGAACCCGTGCGATCCACCTGTCTCAGCCTCCCAAGCACGGGGATTACAAGCGTGCGCCACCATGCCCGGCATATTCTTTATTTTGAAACAGGGTCTCAGTGAGTTGCAAAGAGCCTCACTAAGTAGCTGAGGCTGTTGGCAAACCAGATCCTCCTATCTCAGCCTCCCAAATGCCGGGATTGGGAGCATGCGCCACCATACCCAGTTGGGCTTTTCCAAAATTTAATGAGACCCTTTCAAAATAAAATAATAAAACCAGGCTGTGGGTGTAGCTCAGAGGTAGAATGTCCCTGGGTTTAATCCCCAGTGCAATAACAATAAAAACAAAGGCAGAGCCGGGCATGGTGGCGCACGCTTGTAATCCCAGTAATCCCAGCATTCGGGAGGCTGAGACCTGGAGGATCGCGGTTCGCAGACAGCCTCAGCTACTTAGTGAGGCCCTCTGCAACTCAGTGAGACCCGGTTTCAAAATAAAGAATAAAAAATAGGGCAGGGGGTGTAGCTCAGAGGTCAAATGCCCCTGGGTTCCATCCCCAGACCCGCAAAAAAATAAAATAAAATAAAATAAAATAAAATAAAATAAAATATAAAATAGGTCTGGGAGTATAGCCCGGAGGTAGAAAGCCTCTGAGTTCTACCCCCAGTACCACCAAAAAAAAAAAAAAAAAAAAAAAAATTTAAGCCAGGCATGGTGGCGCAGGCTTGTAATCCCCGCACTTGGGAGGTGGAGACAGGATGATTGCGCAGGTTCGAAGCCAGCCGTGCTGGTTTAGGAGAGACCCTGTTTCAAAAAAAAAAAAAAATTATATATATATATGTCTGGGAGTGTAGCCCAGAGGTAGAAGGGTTTCCAGGAACCCCAGTACCACCAAAAAATAAAAAAATAAAAATAAAAAATTAGCTGGGTGTGGTGGCTTGTAATCCCAGCATTTGGGAGGCTGAGACCTGAGAATCGCGGTTCACGGATAGCCTCAGCTACTTAGTGAGGTCCTCCGCAACTTAGTGAGACCATGTTTCAAAATAAAGACTAAAAACCAGGAGCCAGGCGTGGTGGCGCATACTTGTAATCCCAGCATTCAGGAGGCTGAGACCAGAGGATCAAGGTTTGGGGACAGCCTCAACTACTTAGTGAGGCCCTCTGCAACTCAGTGAGATCTGGTTTCAAAATAAAGAATAAAAAATAGGGCAGGGGTGTAGCTCGGAGGTTAAATGCCCCTGGGTTCCATCCCCTGACCCTCAAAATAATAATAATAATTAATAATAATAATAATAATAATAATAATAATATAAAATTGAGCCGGGCGTGGTGGCACACGCTTGTAATCCCAGTGCTTGGGAGGCTGAGACAGGAGGATCGCACAGGTTCGAAGCCAACCTCAGCTACTTAGTGAGGCTCTTGGCAACTTAGTGAGACCCTGTTTCCAAATAAAATATAAAAAAGGTCTGGGAGTATAGTCCGGAGGTAGAAAGCCTCTGGGTTCCATCCCCAGTACCACAAAAAAATTAAAAAATAGTAATAAAAAATAAAAAATTGGATGCCAGGAGTGGTGGTTCATGCTTGTAATCCCAGCATTTGGGAGGCTGAGACGGGAGGACTGCACTGTTCAGCCAGCCTCAGCTACTTAGTGAGGCCCTTTGTAACTCATTGCTACCTGGTTTCAGAATAAAGAATAAAAAATAGGTCTGGGGGTGTAGCTCAGAGGTAGAATGCCCCTGGGTACCATCCCCAGTACAAAAAAAAAAAAAAATTGGGCAAGGGCTTGGAGGTAGAATGTACCTGGGGGAAAATAAAAGAGACACAGAAAGAAAAGAGGGCCGGGCGTGGTGGCGCACGCTTGTAATCCCCGCGCTTGGGAGGCTGAGACAGGAGGATCGCACAGGTTTACAGGTTTGAAGCCAGCCTCAGCTACTTAGTGAGGCTCTCAGCAACTTAGTGAGACCCTGTTTCCAAATAAAATATAAAATGGGTCTGGGAGTATAGCCCGGAGGTAGAAAGCCCCTGGGTTCCACCCCCACTACCACCAAAAAAAAAGAAAAGAAAAGAAAAGAAAAGAGGGGTTGGGGATACAGTTCAATGTCCTGGGTTCAATCCCCAGTACTGGAAGAAAAACAAAAAGAAAGAAAAGAGCCAGGTGTGGTGACTCATCCTGAATCTATGTAGGAGGGCGTGGTGGTGTACCCCTGTAGCCCCGGTACCTGGGAGGCTGAGACAGGAGGACGGAGCGTTCTTGGAGGGTGCAGCAATGTAGTGATGCTCTCACTAATCTAGCAAGACCTTGTATGAAAGTAAAAATAAAATAGGGCTGGGGGTATAGTTCAGAGGTGGAATACACCTGGGTTCAATCCCCAGTCCCCCCCCACAGAGAGAGAGAGAGAGAGAGAGAGAGAGAGAGAGAGAGAGAGAGAGAGAGAGAGAAGAAAATAAAGTAGCTTTACAAGACAATTTTGCTTTTCACAAAAATGGTCTTGCTAGCAGGAAGGCAGGTATGCAAGCACAGCGAGCTGGAAGGCCACCCAGTTTTTCTCCCTAAGGCACATTTCTGCACCCTACCTATAGGTGGGGGCACGGTTTCACAGTTGGCTCATTATTGGAGAATGGAATGCCGGGGGAGGGGTTGGCATTTGCATTTCTCAGGTATGGACACTCACAAACAGGGCCTTCTACAAGGTTACCAAAAGATGCTTTTATATCATGGATTTACTTTAAATTAAGCTAATCCTTTGAGAGAAAAGATTAATATTCTCACAAACTGAAGGTGCTTCCCAGGATCACGGTCTCTGGCATCCTCCCCTCCAAGCTCACCGTTGGACTTTCCCAAAGATCAGATTCCGGAGGTAGAAAAGTCCCTGGGTTCCGCCCCAAGTACTATACAAAAAATAAATAAAACAAAATAAAGAAGCCAGGCATGGTGGCGCATGCTTGTAATCCCAGCATTCGGGAGGCTGAGATGGGAGGATGGGAGTTTGTGGACAGCCTCAGTTACTTATTGAGGCTCTTTGCAACTCAATGAGACCCGGTTTCAAAATAAAGAATTAAAAAAAAAAATAGGGCAGGGGGGTGTAGCCTGGGTTCCATCCCCAGACCCTCCCTAAATAAATAAATAAATAAATAAATAAAATAAAGAATAAAAAAACGCCCGGCGTGGTGGCAAACGCTTGCAATCCTCGTGCTTGGGAGGCGGAGATAGGAGGCTCTAGCAGGTTCGAAGCCAGCCTTGCTAGCTTGAGACCCTGTTCCCCCCCCAAAAAAAAAAATAGGTCTGGGAGTATAGCCCGGAGGTTTCCAGGAACCCCAATACCACCAAAAAGAATAAAAAAATAGGACTGGGTTGTAGCTTGGAGGTACAATGCCCCTGGGTTCCATCCCCAGTACCAAAAAAAATAAAAATAAAAAATAAAAAATTGGGCTTGGGAGTGTGGCTCAGAGGTCGATTGTCTTTGGGGTCAATCTCCAGTGCCTCCTCACAGGCACACACAGAGCAAAAATAAAAAAATAAAAATGATGCTAAGATGATAAATTTCATATAATCTACACAGTTGTCAGGTCGAACGGACAAGTGTTGGATGTCCCAGGAATACTTATATTTATTGATATGTTTCCAATGAGATGTGTGTGTGTGTGTGTGTGTGTGTTACTGGGGATGGAACCCAGGGGCCTCTACCTCCAAATTGCACCCCCAGCCCTATTTTTTATTCTTTATTTTGAGGCAGGGTCTCACTGAGTTGCAGAGGGCCTCACTCAGTAGCTGAGGCTGTCTGGAAACTGCGATCCTCCGGTCTCAGCCTCCCGAATGCTGGGATCACAAGCGTGTGCCACCGCACCCGGCTTTATTCTTTGAATTTTAATATTTCTGAAGTGTAGGGAAGCATTTTACAACTGTCTGAATGTTTTTTCCTGAAAGGGGCAAAAAAAAAAAAAAAAACTATTATCATATGTGGGAGTGGAGTGCTAACTGCTAACTGCTGCCAAAAACATTTTGAAGGACTTCCCATATTACTAAAATCTCTAATAGAGTTAATTTATCTTTACCAGGAAAAGGTTATTATTTGCTTTAAATTCCTTCCTATGGAGCCAGGTGTGGTAGTGCACACCCTTGTAATCCCAATACTTGGGAGGCTGAGGCAGGAGGATCACAGGTGCCAAGCCAGCCTGAATGAGGCTCTCAGCAACTTAGTGAAACCGAGTGTCCAAATTGAAATAAAACCAGGTCTGGTGGCGCACACTCATAATCCCAGCTTTAGGGAGGCTGAGACCGGAGGATCAGGGTTCGAGGCCAGCCTCAGCCATTTAGTGAGGCCCTTTGCAACTCAGTGAGGCCTTGTTTCAAAATAAAGAATAAAAAATAGGGCTGAGGGTGTAGCTCGGAGGTCGAATGCCCCTGGATTCTATCCCCGGTACTGTAAAAAAAGTAAATAACATAAAATAAAATAGTCCTGAGAGTATAGCCTGGAGTTAGAAGGCTCCTGGGTTCCATCCCCAGTGCCACACACACACACACACACACACACACACACACACACACTCCCACCTGTGTCATAATTTGGCATTGAAAGCCTGTATTTCTTCTGAACACTGGTTAGAACTTAGTATTTCTATCGATTGTTCAGAAAAGCAAACAAATTTCACCAAATGTCTTAAAATAAACCCAAAGGGAGTCTAGTATAAGTATATACCATTTCTAGTCTGCAGTGGCTGTGTCAAGGAACTGTGTATAATAAAGATTACCCACCTCCTTTTAGAAACACAATAGAGCACATGTTAATTCAGACACCTCAGTTTTAGAAAAAGAAAGAGAAACAAGGGAACAATGCTTTGGCTATTCTGGAATTCACTAGTCCTGTCTGGCTGGACAAGTCAAATGTGATTCAGCACTACACATAACAAAAGCCTTTTCACGCCTGGGACTGATCATGAGATTGGGGCAATTCAGAATCCTTTTATTTGCCGGGCGTGGTGGATCACGCAGGTTCGAAGCCAGCCGTGCTGGCTTAAAGAGACCCTGTTTCCAAATTTAAAAAGTATAAAAATAGGTCTGGGAGCATAGCCCAGAGGTAGAAGGGCTTCCAGGAACCCCAGTACCACCAAAAAAAAAAAAAAAAAAAATCCTTTTATTTGGACATGGCTCTCTGCAGAGTTCACCTCTTCAGGAATGTTTGAGCGTTTGGCTTAGGAAGCTGAAAAATGTTTTGAGGCCAATATTAGGATGAGGAGGAAAAAGGTTATCCTGAGACTTCTATTTTACTTTTTTTTTTTTTTTTTCAGTACTGGGGATGAAACCCAGGGGCATTATACCTCCTTACCTCCGAGCGACACCCCCAGCCCTATTTTTTTATTATTTTGAAACAGGTTCTCACTGAATTGCAGAGAGCCTCACTAAGTAGCTGAGGCTGTCAGAACCCTGATCCTCCTGTCTCAGACGCCCAAATGCTGGGATTGCAAAGGAGGGCCACTACACCCCAACTGTTTTACTATTTGTTTTGCAAACATATAATGGAGATGTGGACAGTGCAAATACCACCTACTATTTTGTGTGTGTGTGTGTGTGTGTGTGTGTGTGTGTGTGTGTGTGGTGTGTGCTGGGGATGGAACCCAGGGGCCTTCTACCTCCAAGCTACACCCCCAGCCCTTTTTTTAATTCATTTTGAAACAGGGTCTCACTGAGTTGCAAAAGGGCCTAAGTAATTGAGGCTGTCCAAGAACCGATCCTCCCATCTCAGCTTTCTGAATGCTGGTATTACAAGCATGCCCCACCACCTGGCTCCCCACCTACCCTTTTAATAAAACACCAAGCCGGGTGTGGTGGTGCATGCTTGTAATCTCAGCATTTGGGGGCTGAGACCGGAGGATTGAGGTTCGCAGACAGCCTCAGCTACTTAGTGAGGCCCTCCACAATTTAGTGAGACCCTGTTTCAAAATAAAGAGAAAAAAAATTGGGAAGAGGGTGTAGCTTGGAGGTTGAGTGCCACTGGGTTCCATCCCAGACCCGCAAAAAACAAAAACACCGATTGGTACCATTTTTTTGTACCAAAAAAGTGTTTTCTGTTAAAAGTTAATGGTGAAAGGTATGGCATGTGTGTGTTTTATAAATAACAAAACCCAAAATAACCCCATAGGAATTAGAACTTTTTTTGTGTGTGGTACTGGGGGTGGAACCAGAGGCTTTCTACCTCCCGGCTATACTCCCAGACCTTTTTATATATTTTATTTGGAAACAGGGTCTCACTAAGTTGCTGAGAGCCTCACTAAGTAGCTGAGGCTGGCTTCGAACCCGTGCGATCCTCCTGTTCCAGCCTCCCAAGCCCGGGGATTACAAGCGTGCGCCACGGCGCCCGGCGCATTAAAACTATTTAAACAGGTCTTTCTAGTCTGTACAAAGAATCATTGGGCAATCATTTGCTCAATTTCAACTCTCAGCTTATTAGGAGCATATTTTACCTGCCTTATTAGGATAACATGTTCTTATTTGCCAATAAAATGAACAATTTATTTTTTGCGGGTCGGTTTGGAACCCAGGGGCATTCGACCTCTGAGAGTTACACCCGCTGCCCTATTTTTTATTTTGAAACAGGTCTAAGTTGCTGAGGGCCTAAGTAGCTGAGGCTGTCTGCAAACCGTGATCCTCTGGTCTCAGCCTCCCAAATGCTGGTATTACAAGCATGTGCCACCACCCCGTCTTAAAAGGAACAATTTAATACCATTTATTTATTTATTTTGCTTGTCTGGGGATGGAACCCAGGGGCATTCGACCTCTGAGAGCTACACCCCCTGCCCTATTTTTTATTTTGAAACAGGTCTAAGTTGCTGAGGGCCTAAGTAGCTGAGGCTGTCAGCAAACCGTGATCCTCTGGTCTCAGCCTCCCAAATGCTGGTATTACAAGCATGCGCCTTAAAAGGAACAATTTAATACCATTTATTTATTTATTTAGCTTGTCTGGGGATGGAATTTAGGGCCTAAGTAGCTGAGGCTGTCCGCAAACCGTGATCCTCTGGTCTCAGCCTCCCAAATGCTGGTATTACAAGCATGCGCCTTAAAAGGAACAATTTAATACCATTTATTTATTTATTTTGCTTGTCTGGGGATGGAACTTAGGGACATTCAACCTCCGAGCTACACCCCCACCCCTAATTTATTATTTATTTTGAAACAGGGTCTCACTAAGTTGCGAGGGCCTAAGTAGCTGAGGTTGTCTGAGAACTGCGATGCTATGGTCTCAGCCTCCGGAATGCAGGGATTACAAGCGTGCGCCACCACGCCTGGCTTCGAAGCCACCAAATTCTGACCGGTTCCCTCAACAATGTTTTTGACCTTTTCATCATTTCATTAAAAATGTTACCCTCCTATTCACTGAAACGAATAAGCAATCCCCACAATTTATACACAGTAAGATAAAAGCTGAAAAGCCTATTCTTCAATGTGATGCCCGTAGACTTGAGCCTGGAAGGGTTGGTTCCTTAATAAACTCGGGCAGTTGTGAAGACATACGGTTAAACTATTAAACAACACATCTAGCACAAAAAGCAAGGGTGGAAGACAAATTTAGAAGCACTGCTTTTCAATTTCCTGGCTTTTTTGACTGGAGCCTCGATGTTCACATTAAAAACACCCAAGAATCACAATGAAATAGTTTCTCTGAAATCAGAAAGAAAAAAAAAAAAAAACAGCTTTCAGGATTTAAAATGACACAGCGAGGCACAAGATTTTTTATTATTGAGTCAGTTGGTTATTTACACACTCGTAAGGCAATTTCAAAAGAAGTCAAATGAAGATGCTCGCAACAGATAGAAATAGTTTCCAACCTATTGTTCCAGCCTACGGAGGAGATATAAAGGACCATGAAACCTCCTCTGAAAACAGTTGCGCAGCGCGAGCCGAGGCCAGCCAATGAGCGGCGCGCTCTCAGCCCTCCGCCCGCACGCCGGCGCCGGGTGTTTTTGGAAGGCCACCTCCCATTGGCACCGGGCTCGGCACCTTGGTCAGGTCTCGCGGCAGCTCGCGAGCGCGGCGCTCACGCTCCCTCTCCCAGCCCCGTTTGCGGGGCGCGTGCAAAGGCGCGTGCAAAGGCGGCTCCCGGCCCCGGGTTCACACGCCCGGCCCGGAACAAAGGGGCCCGCCCCGCCCGCGCGAAATGGCGGCCGCGCCACAAAATGGCAGCTGGCCGGCCGGCGTCCCCGCTGGCCCAGGAGGGGCCTCGGCCCGGTCGGCTCGCCGCCCCGCGCTGCCCTCTCCTCGCCCCGCGCCAGGGCCTCGGGGCCGGGTGCACAGGCGCGGCTGCCGCGGCCCCGCGCCCTCCCCCGGCGTCAGGGTCGGCTCGGGCCGTGGCTCCCGGCTGCGAGGGCGGGCACCAGGCGGTGTGCTTTGGATTTTTTCGCCGTCTTCTCGCAAACGCTCGCTCCCCATCCCCCAGCTTCCTGCTGGCTCCGTCTTTCCAGAAACTTCGCAGGGACACTCAGCAAAAAGCCGCAGGCGCTGCCCTCGCCGCCGCCGCGCCCTCCGCTCGTCCCCTCCCCTCCGCGCATGCGCGGCGGGCCGGGAGGCCAGCGCGGCGCGCGCGCGAGGGAGCGTGTGAGAGTGGTACGTGCGCGCGCACGCGCCGGCGGGGGCCGTTCCCTCTCACAAAGAAGGGAACAGGTTTCCCCCACCCCCAACATTCCGTCGTCGCGCACGCGCATTGGGGCAACTTCCCTGGCCCGTGGCGGGAGGGCGGGGCGGCCCGAGCGCTCCGTCTCGCGCATGCGCACCCGCCGCGGCGGCGGCGCCTCAGGTGGAGGGAACTTCCCAGCCGCGCGCTCGGCTCCTGCCCTTTGTTTCTTCAGCGCCCGCTCCGGGACGCGGAGGCCCCCCGCGAGGCGACGGGTGGCGTGCCCCGGCCGCGGCTGCCCTCCCGCTCCCGCCGGCGCCGTGCTGGGGAGGGCTCCCGCAGGGCTCGGGGGCCGGAGCGTGCGGAGCCTGCTCTGAACGTGGGAACGGCGCGGCGTCCGGGCGCTGGCGGCGGCTGGCCCGGCCGCTGCAAGGTGCCCTCGCTCCTCCTTTAGCCGTGCGTTGGGAATGTTACCCGTGTTGAAGGTTCTTAGAAGTACGAAAGACCCCCCTCTCCCCAAACCCCAGCCCTCCGGCCCGTGCTTGGACACGCAGCAGTGTCCAGCGGGGCGTGGGAGCCCGGCGCGCGGCGCACCTTCCCGGACCGTGGGCCTTCCCGGGGCAGCGAGAGCCCCGCGTTTCCTTTTTCTTCCATTTCAGGTTCTCGCGGATGCGAGGTTTGAGGAGGAGTGTTCTGAAGAGAGCCTGGTGGCAGCTGCAGCCTGGCCATTAAAGGTGGCCAGCCGCACTCCGGCCTTCAGCGGGGGGGCGGGCGCGAGCCACCGGGTGTGAGTCCGCCCCCGCCGCGGGGATCGGGGTCAGCCCGGGCCGGGCTCTGGGCGGAGTCGCGGGCATTGCCCGCCGGGCAGCCCAGTCTTCCCGGTGGGAACTGGGAGGTGGTGCTCCGTTCTCACAGGAGTTCTTAGCATGTAAAATCTGTCTAGCAGCCGGGCGCGGTGGCGCACCTGTGACCCCCGCGCTCGGGAGGCTGAGACCGGAGGATCGCACAGGTCCCCAGCCAGCCTCAGCTACTTGGGCTCTCAGCAACTTAGACCCTGTTTCCAAATAAAATATAAAGTAGGTCCGGGGGTGTAGCCCGGAGGTAGAAAGCCCCTGGGTTCCACCCCCAGTAACACACACAGACACACACACACAGTAAAATAAAATCTAGCTGAGCATGGTGGCACACATATATGATCTGCAGGTTCGAGGACCGCCTCAGCAAGTAGTGAGCGAGTCTATCAACCTAGGAAAACCCTGTTTCAAAAAGTAAGCTGAGCCGGGCGTGGTGACACACACTTGTAATCCCAGCATTTGGGAGTCTGAGACCTGAGGATCACGGTTCGCGGACAGCCTCAGCTACTTAGGCCCTCCATAACTTAGTGAGACTCTGTTTCAAAATACAGAATAAAAAATTGGGCAGGGGGTGTAGCTCGGAGGTCAAATGCCTCTGGGTTCCATATCCAGACCCGCAAAAAAAAAAAAAAAAAAAAAAAAGCTGGAACAAGGATTACACTTGTAATCCCAGCATTTGGGAGACTGACACAGGAGGATTGCGGTTCACAGACAGCCTCAGCTACAAGCTTGGGGATTACAAGCCTGCGCCACTACACCAGGCCTGGAAACCGGTTTTAAAGTAAATAAAAATTTTGAGTTGAGAACTGTGAAGGACAGAACTATTCTGGTTTAACCCCCCTCCTTTAAACCGGGCGTGGTGGCGCAGGCTTGTAATCCCAGCGTTTGGGAGGCTGAGATAGGAGGATCGCACGGGTTTGAAGCCAGCCTCAGGTACTTATTGGGCTCTCAGCAACTTAGTGAGACCCTGTTTCCAAATCAAATATAAAATAGGTCTGGGAGTATAGCACCGAGGTAGAAAGCCCCTGGGTTCCACCCCCAGTACCCCCCCCCCCACACACACACACACCCTTTTTTGGTGAAAAAATTTAAACACCCCTAGCCCAATTTTATTTATTTATTTATTTATTTTTTTGTGGTACTGGGAATTGAACCCAGGAGCATTCTACCCCTGAGCTACACCTTCAGCCCTATTTTTTAATTCTTTATTTTTTATTTTATTATTATTTTTTTGTGGGTCTGGGGGTGGAACCCAGGGACATTCTACCCCCAAGCTACACTCCCAGCCCTATTTTTTATTCTTTATTTTTGAAACAGGGTCTCAATAAGTTGCAGAAGGCCTCACTAAGTAGCTGAGGCTGTCCGTGAACCGCGATCCTCCGTTCTCAGACTCCGGTTGCTGAGATTACAAGTGTGCGCCACCACTGGGCCTGGCCTACTGTTTATTTTAAAACAGGGTCTCACCAAGTTGCAGAGGTCCTCACTAAGTAGCTGAGGCTGGCGGGGAACCGCCATCCTCTTGTCTCAGCCTCCCAAATACTGGCGTCATATGCATGCATGTACCACCACACCTTGTTCCATTTTTATTTTTCTTTTTTTTTTCTTTCTTTCTTTTTTTTTTTTTCTTTTTTCAGTACTGGGGATGGAACCCAGGGTCATTCGACCTCTGAGCTACACCCACTACCCTATTTTTTATTCTTTCTTTATTTATTTATTTTTAATTTTGGTGGTACTGGGGTTCCTGGAAGCCCTTCTACCTCCGGGCTACACTCCCAGACCTATTTTTACATTTTTATTTGGAAACAAGGTTTCCTAAGCCAGCGCATGCGGCTGGCTTCGAACCTGCCTCTGCCTCCCAAGCGCGGGGATTACAAGCGCCACCACGCCCGGCCTTATTCTTCATTTTTAAACAGGGTCTCACTAAGTTGCGGAGGGCCTTCCTAAGTAGCTGAGGCTGTCCGCGAACCAAGATCCTCAGGTCTCGGCCTCCTGAATGCTGGGATTACAAGTGTGCGCCACCACACCCGACTCATTATTTTTCATTTTGAAACAGTCTCTTGTCTTGACAAGTTGTCCAGGCTGAACCTGCCATCCTCCCTGTCTCACCACATCTGGTGAATATTTATTTATTTACCTATTTGTGTAAGAGGTGTGAGCCAGGGGTGGTGGCACACACCTGTAAATCTGTAAATCTAGTACTTGAAAGGCTTACACAAAAGGATGGCAGGTTTGCAGCCAGCCTCAGCTACTTAGCAAGGCATTCCACTCAGGGGTAGAATGCTCCTGGGTTCAATTACTACCATAAAAGAAAAGAAAACTATAGGTTTGGGCTTTGTTATGTTTAAATTGTTTTATGAGGAGCAGAGAAAACACAAATTCCCTTTGTTACTTCATTCTATGGCCCTCTCACCAGATAACAGTATGTACTGAAATCTTGATTTTTTTTTTTCTTTTGTGGTATTGGGGATTGAACCCAGGGATGCTCTACCTCTGAGCTACATATCAGCCCAGTTTTATTTTATTTCATTTTTTTGTGGTACTGGGGAGAGAACCCAGGAGCATTCTACCTTTGGGCTACAACCCCAGCCCTATTTTTTTATTCTTTATTTTGAAACTGGGTCTCACTGAGTTGTAAAAGGCCTTACTAAGTAGCTGAGGCTGTCCACAAACCGTGATTCTTTAGTCTCAGCCTCCCAAGTGCTGGGATTACAAGCATGCGCCACTGGTTTTTGCTAAATTGCCCAGGCTCAACCTCCCAGGTACTGTGATTACAGGCATGTGCCACCCTTTATGGTAGAATTTTTAAATTAATAATTTATTACAAGGGGCAGGGAATGGGATGGGAAATTGGGTGATGTGTGCATGTATGTCTCTACCATTCTTGCACACCATTAAGATGTATGATTACAATGCACCAATAAAAATATTTTTAAAAATTAAAAAAATTTTACTGCATAAGGCATTAGCCATGATTAACATTTGCTTATATTCTTCCAGTCTGTTTTCCATTTAGTTCTACAAATATTAGTAAATTGTATTTATATTTCTGAATGTTACTTTCACAGTATTTTCTCATAGTGGGAAAAAAGTTACTTGCAGCAACTTTCCTAGGACAGAGAATAGTAGAAACTTAAGAAGGAATTTTCTGAAAAATCAGCTATTAATTTCTGGAAAACTAAAACCAAAATGGAATAAATTATTTAGCTTTCTTAAGAGACCTCTATAATAAAGTAGATTATGAAGGGTTAGCTTACTGAAAGAGTAATCTAAACTGGGTGCGGTGGTGCACACTTGTGATCCCAGTACTTGGGAGGCTGAGACAGGAGGATCATAGGTTCAAGGCCAGCCGCAGCAATTTAGGCCCTCTACAATTGAGACCTTATTTCCAACTAAAAGAATAAAATAGGGCTAGGGGTGTGCCTTGGAGATACAACACCCCTGGCTTAAATCCCTAGCACCAAACAAAAACAAAACCCGGAGGAGGACTAGCTGGTCAAATTTATTCAACGTTTTGGTGTTCTCATCATTTATGTATAGATAATTTCCCCAGAGTGTACTTGCTGTATGGCAAATATTTTTGTCTTTTAATAGACTGGTCCTTCTTTCACTATTTGATATTTATTTGTTTATTTTTGTGGTGTGGTGCTGGGAATGGAACCCAGGGGCATTCTATCCCCAAGCTCTACCCCCAGCTCTATTTTTTATTCTTCATTTTGAAACCGGGTCTCACTGAGTTGTGAAGGACCTCAGTAAGCAGCTGAGGCTGGGCGAGGACCTGTGGTCCTCTTGTCTCAGCCTCCCAAATGCTGGGCTTACAATTGTGCTCCACCATGCCCAGCTCACTATTTGATTTTTAGAATTATAAAGTTATCAGGCACTCTTTGATAATAATGTAGTTATGTTGTTTTTAAATTTTTTATCATTTTTTGGGGAAAATATCCCAATTCTAATAATGGGAATTTTGTTATTTATTGTTACTTTCTCACTTGGTTGGGACTTTGGTCATTTTAGAGCTAGTTTATATATAACCTCCCGAATGCTGATTACAAGCATGCGCCACCATGCCCAGCTTAGAGTTAGTTAATATATATATATATATATATATATATATATATATATATATATATATTTTTTTTTTTTTTTTTTGGTGGTACTGGGGTTTCTGGAAGCCCTTCTACCTCCGGGCTACACTCCCAGACCTATTTTATATATTTTTTGAAACAGGGTCTCTTACGCCAGCACGGCTGGCTTCAAACCTGCGTGATCCTCCTGTCTCCGCCTCCCAAGCGCGGGGATTACAAGCGTGCGCCACCACGCCCGGTTAGTTAATATATTTTTATATAATACCTTTTAGAAGAAGTGCTTCTATTTTAAGTACACATTTTCTCATGAAACAGCTTAATTTTAGTAGCTTAGGGCCAAATTATTGCTAAATATCTGGTAACTATTCTGTCTTACCTTTTAAATGTCGGCATTAATTTATCTGCTCTGGTGGCTAGGTTAGCAAAGTGCGAGTTAGCGGCTCAGATGCTTCCCCCATTTGAGCCCCATTACGCATGACTGAACTCTTTGAGCATGTCTCGCGTGCTAAATACAGCAGTTCCTCACAGTGTGAAAACAAGACTTGATTAAAAACAAATCTATTTTAATTCTCCTTTGCAAATGGCTCCACTTTCATGTCACCTTTCTGAATCCTGTTTAATATTCAAGTGAGGAAATTCATTTCACTATCCATTACCACAGATAAATCACAACCTACTTTTTGATCTTTTTCAATGAGCAACATTATTACTAAGATAAAAATCAGAGAATAACAGAGCGGGTTGCCTTTCTATCTGGCCTCCCACTTTCCTCTTCCTATTGAAACATTCTTGACAAGGACAGAAATGGAGAAAAGCTTGCCCAGGGTTTCCGGATGCATTGCCAGCAAGAATGAGAAGCGCTGAGAAAATCAAACACCTTGTTTGTGGCTGTGCAAAGGGCAGTTTTGTTAAGAGCTTTTGCCTGTGCAATATAGACTCAGCAACCTAGCAAGGTCCTGTTTCAAAGCAAAAAAATAAAATAAAAAGTGCTGGGGGTGTAGCTCAGAGATAGAACACCCCTGTTTTCAATTTCTAGTACCACAGAGCAAAGAAAGTAGTATAAATAAATCTCAATTGGTTCTTTTATTCTCTTACTGCTGTATAGCTGCAAAATACTACATTTAATTGTGACGGTAACCATTCTTTTTTCTAATGGTTTTGTTTCTAAAAGGCTTTTACTTTTTTTTCAGCCTTTAAAATTTTCCTTAGGATTTTTTTTTTTTGGGGGGGTCTGTGTATGGAACCCAGGGGCATTCGACCTCTGAGCTACACCCCCTACTCTATTTTTTTTTTTTTTTACTGTACTGGGAATGGAACCCAAGGGCATTCTACCTCCGAGCTACATCCCCAGCCCTATTTTTTTGAAAAGGGTCTCACTAAGTGCCCCATTAAGTAGCTGAGCAGTCCATGAACCGCGATCCTCTGGTCTCAGCCTCCCAAATGCTGGGATTACAAGTGTGTGCCTTGTCCGGCTCCTTAGGATGATTTTAACCAAAGGCTGTGTGTGTGTGTGTGTGTGTGTGTGTGTGTGTGTGTGTGTGTGTGCGCGCGCGCCCAGGGGGCATTCTCCCTCTGAACTACATCCCCAGCCTTATTTTATTTTTTCTGTACTGGGGATTGAACTCAGGGACATTCTCCCTCTGAGCTACACCCCCAGCCTTTTTATTTTATTCTTAATTTTAAAGCAGCGTCTTGCTAACTTGCAGAGGGCTTCAGGGAGTAGCTGAGGCTGGCTATGAACCTGCTATCCTCCCATCTCAACCTTCCGAGCACTGAGATTAAAAGCACACAGTACAATACCCAGCTTTTATCAGGTCTTAAATAAGTAGAGTACAGTGTGTTTTTATTTACTTTTTTATGTTGCTGGAGATTGAACCCAAAGGCATTCCACCTCCAAGCTACCTCCCCAGATCATTTTATTTATTTGGAAACAAGGTCTTACTAGGTTACTGAGAGCCTTGCTAAATTGCCAAGGCTTGCTTTGAACCTGTAATCCTCCTGTCTCAACCTCCCTAGAACTGGGATCACAGGCGTGCACCACCACGCAGGGCTAACTGTATTCTAAAATGTGCCTCAAACTGTGGATGTTTGTATTGAAATACATGCTTTATGAAAAACTTGTATGTCAGTTCAAACTCGTCAACTGCAGCCACTTACAAAGTACCTATAGTCCATGATATTAGGCAGTAGTGTGCTGGCCTTTCTGTTTATTTGTTTATTTACTTACTTACTTTGGTACTGGGGATGGAAGCCAGGGCATTCTACCTCATAGCTATACCTCCAGCTCTTTTCATTAATTTAATTTTATTCTTTGTGGTACTGGGGATTGAACCCAGGGGTATTCTTATCTGAGCTATACCCCCAGCCCTAGTTTATTTTTATTTTTGTTTTTTGTGGTACTGGGGATGGAACGCAGGGGCATTCTACCTCCGAGTTATACCCCCAGTCCTATTTGTGTGTGTGTGTGTGTGTGTGTGTGTGTGTGTGTGTGTGTGGTACTGGGGTTGGAACCCAGAGGCTTTCTACCTCTGGTCTATACTCCCAGACCTATTCTATATTTTTATTTGGAAACAGGGTCTCACTAAGTAGCTGAGGCTGGCTTCGAACCTGTGTGATCCTCCTATCTCAGCCTCCCAAGCGCGGGGGATTACAAGCATGCGCCACCATTGCCCGCATTCCAGTCCTATTTTTTATTCGGAAACAGGGTATCACTGAGTTGTGAATGACCTCGCTAAGTAGCTGAGGCTGTCTGCAAACCATGATCTTCTGGTCTCAGCCTCCTGAATGCTGGGATTACAAGCATGCACTACCACACCCGGCTCTTTCTTTCTTTCTTTTTCTTTCTTTCTTTCTTTTCTTCTTTTTGTAGGTCTGAATATGGAACCCAGAGGCATTTGACCTCTGACCTACACCCCCTACCCTATTTTTTTATTCTTTATTTTGAAACAGGATCTCACTAAGTTGCAGAGGGCCTCACTAAGTATCTGAGGCTGTCTGTGAACCAGGATCTTCTAGTCTCAGCCTCCTGAATGCTGGGATTACAAGCATGGGCCACCAGGCTCCGGCTTCCCCTGCCCTATTTTTTATTCTTTATTTTTGAAACGGAGTATCACTAAGTTGCAGAGGGCCTCACTAAATAGCTGGCACTGTCCACTGACTGTGATCTTCCAGTCTCAGCCTCCTGAATGCTGGGATTACAAATGTGTGCCACCACGCCTGGCTATTTTTTTTTTAATTTTGGAACAGGGTCTCACTAAGTTGCAGAGGGCCTAAGTTGTGGAGGCTGGCTGCGAAGCTGTGATCCTCTTGTCTCAGCCTCCCAAGTACTGGGATTACAAGTGTAGGCTCCCTTTTTTTTTTTTTTTTTTGGTACTGGGTATTGAACCTAGAGGCATTCCACCTCCAAGCTATATCCCTAGCCTGATTTTATTTCTATATTTGGAAACAGGGTCTAACTAAGTTTCTGACAGCCTTGCTACTTTGCCAAGGCTGGATTTGAACCTGCGATCTTTTTGTCTCAGCCTCCCAAGTACTAGGATTAAAAGCATGTATCACTATGCCTGGCTTCCTTTTTTTTTTTTGCAGGTCTGGGAATGGAACCCAGGGGCATTCGACCTCCAAGCTACACTCCCTGCCCTATTTTTTTTTAAATAATTCTTTATTTTGAAACCAGATCTCATTGAGTTGCAGAGGGCCTCACTAAGTAGCTGAGGCTATCTGCAAACCACAATCTTCCAGTCTCAGCCTCCTGAATGCTGGGATTACAAGCATGCACCACCACTCCTGGCTCTGGCTTCCTTTTTTGTTTTATTTATTTTTGGTGGTACTGGGGGTGGAACCCAGAGGCTTTCTACCTCCGGGCTATCCTCCCAGACCTATTTTCTATTGGAAACAGGGTCTCACTAAGTTGCTGAGAGCCTCACTAAGTAGCTGAGGTTGACTTCGAACCTGTGCGATCCTCCTTTCTCAGCCTCCCAAGCGTGGGCATTACAAGTGTGCACTACCACGCCTGGCTCCTTTTTTATTTTTTTATTATTTTTATTTATTTTATTTATTTTTTTTTTTGCAGGTCTGGGGATGGAACCCAGGGGCATTTGACCTCCGAGCTACAGCCCCTGCCCTATTTTTTATTCTTTATTTTGAAACCGGGTCTCACTGAGTTGCAGAGGCCTCACTAAGTAGCTGAGGCTATCCGCCAACCGCGATCCTCCAGATCTCAGCCTCCCAAATGCTGGGATTACAAGCGTGCGCCACCACGCCCGGCTTCCTTTTTTATTTTTGAAACAGGGTTTTGCTAAATTGCTAAGGTTGGCTTTGAACCTGTGATCCTCCTATTTCAACTTTCCAAGTATGGGGATTATAGGTATGCACTATCATGCTTGGCTCTGACTTTCCTTATGTGATAATTGTTGGACTGATAAATGCCTAAACGTTAATAACCAACCCTACATCTTTTTTTTTTTTTTTGGTAATGGGGATTAAACCCAGGGGCATTCTACCTCTAAGCTACACCCCAGCCCTATTTTTTTATTCTTTTTTTTGTGTGTGTGTGGTACTGGGGGTGGAACCCAGGGGCTTTTCTACCTCCAGGCTATACTCCCAGACCTATTTTATACTTTATTTGGAAACAGGGTCTCACTAAGTTGCTGAGAGCCTCACTGAGTAGCTGAGGCTGGCTTTGACTTGTTCCAACCTCCTGTCTCAGCCTCCGGAGCCCAGCTTATTCTTTATTTTGAAACAGAGAGTCACTAAGTTGCAGAGGCCTGACTTACTAGCTGAGGCTAGCTGTGAACCTGCAATCCTCCTGTCTCAGCCTCCCAAGTACAGGGATTACAAGAGTGTGCCCCAACACCAGGGTCCAACCTTAAATCTTTTTTTTTTTCTCTCCTTTTTTTTTTTTTTTTTGGTGGTACTGGGGTTCCTGGAAGCCCTTCTACCTCCGGGCTACACTCCCAGACCTATTTTTACATTTTTATTTGGAAACAGGGTCTCCTAAGCCAGCACCCGCGGCTGGCTTCGAACCTGCGCTGTCTCCGCCTCCCAAGCGCGGGGATTACAAGCGTGCGCCACCACGCCCGGCGTTTTTCTCTTTTTTTTTGTTTGCAGTATTGGGGATGGAACCTAGGGTCATTCTACTTCTGAGCTCCACCATGGCCCTATTTTTTACTCTTTATTTGAAACAGGGTCTCACTGAGTTGCAAAGGGCCTCACTAAGTAGCTGAGGCTGTCTGCGAACCGCGATCCTCAGGTCTCAGCCTCCAGAATGCTGGGACGACAAGTGTGTGCCACCACGCCTGGCTTTGAGTGTTGTTTACAATGTCTAACACTATTTTTGTGTTTTCAACTTGTACGTATTTTCTTTTTTTTTTTTTGGTGGTACTGGGGGTGGAACCCAGAGGCTTTCTACCTCAGGGTCACACTCCCAGACCTATTTTCTATTTTATTTGGAAACAGAGTCTCACTAAGTTGCGGAGAGCCTCACTAAGTTGCTGAGAGCCTCACTAAGTAGCTGAGGCTGGCTTCGAACCCATGCGATCCTCCTGTCTCAGCCTCCCAAGTGCGGGGATTACAAGCATGTGCCACCACGCCCAGCTTCAACTTGTACGTATTTTCTTTCTGTATCTGTCTGTTACTGAAGTTCCCAAAACAGTCAAGAAAAAGAAGGAATGAAGGGAGCTGGGCATGGTGGCACACACTAGTACTTGGGAGGCTGAGACAGGAGGATCGCGGTTCTTGGACGTCCTCAGCTACTTAGGCCTTCTGCAACTTAGTGAGACCCTGTTTCAAAATAAAGAATAAGCCAGCCATGGTGGTGCACACTTGTAATCCCAGCATTTGGGAGGCTGAGACAGGAGGATCAGGGTTCGCAGACAGCCTCAGCTACTTAGTGAGGCCCTCTGCAACTCAGTGAGATCCTGTTTCAAAATATAAGATAAAAAATAGGGCTGGGGGTGTAGCTTGGAGGTAGAATGCCCCTGGTTTCCGTCCCTAGTACCACCAAAAAAAAAAAAAAAAAAAAAAAAAGAAGAAGAAGAAGAAGAAGAAGAAGAAGAAGGAAGAAAGGAAGCCGGGCGTGGTAGCACCCCCAGACCCACAAAAAAAAAAAAAAGGAAGAAAGGAAGAAAAGGTGTGTTTAAATAGAAAATGAAGCCAGGCATGGTGGCACATGCTTGTTTTCCCAGTACTGGGGAGGCTGAGATAGGAGGATCGCAGGTTTGCGGCCAGCCTCAGCTACTAAGGCCCTTCACAACTTAGTGAGATCTTGTTTCAAAATAAAGAATTAATTAAAACCAGTGTGGTGGTACAATCTTGTAATCCCAGCATTTGTGAGGCTGAGACAGGAGGATCCTGGTTCATAGACAGCTCAGCTAAAGTGAGGTCCTCTGCAATTCAGTGAGACCCTGTTTCAAAATAAATAAGAAATAGGGCTGGGGTTATAGCTTGGAGGTAGAATGTCCCTGAGTTCCATTCCCAGTACTAAAGTAAAATAAATAAATAAAGAATTAAAAATAATAGGAGTAGAGATGTCGCTCAGAAGTAGAATGCTCCTGGGTTCAATCCCAGAACTTCAAAAAATAAAAATAAGCCGGGTGTGGTGGCGTACACTTGTAATCCCAGCATTTGGGAGGCTGAGACCAGAGGACCGCAGTTCACGGACAGTCTCAGATACCTAGGCCCTCTGTAACTTAGTGAGTACCTGTTTTAAAAAAGAAAGAATAAAAATAGGGCAGGGGCTCTAGCTTGGAGGTCAAATGCCCCTGGGTTCCATCACTAGACCTGCAAAAATAAATAAATAAATAAATAAATAAATAATGTAAAATAATCTCACAAAAAAACAGAAATTAAACCAGTTACGTTACCTGGCTCAGAATCTGAATGTCATAGCAGTAACTTGATAAAATTTCAAAACTCACTGAGGTGTGGAAATACTCCTGTATTTCCAGTGACTGGGGAGGCTAAGATAGAAGGATTGTAGATTCAAAGCCAGCGTTGACAATTTAGTGAGCTCTGAGCCATGTAATGAGTCCATGTTTCCAAATAAGAAATAAGATCAGGCTGAGGGTGTATCTTGGAGGTAGAGCGTCTTGAGGTTCAGTCCCCAGGGCTCGGGATGTCTCTCAGTGGTGGGAGAGTGTTTTCCTATCATGCTTGAGGCCTTGAGTTTGGTTTCCAGTATGGAAAAGAAAAAAGTAAAAATAGGGAACCCCCTCCAAAATCAGTTCAATGGAAAAATGTCATGCAAGATGGGGAATGTTAGGCCGGTGTCCGCACATCTCACACTGAAACTGCTGCACTGTGTGATCTGGGCTTGCTTAGCCTCCGGATGTCCTGAGAAAGGAAGACAGGGTTTCATTTGATCAGACCCGCTCCGATCAAGTTAAGTCCAGCGTAGTCAAACCAGTTTAATATATAACTAAAGCGTAATCAAACAAGAAAGTTTAATATGACTCAAATAGTTTTATACTCTGACTTACTCATTAAGAAACTTAGAACCAGGCATCCTGGCACACCTGTAACCTTAGTACTTGAGCTACGGAGACAGGAGGATCTCAGGTTCAAGGACAGCCTCAGCAACTTAGACCTTTTTTTTTTTTTTTTTTTGTGGTACTGGGCTTGAAACCCAGAGATATTCTGCCTCTGAGCTCTACCCCCAACCCTTTTTTTATTCTTTATTTTGAAAGAATGTATCACTAAGTTGCAAAGGGCCTCAATAAGTAGTAGCTGAGGCCTTTCTTAAACCGGGATCCTCCTGTCTCAGCCTCCCAAATGCTGGGATTACAAGTGTACGCTACCACGCCCAGCTAGACCATTTCAAAATTAAGAATAAACTGGGCGTGGTGGTGCACGCTTGTAATCCCAGCATTTGGGAGGCCGAGACCAGAGGATGGCAGTTCGTGGACAGCCTCAGCTACTTAGTGAGGCCCTCTGCAACTCAGTGAGACCCGGTTTCAAAATAAAGAATAAAAAATAGGGCAGGGGATGTAGCTCAGAGGTCAAATGCCTCTGGGTTCCAATCCTAGACCCACCAAAAAAAAAAAAAAAATTAAGAATAAAAAGGCCTTGGGAACAGCCAGGTGTGGTGGCGCACACTTGTAATCCCCTAGCTTGGGAGGCTGAGACAGGAGGATCACACGGGTTCGAAGCCAGCCTCAGCTACTTAGTGAGGCTCTCAGCAACTTAGTGAGTTCCTGTTTCCAAATAAAAAATATAAAAAAGGTCTGGGAGTATAGCCCGGAGGTAGAAATCCTCTGGGTTCCATCTCCAGTACCACCAAAAAAAAAAAAAAAAAAAAAAAAGGCCTTGGGAGTACAGCTCTGAGATAGATTGCCTTTGAATTCAACCCCAACTAACCGCCCCACTTCACACACACACACACACACACACACACACACACACAGGAAATTTAGGCTATGTGGCAAACAAACAATAATAAAATTACAAGCTAGGCAGGGTGGTGCATGCCTTTGATCCCAGTACTTGGGAGGGGAGGCTGAGATAGGAGGATTGCAAGTTCGAAGACAGCCTCAGTAAGTAGTGAGAGTGTCACCAACCTAGTGACCCTGTTTCAAAATAAAAATGCAGCCAGGCATGGTGGTATACTCTTGTAAACTCAATACTTAGGAGGCTGAGACAGGAGAGTCACAGGTTCAGGGCAGCTGTTTCAAAATAAAGAATAAAAATAGGGCTAGGGTGTAGCTCAAAGATAGAATGCCTTTTATTTCAATCCCCAGTACCCCTTCTACACACATAAACAAATAAATAAATAAAATAGGGTTGGGGATGTAGCACGGAGGTAGAATGCCTCTGGGTTCAATCCCCAGGACCAACAAAACAAAATAAAGCACAAAATCCCCCCTTTTGTGCAACAACAACAACAAAAAAAAACCCCAATTATGCACAAGTGAGCCCAGATATTAGTACAATGGTTGTAGTGACAATATTTTCCAATTGAAAATAGTGTAGAAGCTGGGTGTGGTGGTTCATGCTTGTAATCCCAGCACTTGGGAAGCTGAGAC
Source organism: Muscardinus avellanarius (assembly GCF_963383645.1). Lineage (NCBI taxonomy): Eukaryota > Metazoa > Chordata > Mammalia > Rodentia > Gliridae > Muscardinus > Muscardinus avellanarius. The sequence goes on from NC_137788.1 coordinate 12,348,325, forward strand.
TGGAGCGTGGCAGGTTCTGTAGCTAGCTTCAGCAACCTAGGGAGGCTCTCGACAATATATTGAGGCCTTGTTTCAAGGGGGAAAAAAAAATGGCCAGGGGTGTAGTTCAGAGGTAGAATGCCCCCCAAACCCTAAAACAAAACAAAACTTTACAATAAAGTTGGTTGGAATTTAAGGAGACAAATGACTGAGACCATATATTCAGTATTGGGTTAATATCTGAAGCACCACACGTCTGTTATTTCTGTGAATAAGAAAAATGAAATTGCTGCTTGTTATTAGCTTGATTTTTGGATTTAATACAGTTGCCCTAACTGTGGGTATTCCCTAAGTTTCTTTCTTTCTTTCTTTTTTTTTTTTTTTTTTTGGTGGTACTGGGGATGGAACCCAGGGGCATTCTGCCTCCGGGCTATACTCCCTATTTTCTATTTTATTTGGAAACAGGGTCTCACTAAGTTGCTGAGAGCCTCACTAAGTAGCCGAGGCTGGCTTCGAACCTGTGCTATCCTCCTGTCTCTGCCTCCCAAACGCGGGGAATTACAAGCCTGCGTTACCACACCTGGCTACTCTTTGTTTTGAAACTGGGTCTCCCTGAATTTCAAAGGGCCTCACTAAGTAGTTGAGGCTGACCTCGAACCGCCATCGTCCTGTTTTAGCCTCCCAAATGCTGGGATTACAAGCATGCGCCACCATGCTCGACTAGCCCTTTTTATTTTTTTCGGTGCTGGGGATGGAACCTAGGGAATTCTACCTTCGAGCTACACCCCTGCCTTATTTTGTATTCTTTATTTGGAAACAGGGTCTCACTAAGTTGTGGAGAGCCCAAGTAGCTGAGGCTGGCTGCGAACTCGGGATTCTCCTGTCTCAGCCTCCCAAATGCTGGGATTACAAGCGCGCGCCACTATGCCTGGCTAGCCCTTTTTTTTTTTTTTTTTATTTTGAAATAGGGTTTCACTAAATTGCGGAATCTGGCCTGGAACCGGCAAGCCTCCTGTCTCAGAGTCCCAAGTACCGAGATTACTTGTGTGCCGCACCGTGCCAGGCAAGCTGACCTTTTTATAAATGTCGAACTGCAGGTTTCAAAAGCTCTTGGCCCTCCTTGAAAAGGCAGGTGGCCTCATCCCTTCCTCTGCTTAAATAAGATATTAAATGATGGTAAAGTTTCTGTAAGGGGAACAAAACTAGCCCCATAGCTGTCGCATTTCAGCTCTATTGCTTGCATACCGCAACAACAGCCAGGATGAACTGCACGAGGTTTCGCAAGATCCTATATAACAGAGCGGCTTAAGGTTACGAGCCAATGATTCCCGGGAGGGATGGGTTTCCGAAGCCGTCACCGCTCGGCTGGGCGGTGAAGAGGGCGGCCTGGTTCCGACCACTTTCCCAAGCAGGCGGGGACGAGGGGCTAGGGCTGGTCGCAGACGGGGTTCTGGCTTTCCAGAGAGGGCCCGGGGCAGCCGCCTCGACTCGGAATCCTGGCCCCGCCACCCGGCTCCCTCTCGGCTCCGCGCGGGCCCGCTTCGCTCCAGGCCGCCGGGCGCCGGGTCGCGCCGGGGCGCCCGCGGGCTCCGCGCGGCTGCGCGCATGCGCGGGGGGCCCCGGCGCGCGGGCGTGCTTCCCGGCGCCGCGGGCCCCTCCCCCGCGCGGCCCCGCGCGCATGCGCGCCGGCTGGGAGGCGCTGGGCGTCGCGGCCGCGGCGGGCGGGGGGACGCGCGCGCGCTCGCGCCGAGGGGGCGGCGGCCAGGCGGCGGGAGGCGGGCCGCGCGTGCCGGTGGGAAGCGTCCGGCCGCCTGAGCGCCAGCTCCGTCGTCGTCGTCGTCGTCGTCGTCGTCGTCGTCGTCGTCGTCGTCGTCGCCGCGGCCCGGGTCCCGCTCGCCCCTCCTCCCGCTCCCCCCGCCCGCGGCCGCCCGCGCGCATGCGCCGCCGGAGCGCGAGGGTCGGCTCCGGGCGTGCGGCGGCGGCAGAGCGGAGCTGCGGGGCCCGAGGGTCGGAACCTGGGGGAGAGGGATGGTCTCTGCACCGGGGGGAGCCGCAGGAGCCGCCGCCGCTGCCGACGCCACCGCCGCAGCCGCCGCCGCCGCCGCCCCGGCGCCCGCCCGCCGGCGCTGACGGGCTCGCACGAAGCCGGCGACGGGGAGCCCGCGGCCGCCGGCGCGCCGCCCAGCATGGTGCGGGAAACCAGGCACCTCTGGGTGGGCAACTTGCCGGAGAACGTGCGGGAGGAGAAGATCATCGAGCACTTCAAACGGTGAGGGCCCGTTGCGGCGGCGCAGCCCGGCGCGCGGCTGGCGTTGGCCCGGCCCGCCATGGCTGACAGCGCCGCCGGCCCTCCGGGGCGCTCCAGGGCGGCGGGCCCGCCGGGTGCGGGAAGCCGGGCCGCGCCGCCCGCCGCCCGCCCGCCCCCTTTGTGAGGCGCCGGGGCCGGGGGCGCGGCGGCGGGGGGCGCGGCGGCGGGGCCGGCCCGGCTGCCCTGGCCGTGGAGCTTTCTGCGGCCCTGCGGTTTGCTCCCGAGCCCCCTACCAGAGCGAGCGAGGGAAGGACAGGGCGTTCTTACTAGTGAGTCACCCTGGGGAAAATGGGCTGCCCCGCTCGCGGAGGGAAGTGGGCGCAGCGGCCGGAGAGGTCGCCTTTCATGCTGCTGCTATTATTATTATTATTATTATTATTGTTATTATTGTTATTGTTATTGTTATTATATGGTGTAGGGGTGACCCCGGGGAGCTCTATCTCTGACCCACACCCCCGACACTGTATTTTTTTTTTTAATTTTTTATTTTGCAACCGGGCGTTCCTAAGTGGTCGCCACTGCCTCCAACCTGCGATCCTGCCCCCACCCCCGGCCGCCCGGGTCTCGGGATTGCGCCCCGCGCCTAGGCTGAGCCCCTCTGAGATGGAGACTCGTCGATTGTGCCGGCGGCGGCTGTTACCGAGGTATTAAATCCTCGCCGCCGGGGCGCGCGTGTGCGCGTGTCCGCGTGCGAAAAGGAGCGGCGCAGAGCGAGGCCATTCATAACCTGCCTGGCCGGCCGTCCTCGGCGGGCCCGGGGCAGGTGCGCGCTTCTCGGACGCCCGGTGTTCACCGCGGGCGCTGGAGAGACCGGCGGGGGCGAGGTCGGGAGTCCAGACCCGCCTCGGTGGCCCGGGACTAGGAGGACCCTGCGGGCTGCGGCGGGAAGCAGATGGGAACTTTCCCGGCGCTGCTCCACCCCTGGCCCGCCCCCCGCCCGGAATCGTCAGCGTTGGGGTGGAAAAGTCACTTAGGTGCAGAGGATCGGAGTGGAAACCCCACCGACAGGCGCTCGCTGGAGTCTCCTTGCCGACTTTGCGGGTCTCTGCAGGGAAAACTGGAATGCACCGACGTGCAAACACGTGCATTGCAGCATTCGCCCCGCTCCTGTGTGTTCTGTAGCCCGATGTGTCATTTCAAATTAATGCAGAGCCTAAAGACTTTACGTGCCTCCGGCGGGGAGTTTGACCCCGCATCTAGATGGGAGAGTAGGGAAAGGAGCAAGAAAGTAGTCCCAGGCAATTCTGCGAGGTTTTTAAGTGGGTACTGCTGCGGTCCGGCTCGTGAATGACTTTCTAAAATGGCGGCGAGGGCTCACTTTGTGTGGGAATCAGCCGAGCAGAGCGCAGAGCACAGAGGGAGGAGGCGGCGAGCTGCCTGGGAGAGCAGCAGTCTGAGGAACACTGCTGTGTTAAAAGAGGGCTTAGTTGGCACATTGCTCACGGCTGCATTTAAAGGAATATTTACCCATTTTCACCAAAAGCATGCTACTGATAAAAGCAGGTTTTATTTTAAAACTAACCAGATGGTGTGCCCCTGAACACTTTATTTTTTGTGGTACTGAGGGTGAAACTTAGGGGCTTTTCTACCCCCGGGCTATATACTCTCAGACCTATTTTATAGTTTATTTGGAAAAAGGGTCTCACCAAGTCGCTGAGAGCCTCACTAAGTATTTGAGGCTGGCTTCGAACCCGTGCGATCCTCCTGTCTCAGCCTCCCAAGCGCTGGGATTACTGGCGTGCGTCACCATGCCCGGCAGAACACCTTTATTTTTAAAGGCGACTTTTCATTTTTAAGTGAATTTATTTGAATGGGTAGTACGTTAAAAGAAATACACAGAAAAAAATCTCTCTTTTACCCCTGACCCTGGCATTCCTGGTTTCCATACTCTTCTCCCCAAAACAAGTAATTTCTCTTTCTGGTTTCATGTTTATGTTTTTGTGCACCTACAAGGAATGTTCTTGCTGATACAGCTATGGAGCTAAATGGGCCAGACTTTTACTCCTCTGTGGAATCGCTTTGTAGAATGTGTGATGGCTACTGGCATGGGAAATGAGATCTGAATAGTTTAAATGAAAGAGATAAAAAAGATAATTTTACCAGAATGATGAGCTTTGCAAGAAAATTTAATGGTCTTCATCTCTGGCGTGGTGTAGAAGTCAAAATGAGAAAAGCCGTGCAATACCTGTATTAAAGCTAAAGCCTGGGCTGGGCAGTAGGCAGTGGTAGAGAGCTTGCTGCATGTGCCGGGCCCTGGGTCTGATCTCATCACTGCAAGAGCCAGAGCAAACCAAAAAACAAGCTCAAGTGCCTCTTCTTTTCCCAGCTGATTACAGCATTAACTAATAACTGTTTTACAGGATTAAGAGGTGTACACTGGGAATACACCATATAAAATGTTTTCAAGGTGAATATTCTATTAACAGTGACTAGGCTTTTGCAGTATTTGGGTTAATCAAAGACTACAGGTGGAGCCGGGCGTGGTGGCGCACGCTTGTAATCCCAGCACTGGCTGAGACCGGAGGACGGAGGTTCGCGGACAGCCTCAGCTACTCAGTGAGGCCCTCTGCAACTTAGTGAGACCCTGCTTCGAAATAAAGAATAAAAAAATAGGGCAAGGGGTGTAGCTTGGAGGTCGAATGCCCCTGAGTTCCATCCCAGTACCGCCAAAAAAAAAGACTACAGATCTCTGTGGGGGCAGGGAAATTTATAGATATTTTAAGGTGGGGAAAATGTCAGTTTTTCCATTTATATTTGATCAGTGTTTTTGGTTGACAGTAGACTGAGGGAAGGATGCTGATTTGGCTTTTTTCCCTTCACTGCCTAAGAAAGACCAAACCCATAATAGAACATAATCAGTATTTTTAAAAATTGGCTTTACCTTCATGCATAATAAAGCTATTGTTTTCACTCTCTTACAGCTTTCTGTATACTGAATTAAAAAAAACTAAATGAGGACTCTTTCTGAATCAGGTTTTAGTTAACAAAGATTCATTACAAGGGCACAATAGAGAAAGTCCTTTCCTTTGTACGTTAGCTGGGCTGAAGGGGGAGGGAGGGATTCGACAACAATTGGTTGCTGTCTTTTAGTTGTGAGAGAGAGGTGTGTGCAAAGTCCATCCTTCAGTTAGAACCAGCAAAGGAATAGAATACTTTAAAGACTTGAAAATGCTTTTATTTTTGGATTTATGCCCTGAAGCCTTATTTTTGGATTTTAAGTCAGTCAGCTCTTAGGTTTTTCCCATCAACTTCCTATCCTTTAGTTTTCTATACTAAGTCTAACATACAGAGGTTGAATAAAGTAGACTTTCATGTCAAAATTTTGTCAAAGTATGAGAAACATTTAAAATGTATTTTGTTTTTGGTAATTAAATGTTTTATCACATGGTTCTCCTTGAGTGTAAGTAGCTGGAATAAATGTTATATGTCACATATATCCAAGTATCTTTACTTCTTGGATATAATGTAAAATTATATTGGAGATTTTTGTCCTTAGTTATTAGACTTACTTTTAGACTTAAAACCAATTTTACTTATTGTAGCCTACATCGTTGCTACATTGTTTCTTCATTTGAAGACCAGATAGTTTTTTTCTTTTTTCTTTTTTTGGGGGGGGCGTACTGGGTATGGAACCCAGAGGCATCCTACCTTTGAGTTACCCCCCACCCCTGTTTTTTATTCTTTTCCTGGAGCAGGGTTCCACTGAGTTGCAAAGGGCCTCATCAAGTAGCTGCGGCTGTCTGCAAATGGTGATCCTCTTGTCTCAGCCTCCCAAATGCTGGGAGTACAAGCCTGCGCCCCACGCCTGGCGAAAACCAGATAGTTTCTATAAGGACTCTGGTTTATTTAGAAAGCCTCCCAAATGCTGGGATTACAAGCTTGTGCCACCACGCCCGGTGAAACTATTTTCATGTTAGGCCTTTTCTTTTTCTTTTTTCTTTTTTTTAAAATTTTACTGGAGATTCAACCCAGAGGCTTTTTACCTCCAAGCTACACCATCAGACTTTTAAAAATATTTTTTTTGTTTTGAAAGGGTCTTGCTAGGCTGTGGAGGCTGATCTGGAATCTGTGTGAGCCAGCATGCCTGGATGATGATGATGATGATGATGATGATGATGATGATGATGATTATGATTATATTTTTTGGTTGAGGTACTGGAGATTGATCCAGGATCATTTTACCTCTGAGTTACACTCACTATTTTATTTTATTTTTTATTTTGATGGTACTGGGGATGGAACCCAGGGGCATTCTACCTCCGAGCTACATCCCCGGCCCTATTTTTTATTCTTTATTTTGAAACAGGGTCTCACCAAATTTGCGGAGGGCCGCGAATTGCGATCCTCTGGTCTCAGCCTCCCAAATGCTGGACTTAGAATTACAAGCGCGTGCCACCACGCCTGGCCATATTGTTATTATTTGTGTGTGCCTGTGTTACTAGGGATTGAACCCAGGGCATTCTACTTTTGAGTTACATTTTCAGCCCTATTTTATTTATTTTTTAATTTTGACTAAATTGCTGAGTTTGGCTTTGAACCTTCGATCCTATCTCATCCTCCCAAGTACTGGGATTATAGGCATGTGCCACCACGCTCAGTTTATTTATTTGTGGTACTCAAGATTGAACCCAGGAGCATTCTACCTCCCAGTTACACCCTCAGCCCTTTTTTTATTCTTTATTTTGGAACAGGGTCTCACTAAGTAGTTGAGACTGACCACGAATTTGTGATTTTCATGTCCCAGCTTGCCAAGTACTGGGATTACAAGTGTGTGCCACCACGCCCAGCTTTTTAGTTTTTTTTTTTTTTTTTTTTGCAGTACTAGGGATTGAACCCAGGCATTCCACCTCTGAGCTACAGCCTCAGTCCTATTTTTTATTCTTTAATTTTGAAACAGGGTCTCACTAAGTTGCAGAAGGCCTCACTGAGGTTGGTCTTGAACCCGGATCCTCCTGTTGCAGCTTCCCAAGTATTGGGATTACAAGTATGGGCCACCACCCCTGACTAATTTTTTTTTTTTTTTTTGGTGGTACTAGGGGTGGAACCCAGGTGCTTTTCTTCCGGGTTATACTTCCAGACCTATATTATACTTTATTTGGAAACAGGGTCTCACTAAGTTGCTGAGAGCCTCACTGAGTAGCTGAAGCTGGCTTCGAACCTGTATAATCCTCCTGTCTCAGCCTCCCAAGTGCTGGGATTACAAGCTGCGCCACCACATCTGGCTAAAATTTTTAAATTTAAATATTTGGCCATACTGGGACTCGAACCCAGGGACATTCTATCTCTGAGCTATACCCCCAACCCTATTTTATTTTTATGTTGAAATAGGGTCTCATGAAGTTGCTGAGGGCCATTCTCAGAAATTTAGTGAGACCCTATTTAAAAAAAAAAAGAAAGAGCCGGGCGTGGAGGCGCACGCTTGTAATCCCCGCGCTTGGGAGGCTGAGACAGGAGGATCGCACAGGTTCGAAGCCAGCCTCAGCTACTTAGTGAGGCTCTGGGTAACTTAGTGAGACCCTTTTTCAAAAAAGTATAAAAAAAAAATAGGTCTGGGAGTATAGCCTAGAGGAAGAAAGCCCACCACCAGTACCACCGGAGGGGGTGGGAGAAACAGACAAAAAACCGGGCACGGTGGTGCACGCCTATTATTCTGTTTTTTGGGAGGCTGAGGCAGGATTGCAGGTTTGAGGACAGCCTCAACAATGAAGGGAGACTTTCAGCAACCTACTGAGATGAGATTCTGTTTCAAAACAAAAAATAAAAAGGTCTGGGGTATAGCTCAAAGGCAGAATGCCCCTGGGTTCAATCCCCAGTACCACAAAAATAAATATTTAAATGGATGAATTAAAATATAAAGGTCTGAGGGTTTAGTTCAGAGGTAGATGTCCCTGGGTTCAATCCTCAGTACCAAAAATAAGAGCAGATGATGGGTATGGTTTTATTGGTTGGATTAAGTTTATCTAGCCTTCAAGTTTTCTTAAGCCCTCTTTAATTAAAACATTTTTTTCTTTCTTTTTTTTTTTTTTTGGCGGTACTGGGCATGGGACCCAGAGGCATTCTACCTCTGAGTGTCACCCCCAGACCTATTTTTTATTCTTTATTTTGAAACAGTGTCTCACTGAGTTGCAGAGGGCTGAGGCTACCCTTAAACCACATCCTCCTGTTTCGGCCTCCCAAATGCTGAGATTACAAGCGTGTGTCACCACGCCTGGCTTAAAACATGTATAGTTTTTCATAGAAAAAAGGAATGTAAAACCAGGCATGGTGGCGCACGCCTGTAATCCCAGTTCTTGGGAGGCTGAGACAGAGGCAGGATTGTGGGTTCGTGACCAGCCTCAGCTACTTAGTGAGGTCCTCTGCAACTTAGAGGCTATTTCAAAATAAAGAATAAAAAATAGGGTTGGGGTGTAGCTCGGAGGTAGAATGTCCCAGGGTTAAATCTCCAGTACCACAAACAAAACAAAAACAAAAACAAAAAACTGAAGGTAGCTCAGTGGTAGAGTACTTGCCTAGCATACTCCAGGCCTGGGAATATCCTCTGCCTCTGCGTAGATCTGGGAGAGCCTCAGGACAGGGATGGCGGGAGGATCATAGTATAGCCAAAGGCGGTGTAATCCATGATGCAGGAATAGGTTAATAGAATGTGCTTATCAGATGTAGGAGCAACAGAATACATAAGGTGGAATAAAAAGGTTTTCTGACACATGGGCCAACCTTGGAAAGACATTAATGTCTTACGTAACAATGTCTCACTGAGTTGCAAAGGGCCTCACTAAATAGTGGAGGCTGTCCTTGAACCACCATCCTCCTGTCTCAGCTTCCCAAATGAGATTACAAGTTTGTGCCATGCCTGGCACTTGAGCACCGTGTGTGTGTGTGTGTGTGTGTGTGTGTGTGTGTGTGTGTGTGTGTTACTGGGGGTGAAACCCAGGGGTTTTCTACCTCTGGGCTATCCTCCCAGACCTCTTTTATACTTTATTTGGAAACAGGGTCTCACTAAGTTGCTGAGCGCCTCACTCAGTAGCTGAGGCTGGCTTCGAACCTGTGCGATCCTCCTGTCTCAGCCTCCTAAGCGCGGGGATTACAAGCGTGCACTCTTGAGCAGCTTTTGTGAGTGGTTGTTTTTACTATTTTCATGCTGATGTATAGATTTAGGGATCTTCTTGAATTCAGGCACTTTGCCTGTGTGGTTTTGTTGAGGGGGCATCTGTCCTACTCTTTTTTTTTTTTTTTTTTGTGGTCCTGGGGATTTAACCAGAGGCGTTTTACCTGCCAGTTACACCTCAGCCCCCATTTTTTTTTTTTTTTTTTTTTTTTGTGGTACTGGGGCTGGAACCCAGGGGCATTCTACCTCCAAGCTGCACCCCCAGCCCTATTTTTTATTCTTTATTTTGAAACAGGGTCTTACTGAGTTGCAGAGGGCCTCACTAAGTAGTAGCTGAGGCTGTCTGCAAACCGTGATCCTCCTGTCTCAGCCTCCCGAATGCCCCTCTTTTTTGAAACAGTGTCTCCCTACATTGCTAAGGTGATCTTCCTGTCTCAGCCTCCAAAGTATTGGGATTACAGATGTGCACCAAATATGTTTGGCTTGTCTCTCTTGATTTATAAAAAAAGCTTTATATATTAGGAAATCATTTATTTCTCAAATGTTGCCAGTATTTTTCCCTATTTGTGTTTTGACTTAATTATTTTGCTATATAGGTCTAGTACATTTTGCTGTATTTTTGTGGTATTGGAGACTCACCCAGGGCCTTGTGAGTGCTAGGCACAAACTCTACCATTGAGCTATGCCCCTAGCCCATTAGTTTCGTGCATGTTGTATGTGGGGTTTTGGAGGAGTTGGGGATTGAACTCAGGTTCCATAGCGCTAAGTGATACCCTCAGCCCCTTAAAATTTTTTTTGTTTTGTTTTGGAGCAGGGTCTTGCTAAATTATAGCACGCTGGCCTAGCACCTTCCTTAGCCTCCTCAGTACTGGGATTAATTATTATAGGTGTGTGCCAGTGTGCCTGGCGGGTATTGTAATTTGTATATGGCTTGATGTTTGTGGTCTTTATTTGTGTGACAGGGATTTTATACCATGTCAAGTTTTTCCCATTCTCCAGATTTTACTATATAACACAACAGTAGTTTTTGGGCAGATAATACATATCAGCAAACTGTTGTAAATCAGAAAATTGGGCCCGGATTGTAGCTCAAGGTAGAATGCTTCTGGGTTCAACCCTACTACCAAAAAGGGGGGGGGGGGGTCAGAGAGGGAAACCAGTCATCTTTTTTTTGTTAAGATTGAATAATTTTAATTTTAGATGAAAAGGTACAAACCAGTTTCTTGGTTTAAATATAAAACCAGTGGGTTGACTTATAAATTAGTAACTCATTCATAGTTCTTTTTTTTCTATAAAAAGGTAGTGTGTTAATGTTACTGCATTATTCCAGATACTTTGATGTTGTAATGGATAAGACATGTGTAACCTGATCATCGCAATGGATACATTTATGACCTGAATTTACAGGAGGAATAATTTTGAATTTTATTTTTGGCCATGTGGAGATTGAATCCAAGGCCTCCTTCAGTACTAAGCAAGCACTCATCCCCAGCCTTTTAAAAGAATATACAGAAGCCGGGCGTGGTGGCGCACGCTTCTAATCCCTGTACTTGGGAGGCTGAGACAGGAGGATCCCACAGGTTCGAAGCCAGCCTCAGCTACTTAGTGAGGCTCTCAGCAACTTAGCGAGACCCTGTTTCCAAATAAAGTATAAAATCCAGAGGTAGAACCCAGAGGTAGAAAAGCCTCTGGGTTCCACCCCCAATACCACACACACGCACGCGCACACACACACATAAATAAATAAAAATATACATATATAAGTATATATTTTTTTTGTGGTGGGGATGGAATCCAGGGTCATTCTATCTTTGAGATATACCCTCAGCCCTATTTTTTATTTTTTATTCTGAAACAGGACCTCACTGAGTTTCAAAGGGCCTCACTATTTAGTAGCTAAGGCTGTCTGGGAACAGTGATCCTCTTGTCTCAGCCTCCCAAATGCTGAATTACAAGTGTGCGCCACCATGCCCAGCTATATATTTTTTTTCTAAGAGAGTTTCTTGCTAATTGTCCAGCCTGGCAATCCTTCTACCTCAGCCTCTGGAGTAGCTGGGATTACAGAGATGTGCCCCTGAGCCTCTCAAGTTCATTTGCTTTGAATATGAACAGTTTGGTGATGATTAGGTTAGAAGGGCAGAAAAGTGAGCAGTGCACAAAGACATTGGTATTTGTGTACGTATGTGTTGGGGGTGCTGGGGATTGAACACAGAGCCATTCTTCCTCTTGGGCTATTCCCCAACATTTTTTTCTTGGTGGTACTGGGGATGGAACCCTTCTACCTCTGGGCTACACTCCCAGACCTATTTTTATATTTTTATTTTTGGAAACAGGGTCTCTTAAGACAGCAAGGCTGGCTTTGACCTGTGTGATCCTCCTGTCTCCACCTCCCAAGTGCAGGGATTACAAGCATGTGCTACTAAGCCCAGCTTATTTTTTGTTTTTTGAAACAGGGTCCTGCTAGGTTGCTGAGGCCATCCTCAAATCTGTGATCCTCCTTTTTCTTGGGGAGTAGTGAACCCTAGGACATTCTACTCTGAGGTACACCCCAGCCTTATTTTATTTTGATTTTGAAACAGGGTATTGCTAAGTTGCTGAGGCTGGCCTTCAACCTGGAAGGACTGGGATAGCCTCTCAAGTACTGGGATTTCAGGAGTGTGCCACCACTTCTGGCTCTAATGTTTTTTGACCTGTGATTCTCCTGTCAGTATCACAACTTTTAAGACCAGACTGAGCAGTTTGTCTAGGCCCTGGGGGTGTGGCTCAAAGGGAAGAATGCTCTGGATGCAGTCCACAGTAATGTACACAATCCTGTAACTGTTGCATGCAGAGCAGTATTTTGAAATTTTGAAAGCAGTACCCTAAAGAGGGTTTTTTTTTATTTTTTATTTTTTTGCAGATCTGGTGATGGAACCCAGGGGCATTCTACTCCTGAATTACACCCACAGCCTTATTATTATTTATTTTTATTCTTTATTTTGAAACGGTCTTACCTAGGTCTCACTAAGTTGCAGGAGGGCCTCACTAAGTAGCTGAGGCTGTCCTTGAACTGTGATCCTCCTCAAAGGCTGGGATTACAAGAATGTGTACCACCACGCCCGGTGGGACTTTGTTTTTTTTTTAAACCTGGAAAAAGAAGTAATGTTAGTGATGATGAAAGACGCGGGTCTGACTCTTTTCTTTTGTGGCCCTGGGGATGGAACCTGGGGATGCTGGCAAGCACTCTATCACTGAGCTACCCTAGTCCCTCAAATGTGGTATTTAAAACCTAGGGCTTAACTGGCAAAGATGAATTAGCTATAAACTAGAATGTGTTATTTTCTCAGTAGGGTGTAGTTCTGTGGTCTTGTTTCAAAACTGATGCAGGAAGGATTGTTCTGTGTAATAGAAGTAGTGTAGTAGAAGGACTTTTGTGACAGGTGTGGCAGTTTATTACTGCTGTTTCGACTGCTTTTTTTTTTTTTTTTTTTTTTTGCCCCCTCTTGGTACTGGGGATTGAACCCAGGGCCATTCTATCTCTAAGCTACACTACACTCCCAGACCCATTTTTACATTTTTTAAATTTGGAAACAGGGTCTCCTAAGCCAGTGCGCGGCTGGCTTCGAACCTGCTCGATACTCCTGTCTCTGCCTCCCACGCCACCACGCCCGGCTGAACATTACTTTTTAAAAAAAATTTTTTTGTGGCACTGGGGATGGAACCCATGCTCATTCTACAACCAAGTTACCATCCCCAGCCCTATTTTTAAATTCTCTTTTCTCCCTTTCTTTCTTTCTTTCTTTCTTTTTTATTTTTTGTGGTACTTGGGATGGAACCCAGGGACATTCTACGTCTGAGCTACACCCCAGCCCTATTTTTTAGTCTGTATTTGGAAACAGAGTCTTACTGACTTGCAGAGGGCCTAAGTAGTAGCTGAGGCTGTCTGCGAACCGCAGTTCTCCTGTCTCAGCCTCCCGAATGCTGGGATTGCAAGCATGTGCCACCACGACTGGCTAGAATATTACACAAACACACACACACACACACACACACACACACACACACACATATTTTTTGTACTGAGGATGGAACCCAGGAGCAATCTACCTCCAAGCTACACCCCCATCCCTATTTTTTATTCTTTATTTTGAAACCGGGTCTCACTGAGTTGCAGAGGGACTCACTAAGTAGTAGAGGCTGTCCGTAAACCGTGGTCTTCCTGTTTCAGCCTCCTGAATGCTGGGATTACAAGCGTGCGCCGTTACGCCTGGCTCTTAGAACATTACCTATATTAAAAATTTTTTTTATTCTTTATTTTATCTCACTGAGTTGCAAAGGGCCTAAGTAGCTGAATATAACCTGCTTTTTTTTTTTTTTTTGGGCACTGGGGATCGAACCCAGGGGCATTCTACCTCTGAGCTAAATCCTCAGCCCTACTTTTTTATTCTTTGTTTTGTTTTGTTTTGTTGGTACTGGGGTTCCTGGAAGCCCTTCTACCTCCAGGCTACACTCCAAGACCTATTTTTACATTTTTATTTGGAAACAGGGTCTCTTAAGCCAGCGTGGCTGGCTTTGAACCTGTGCGATCCTCCTGTCTCTGCCTCCCAAGCGCGGGGATTACAAGCGTGCGCCACCACGCCCGGCTTTTATTCTTTATTTTGAAACAGGGTCTTACTAAGTTGCAGAGGTCCTAAGTAGCTGAGGCTGTTCACAAACTGTGTTCATCCTGTCTCAGCCTCCCAAATGCTGGGATTACAGGCATGCACCACCATGCCCAGCTGAATATTATCTATTAAAGCCATGTGATTTAATAACCAAGTTAAGATCAGAACCCTATTCTCCTTTCTCATAATTTCTTATTTTTCCTTCTCTATCTTTGCTCTTAAATGTAAAACCTCAGGCCATTACTATACTAAAATTAAGTTCTTTAGGAAATTTCTTTATTTATTGTTTTGGTGGTACTGGAGTTCCTGGAAACCCTTCTACCTCCGGGCTACACTCCCAGACCTATTTTATATTTTTTTATTTGGAAACAGGGTCTCTTAAGCCAGCAAGGCTGGCTCCAAACCAGCGCGATCCTCCTGTCTCCGCCTCCCAAGCACAGGGATTACAAGCGTGCGCCACCACGCCTGGCTCTTTAGGAAATTTCTAAGGACTGTTAGTAGTTATTATACCAGCATTGTCAAATGTTGAAAGGAGGGGAAATACGGAATTATTTTCGGTAGGTTATTTTTTTCCTTGGTGATGCTGGGATGTAATCCAGGTCCTTAGGCTTGTTAGGCAGTGCTCTACTTCTGAGCTGTGCCCCCAACCCCTCATTCTGTCTTGAAAACTTAGAAGAATACAGTTGCCTTCCCTTACCAACCACAGATTGAAAATATTTGGAAAAAGTTGTACCTCAACTGGACATGTACAAACTTTTTGTGTTGTCGTTATTCCCTAAATAATACAGTTTAGCCTTTTTTGAGTGGGAAGGGAGTGTGGTTTTTTTTTTGGTGGTATTGGGGGTGGAACCCAGAGACTTTCTACCTCCGGGCTACACTCCCAGACCCATTTTATAATTTTATTTGGAAACAGGGTCTCACTAGGTTTAGGTTGATGAGAGTCTGATTACTTGCTGAGGCTGTCCTCTAACCGGTGATTGTCCTGCCTCAGCCTCCGAGTACTGAGATTACAGATATGTGCCTGAGTTAGGAGATACTGTCTCTTTTCTTTTTGGCACTGGGGATCGAACCCAGAGACGTTCTTACCTCCAAGCTAATACCCCTAGCCGATTTGTTGTTTCTTATTTGGAGACAGGGTCTCATTAGGTTGCTAAGAGCCTCACTAAATTGCTGAGGCTGGCTTTGAACCTGTAATCCTCTTGTCTTGACCTCCGAAGTTCTGGGATTACAAGCATGTGCCACCACATTTATACTGTCTCTTAAAAAAAAAGTAACGGGTACATGCACACATAGAGCCAGGCGTGGTGGCGCATGCTTGAGACAGGACCACACGGGCTCGAAGCCAGCCTCAGCTACTTAGTGAGGTTCTTAGCAACTTAGTGAAGCCCTGTTTCAAATAAAATATAAAATAGGTCGGGGGTGTAGCCCGGAGAGGCCCCTGGGTTTCATTCCTAGAACCACCAAAAAAAAAAAAAGAAAAGAAAAAAAAAAAAAAGAAAAAATAAAAAGATATATACATAGTATTTGCAAATGACTTACCTTTTTGTTTCTTTTTTTTGTAAAAAGGGGATTTTTTTGTTGTTGTTGTTCAATTGGGGATTGAACCCAGGGGTATTCTAACTCTGAGCTATACCCCCAATCTATTTTTTTTTTTTTTTTTTTTGCAGTTCTGGGGATGGAATCCAGGGATGTTTGACCTCTGAGTTACATCCCCTGCATTATTTTTTATTATTATTATTATTATTATTATTATTATTATTATTATTATTATTATTTGGTGGTACTGGCGTTCCTGGAAACCCTTCTACCTCCGGCTACACTCCCAGACTTATTTTATACTTTTTTTTTTTTTTTTCTTTTTGGGGGTCTGGAGATGAAACCCAGGGGCATTCGACCTCCAAGCTACACCCCTTGCCCTATTTTTTTTTTTTAATTCTTTATTTTGGAACAGGGTCTCACTGAGTTGCAGAGGGCCTCACTAAGTAGCTGAGGCTATCCGTGAACCGTGATCCTCCAGTCTTAGCCTCCTGAATGCTGAGATTACAAGCATGAGCCACCATGCCTGGCTTACTTTTTTTTTTTTTTTTAATTTGGAAACAGGGTCTCTTAAGTCAGAGAGGCTGGCTTCGAACCTGCGCGATCCTCCTGTCTCAGCCTCCCAAGTGTGGGGATTACAAGGGTGCGCCACCACGCCTGGCTAGAAATTGACATTTTGTACTTAACTTCTGGGAGCATATTTCATTGGTTCTCTGGAAACCTTTAACAAAGGCTTGTCATTGTAAAAAAGGAAATCTGTCAAGTTGTGATTTGATTATTCCTGCACATTTTTAGTTAACAAATGTTGCTAGAGTCTGGAGTTATACTCAGTAGCACACATATGCAAAAAATTGAGTAAACATTTAATCTCAAATATTAAAGGAAACTTGTTTGCAAAGAGTAGTCAAAATCTGGGCATCAAGCTGGGTGTGGTGGTACAGGCTTGTACCTCCCAGCATTCAGGAGGCTGAGACTTGAGGATCATGGTTTGCGACAGCCTCAACTACTTAGTGAGACCCTCTGCAACTTACTGAGACCCTGTTTCAAAATAAAGAATTAAAAAAACAAAAAATAGGGCAGGAGGTGTAGCTCAGAGGTTGAACGTTCCTGGGTTCCATCCCCAGACCTGCCCCCCAAATAAGTCTGGGCATCATGTCAGGTGTGGTGGTGCACACTTGTAATCCTAGTACTTGAGAGGCTGAGACAGGAGGATATGGATTCCCAGACAGTCTCAACTACTTAGTGAGGTCCTCTGCAATTTAGTGAGATTCTCTTTCAAAATAAAGAATAAAAAATAGGTCTGAGGATGGAGCTTGGAGGTACAATCCTGGGTTCAATCCCCAGCAACACACACACACATACACACACACACACACACAAATCAGGGTATTATACTTACCCTATTTCCACAGATATGAAGCTTTAAGTAGTCTTTTTGTTTAAATAAAATTTTGGATCTACCAGGCATATCAGGTGGACAGGAATGTAGATTTGTAATATCTAACCAAATTACCTTTTTTTACCTTTTGTAAGTTTGTAGATAGATTTGTATTATTTCCAAGGTGCTTGCACGCTTTCTCTTTTTTTGTGATACTGGGGTTTGAACCCAGGTTTGTTTTACCTCTAAACTATACTACCAGCCTTTTTTTTTTTCTTTTTTCTTTTTTTTGTAGAACTGGGGATTGAACCTAGGGGCCTTCTACCTCTGGGCTACACTCCTAGACCAAGTTTTTATATTTTATTTGGATACAGCGTCTCACCAAGTTGCTGAGAGCCTCACTAAGTAGCTGAGGCTGGCTTCGAACCTGCACGATCCTCCTGTCACAGCCTCCCATATGCTGGGATTACAAGTGTGCACTGCCACACCTGGCTCCCCAGCTAATTTTTATTTAAAATTTTTATTTTATTTTGGATACTGGGGATTCAGTTTAGGGACATTCTATTTCCAGGCTACACCCCTAGCACTGTTTTATTTTTAATTATTGTTGTTGTTGGTGTGTGTGTGTGTGTGTGTGTGTGTGTGTGTGTGTGTATGTGTGTGTGTCTGGGGTGGAACCCAGGGGCATTCGACCTCCTAGCTACACCTCCTGCCTTATCTTTTATTCTTTATTTTGAAACCGGCTTATTGTGGAGGGCCTCACTAAGTTGCTGAGGCTGTCCTTGAACCTGTGATTGTCCTGTCTCAGCCTCCTAAGTACTGGGATTACAGGTGTGTGCCACTATACCTGGCTCCAAAGTGTGCTCTCTTTAAGTAAAAGTAATAAGAAAGTGAGCTCCCTTGTGGGAAGGTGTACTTTGAATTTGTCTCATGTGCATATATCTATATATAGAATTTTTTTTCCTGTGGAACTAAGGATTGAACCCAGAGGCAGCATAGCATACCCAGCTTGCCTGCTTGCTTGCTTGCACATATATATATATACTGGATATGGAACTCCAGGGCATTCTACCTCCGAGCTACACCCCATCCCTATTTTTTATTCTTGATTTTGAAACAGGTTTTCATGGAGTTGAAAAGGGCCTCACTAAGTAGCTGAGGCTGTCCTTGAACTATGCTCCTTCTGTCTCAGCCTCCCAAATTCTGGGATTACAAGTGTGTATCATCAAGCCTGGCTATTTATTTTTTAAGATGAAAGAATATCTGAATTCCAGCCCAGTGTAGTGGTGCATGCCTGTAATCTCAGTACTTGAGAGACTGAGACAGGAATATCGCAGGTTCCAGGCAAGCCTCAGCAATTTAGGGAGATTTCAGCGACCTAGTGAGACTCAGTTTAAAAACAAAAAAGCCAGGCATAGTGGTGCATGCTTTTAATTTCATTATTTGGGAGGCTGAAACAGGAGGGTCACAGATTCAAAGCATCTCAGCAATTTAGTGAGACTGTTTCCAAATAAAAAATAAATCTGGGGATGTACGAGGTAGAAGGCCTTTGGGTTCCATCCCAAGTATTGCATGTGGCCGTGTACGCGCATGCACACGTGCGCACACACACACAACCCCTACCAAAAGCCAGGTGTGTTGGCACACACCTGTAATCCCAGTACTTGGGAGGCTGAGCCAAGAGGATTGCAGGTTTGTAGCCAGCCCTAGCTACTTAGTGTGGCCTTCCACAACTTAATGAGACCCTGTTTCAAGATAAAGAATAAAAAATAGGGCTGGTGGTGTAGCTTGGAGGTAAATGCCCCTGGGATTCATCCCCAGTACAGAAAGCAAGCCCTCCAGCCAGCCTTTGTGGTGTGTAATTCTGAGACAGAATCCCCCTGGGTTCAAACCCCAGTAGCCCTTACCCCCAGAGTTAGACTATATCCTGGACTAGTGGTGCACACCTATAATCCTAATACTTAGGAGGCTGAGACAGAGAGGATAACAGGTTGGAGGCCTACCTCAACAGCGTAGTGAAGCCCTGTTTCAAAATAAATTAAGGTTGGGGTTGTAGCTTGGAGGTAGAATGCCTTTGAGTTGAAATCCCCAGTGGCCTCCCAGAATAGAAAAGAATGAGTAATATAATAACAGGTTGTAAATATCTGTTCTAAAAAGAAAAGTATAATTGCAAATGAGAGTTGTTTAAAAAGTTACTTTAAGCCAGGCGTGGTGGCAGATGCTTGTAATCCCAGCATTTGGGAGGTTGAGACAGGAGGATGACATAGGTTTGAAGCCAGCCTCAGCTACTTAGGCTTACAGCAACTTAGTGAGACCCTGTTTCCAAATAAAGGGTTAAATAGGTCTGAGGGTATAGCTCGAAGGTAGAAAAGCCCCTGGATTCCACCCCTAGTGCCACCAAAAAAAAAAAAAAAAAAACTTACTCTAAGCTGAGCATGGTGGTGCATGCTTGTAATACCAGTACTTGGGGGGCTGAGACAGGAGTATTGTGCAGGTTCGAAGCCAGCCTCAGCTACTTAGTGAGGCTCTCAGCAACTTGGTGAGACCCTGTTTTCAAATAAAATATAAAAACTAGGTCTGGGAGTGTAGCCCGGAGATAGAAGCCCCTAGGTTCCATCCCCAGTACCCCCCCCCACACACACACACACAAAGTTACTTTAGAGCCAGGTGTGGTGGCACACGTTTGTAATCCCAGCTTTTGGGAGGCTGAGACAGGAGGATCACAGTTCGAGGACAGCCTCAGCTACTTAGTGAGGCCCTTTGCAACTTAGTGTGAGACCCTGTTTCAGAATAAGGAATAAAATAATAAGGTTGGGGTATAGCTAGGAGGTAGAATGCCCCTGGGTTCCGCAGTACTGAAAAAAAAAAAAGGTCTGGGGCTATAGTTAGGAGGTAGAGCACCCCTGGGTTCTACCCCCAGTACTGCAAAAAAAAAAGTTACTTTAAGCCAGGTGTGGTGGCATACAACTGTAATCCCAGTACTTGGGAGGGTGAGACAGGTGAAATACAGGCTTGAAGATAGCCTCAGCAATTGGGCATGGTGGCTCACACTTGTAATCCCACATTCGGGTTGCTGAGACAGGAGGATCGTGGTTTGTGGCCTGCCTCAGCTATTTAATGAGGCCCTCTGCAACTTAGTAAGACCCTGTTTAAAAATAAAGAATAAACCGGGTGTGGTGGCGCACACTTATAATCCCCGCTCTTGGGAGGCTGAGACAGGAGGAGCACGTAGGTTCGAAGCCAGCCTCAGCTTGCTTAAGAGACCCTGTTTCCAAATAAAATAGGTCTGGGAATGTAGCCCAGAGGTAGATGGTCCCTTGGTTTCATTCCCAGTACCACCAAAAAAAAAAAAAAAAAGAATAAAAAATAGGGCACAGGGTATGGCTTGGAGGTTGAATTCCATCCCCAGATCCGCAAAAAAAAAAAAAAAAAAAAAAAAAAAAAAAAAAAAAGCCTCAGTAAATAATTAAGACTGTGTTTCCAGGGGGGGGAAAAGAATAGAATTGGGGTGGGGGCTTAGCTTAGAGGTGGACGCGTCTAGTTTCAATCTTCAGCAACATGGACACACACACGCACAGTTAACTCCACAGGCCCTCTCCCATATATACATAATGTGAATTGCCTAAATATAAGAAACAAAAACACTTGTCTTGGAAGCTTATTGATATGCAACAATAATATTGACTTTATTTTTTCCTAGATATGGCCGCGTGGAAAGTGTCAAAATTCTCCCCAAGAGGGGGTCTGAAGGAGGAGTGGCTGCCTTTGTGGATTTTGTGGACATCAAAAGTGCACAGAAAGCTCACAACTCCGTCAACAAAATGGGAGATAGAGACCTACGCACGGATTATAATGAACCAGGCACCATTCCGAGTGCTGCTCGGGGATTGGATGATACAGTTTCCATAGCATCTCGTAGTAGAGAGGTTTCTGGGTTCAGAGGAGGTGGTGGAGGGCCTGCTTATGGCCCCCCACCATCACTTCATGCACGAGAAGGACGTTATGAGCGGAGACTCGATGGGTAAGTTCCAAGGTTTCTGTAGGCAGGTATTTTGTATTTGATATGGTGAGAAACAGAAACTCATATTTAGGGGCCCCAGATGGATTTAAAGTTTTGGGCGTTCTCAATGTTTCCTGTTTGGGTTGGAAACGGAAGTGATTTCTGTCCCAGTGGCTGTTATCTTACGGAATCGTAGAGGATATTTCCTGCAGCGGATTGGATGTCTACTCCTGAGATACGAATGATGGAAGATTCCCTATGGCAGCATCATTTTTGGAGTTACCCGTCTTCTAGAATCAGTTATTCCTTTTGGATAATATTAAGGCCTTCCTTGGATATATCCATTCTACTTGATGGAGCTGTCTGGCTACAGGCTTTGTGGTCGTGTTATTTGGAATATTTCTGGAATATTTGAGCCTACAGATTCTTTTAGAAGTTCCTGTCTGCTGCTTGGTTTTTACAATGCAACGTGTACAAATTGGATTGTCACAAAAAGTCTAGCTGACCATGGTGATTCAACCATGTGGATTCTACAAACAATACCCTGACATGGAGACCTGTACGTGGATGAAGAAGAGTTGAAGGCAAGGCTTGATTTTCTCATTTTGGATCTACACAGTTTCTCTGTTGGAATTACACTCCTGATGGAATGGGGGGAAATTGAGGACATTCATAAATCCTGGAATATAGCCATTCTTTTCGAATTGCTGGAATGTATGGGATGTCATCATGCTCTCCAAGACTCCATTAGCCCCGGGGAAGAGGATTACTATGGCCTTTCTTAAGCAAGTTGCTATCCAATTAAAAGGACTTTAGCTCTGAACACAGGGTGACGATCAGTTGTGGATACCGCAATCAAAATTGACTGGGCTGGATGCTACAAAAGTGAACAGTTGGGGAAGCTATGCCTTCCTCGTTCGTTGGAATTGCAGAGGATCTTTCCCCTGCTGCCTGCTGCCTGATTCTTACTTAGGGCTGGAGATTTTATGAATGTGGATCAATTTACACTTGTCTCCTCTCTCAAGAAAGAAGTCTGGGGGTTTGAGAGTTACAGTCTGTCTGGGACTACTTGCTTCCCGTGGAATTATTTTGTCTGGTCACTATTTTTTTTCCTTGTGGTTCATCTAAATATCATTTGACACCCTTGCCCATTAAGAAGGTGGATTACCCCCATAAGAGGGGCCAAAATTGGGGAAGTTATGTTCACAATTCTCTCCCTAGATTTAATTGGGATTATGGGTCGTGTTTCCACAGTTGGAAAAGGTTGGTATGTCCTGACCTGTGTATATTAGCCCCTCTCCTAACCCAAGTCAAACTCTCTTTTTTTCCCACTAACTCTAGAAGTATTTAGTACTAATAGATGAATCAAAAAATAGCCATTAGATTTCAGCTCTGCTAGCTCTTGTGCCTGCCTTCTGTTATCTTCCTAATAGATAAGAACTTTGCATATTTTTAAAAAAATCAACCATAGCAGCAATTCTAGAACTTTTGCCTATTGCTTCTGTTACATGATTAATAATGGCTTTCAAAATTGCTTAACATTTGATAGGGTGCTAAATAAACTATTGGATTTTCTCCTTTCTCAAAGGAAACCTTGCTAGGAGGTTTGGAATATCCAAATTTTAGAATTGCAGCAAATAAAAAAGGAGAAAGTCATTTAATAATTTAAGAAGGAAATTATAGACACTTTTTGGCCATGTCAATTGCTTTTTGTAATAGCAGCAAAAATAGACTAGAAAAGGGCATTGCTGCTAAGTGAAGTTGGAGTGAAAGTGAATATTAGTGGAGAGATTTTGGAGTCTAGGAATGTACTTGGAAAATAGCATTATTTGCAACAAAAATTTGCCAAATATCCTTTATTGAGATTCTGATTATCTCTTGATTCCTTTAGTTCTTTTTGATAGTTGATCTAAAAATGAGGTTGAAGGAAATCTCAAATGAATTGGTCTTTGAGTTTCTAAAAGTTCTAGTTTTCAGAAAAATCGAGAACTTAAAATTGCTTGTGGGGCCGGGCGTGGTGGCGCACGCTTATAATCCCAGTACTTGGGAGGCTGAGACAGGAGGATCCAAGCTTGAAGCCAGCCTCAGCAGCTTAGTGAGGCTCTCAGCAACTTAGTGAGACCCTGTTTTCAAATAAAATATAAAATAGGCCTGGAGGTGTTGCTTGGAGGTAGAACGCCCCTGGGTGCCATTCCCAGTACCATTTAAAAAAAAAGAAAAAAAAAAAAAAGAAAATTTCTGTGGGAGTAGAATTAGTTCTTAATTCATAATTGCATGTATATAATTGTACACGCAATACTTTTTGTATTCCTTGGTTGACAAATATTCACATCCTACTAAAAGTTTCTTAAGAGAGCTGGGGACGCGGCTCAGTGTCAGAGCGTTTGCCTGTCGTGCAGGCCCGAGCTTGATCCTCAGCTCTCAGAACAAAGAAACATAGCCGTCAGTGCCTGAGTTCATCAGAGGAACCTGAGTATCTAAAGCTAAGAGAAGGTATTTCCTTTAGTCATTCAGTACATATATTAAATGGAATGATGACATAGACCTTTAAAAATGATGTGGAATTTGATAGTACAAGGAGATAAAATAACTTTTACTCATAAATTTGCATAGAATAGCATGTGATGACCCAGTGTTTTGATATTGTAAGATTGTTAAATACAATTGTTTGGGCAATTTATGTAGTCTAGTAATTTTTACTATTATCCAAGCAGTCACCAGTTTGTGAAGGGCTAGGAATGTAACTCAGTGACAGAGCACTTGCCTGTCACGTGCACGGGCCTGGGTTTAGTCCCCAGCAGTGCAGAAAAAGAACAAGAACAAGTTGTACTTAAGATTTTTCCTGAAAGCTCTTCTGACTGCATAATGTGCACTGCAGCAGGGCTTTCACGTTTGTGTTTGAATGCAGTGCGCAGATATGGCCTTAAATACATCTGCAAGTAACGACGGTATAGTATATATTTAATGAGATGAAAGTGTAAAAAACCTTATTATAAAAACAATGGTCTCTTCCCAGTATACTTAAATTTCAGTATACAAGTCAGAAAATCCCTAATAAATTTGAGCAACTGACCTGCAGAACACTAGTCATGAAAGCCCAATATATAATTATTATAATGATTGCTCAGCTGTGAAAATAATTTTTGAAGTCAAATAAAATGTTAAGCTTGGTAGTGTTTGCTTACTAAGTAGGTTAATGGTGTTTAAAAAATAAGCAGTTGCAAAGACAAAGAATTCTGAAGTGAATGTTTGCATGACTTGCTTTTAGTTTTGCTTGCTCCTTTCTGATTAAATTTTTTCCCCCTCCTAAATGCAGGGCTTCAGATAACAGGGAGCGTGCTTATGAACATAGTGCCTATGGACACCATGAACGGGGGACGGGAGCATTTGATCGGACAAGACATTATGATCAGGATTACTATAGAGATCCTCGAGAGCGAACTTTACAACACGGGCTCTATTACACTTCTCGGAGTCGAAGTCCAAACCGCTTTGATGCTCATGACCCCCGATACGAACCTAGGGCTCGGGAGCAGTTTACACTGCCCAGTGTGGTACACAGGGATATCTACAGGGATGATATTACCCGGGAGGTACGAGGCAGAAGGCCAGAGCGGAATTACCAGCACAGCAGGAGTCGCTCTCCACATTCGTCCCAGTCTAGGACCCAGTCTCCTCAGAGACTGGCTAGCCAAGCGTCTAGACCCACCAGATCCCCTAGCGGCAGCGGCTCTAGGAGCAGATCCTCCAGTAGTGATTCAATCAGCAGCAGCAGTAGTACCAGCAGTGACAGGTAGGTTAACAGCCTTTTGTTATAATAGACAAGCTGCTAAGTAAATTCTCAATGATCAATGGTGATGGTTTTTAGCATAGTAATTTTTTATAAAACAGAATCTTGGATCATGTATGTAATGAGTAAAGAAATTTTGATTAACGTATGGCCAGTGAATTAACCAGAAGGTACTGATAATTTGAAAATGTTTTATCTTCAAGATGCCTGGTGTGGTGGTGAACGCTTGTAATCCCAGTACTCGGGAGGCTGAGACAGGAGGATCACAGGTTCGCAGCCAGCCTCAGCTATTAAGTGAGGCCCTCTGCAATTTAGTGAGACGGTTTCAAAATAAAGAATAAAAAATAGGACTGAGGGTGTAGCTCCGAAGTAGAATGCCCCTGAGTTCGATCTCTGGTACAAAAAAAAAGAAAAAAGAAAAAGAAAGAAAAGAGAGAGAAATGATGACTTAATTTGTGTAAAGCAAGCCTTATAACACTAAGTATGTGGCATATCAGCAGGGCGTGGGTACAGGCTTGTAATCCCAGAACTTGGGCGGCTGAGACAGGAGGAGCACAGTTTACAGACAGCTTCAGCTTCTTAGTGAGGCCCTGTGCAACTTTGTGATAGCTTGTTTGAAAATAAAGAATAAAAAATAGGGCTGGGGTATAGCTCAGAGGTAGAATGCCCCTGGGTTCCATCCCCAATACCAAAACAAAAGAAAATAAAAAGGATAAAAAATAGGGCTAGGATGTATCTCTGAGGTAGAATGCCCCTGGGTTCTATCACCAGTATCGCAAAAAAAAAAAAAAAAAAAGTCCATTTTTGATGTTTTAATTTTGTAGGTGGTGCTCACTTCGGCAGCACACATACTAAAATTTTTTAGGTGTGTTGTGTTAACTTGTATATCATGATTTGGTTGAAGATTTATAAAAGTTGTCCGCATGCTTATAATCTCAGCATTTGGAAGGCTGAGACAGGAGGATTGCCTCAGCTACATAGTGAGCCCTTTGCAACTCAGAGAAACCCTGTTTCCAAATGAAGAAAAAATATGGCTGGGGTGTAGTTTGGAGGTAGAATGCCTCTGGGGTCCATTCTCAGTGCCGCAAAAACAAACAAACAAAAACTATAAGCTGGACGTGGTGGCGCACACTTGTAATCCCTGCGCTTAGGACATGGAGACAGGAGCATCGCGCAGGTTCGAAGTCAGCTGTGCTGGCTTAAGAGACCCTGTTTACAAATAAAAAGTATAAAATTGGTCTGGGTGTGTAGCCTGGAGGTAGAAGGGTTTCCAGGAACAACCCCAGTACCACCAAAAAAACAAAACAACAACAACAAAAAACTATGAGTTATCCTGTTAAATTTGTGTTGTAAAATATATTATCAGTGACTTAGTCAATTTATGAACACATTTTAGCTAATTTTTTTTGTTGTCGTGCCCAGGATTGAACGCAGGAACATTTTCACCTTACACACCCAGGCATTTTGTTTTTTTATTTTCAAACAGGGTCTTGAGTAAGGTGTGGTAGTGCACACTTGTAATCCTAGTACTTGGGAGGCTGAGACGGGGGATTGTGGTTTGTGGCCAGCCCGCCACAACTTAATGAGACCCTGTTTCAAAATAAAGAATAAAAAAATTAGACTGGGAGTGGAGCTCAGAGGCAGGATGCTCCTGGGTTCTATCCTCCGTACTACAAAAAAAGAAAAAAAAGAAAGAAACAGGGTCTTGCTGAATTGCTGAAGCTGGCCTTGAGACTGATCCTCTTGTCTCAGTTTCCCAGTACTATATTACAGGGGTGAGACATCAATCCAGCTGCTGGTTGTTCTTACTACTGCAGATGCTGGTAGGCTTTAGGCATATGCCCATTTCCCTTTATTTTCATTCAGGTTATTAATCATAAATACCCTACTTTAAAATTTAGTTTGTATAAACCTGGTGTGGTGGCACATGTTTGAAATCTCAGGACTTGGAAGGCTGAGATAGGATCACAGGTTCACAGCCATTCTCAGCAGTTGCAAGGCCCTCTACAACTTAGATCCTGTTTCACAATAAAAAATAAAGTAAAATAAAATAGGGCTGGGGGTGTAGCTTCGAGGTAGGATGCCCCTGGGTTTGATCGCCAGTGCCACACACACATACAAAGTAAAAATTTGGAGGAGGATGGTAGTTCAAGGACAGCCTCAGCAACTCAGTGAGACCCTGTTTCAAAATAAGGAATAAAATAATAGGGCTGGGGGTGCAGCTCGGAGGTAGAATGTCCCTGGGTTCCATCCTCAGTACCACAAAAAAAAAAAAAAAAAAAAAAAAAAAAATTAAGTGATGTAAATTTTATGTTTTTAGGGTACAACTAACTGCTTGGGCCTGATTAAAAGACCCAGATTATTTTTCTGTTAGTATTCCCTGTTTAGATTAAAGAAGAGGAAATGATAACGGTAATGGCTGTTTTTAAGGCTTCCTAAATTTCCTAATTGAAAATAATAAATGGAGCTGCTTGCAGTGTTGCATGCCTATACCTCCAGTATAGACATGAGAGGATGAGACAGAGGATTACAGGTTTGAAGCCAGCCTCAGCAATTTTGCAGCAACTTAGTGTGAGTGTGTGAGACTCTGTTTCAAAAATTAAAAAAAAAAAGTGCTGGGGGATATAGCTCAGAGGTGCAGTGCGCCTAGGTTCAATTTCTAGTACCAAAAAAGGAAACACTTTTTTTTTTTTTTAACTTCTATCTGCCTATCTAGCTATATAGTTCATATATTTGGGAAGATGTTGTATATTAAGACGAAACAAGCACTTAGTTTAGAAAGTCAAGAAAGTAGCTGGGAAGCTGGGTGTGCTGGCGCTCGCTTTAATCCCCCCGCGCTTGGGAGGCTGAGACAGGAGGATTGTGCAGGTTCAAAGCCAGCCTCAGCTACTTAGTAAGTAAGGCTCTCAGCAACTTAGTGAAGACCCTGTTTCCAAATAAGATATATATGTATTAAAAAAAAAAAAAAAGAAAGTAGCTGGGTGTGGTGGCACAAGCTTGTATTTCCCAGTACTTGGTAGGTTGAGACAGGAGGATTACAGGTTTGTGGCCAGCCTCAGCTGTTTAGTGAGGCCCTATGCAACTTAGATCCTGTTTCAAAATAAATAATAAAAATAGGGCTGGTGGTGTAGTTTGGAGGTAGAATGCCCCTGGGTTCAATTACTCAGTACCACACACACACACAAAAAAAAACCAAGAACAGCAACAACAACAAACCCCGGGAAGTTAGCTTCTGACTCTACTTTTGCAGCTCTAATATGGCTGAAACCCTGACTCTACTTCATTTGGTTTATTATTCTGATAAATGGCTGGTGAAATTCATTTTAACTCTAAACTGATGAGGAAATCCTGCGTTTTGTTTTCTCCTACATAGAATTACTACAACCATTCTAGTCATTTCCCCCAAACCTGTCTCATTAAAGGAATGCCACTACATTCCACTGGATCTAAACTTAATGAAAATACAATCTATGTTGGGATTGTTGACGTCAGAGGAGAATCAATAGTCCAAAACCTTCAGGGTGGCATTATGCTTTGGGGAATTAGGATGTTTTGGGGTCTGGCCCTCAGGATTTAGAGCTGACTTTAAAGCTTAAACCCAGAGGCAGTCTGATCAATTCACTGGAGCCAATCCCTGCTCATGTAATGGGGAGCGGAGCAGGAGGAAGGAGGTCTGTGTTTCTGAATATTTACAGTTAACTGCCACAAGGGCAGGAGCCACTTAGAAAATGTACGCAGAAGCCGGCGTGGTGGCGCACACTTGTAATCCCAGAAGCTGGGAGGCCGAGACAGCCTTAGCGGTTCGTGGCCAGCCTCAGCTACTTAGTGAGGCCTTTTGCAACTCAGTGAGACCCTGTTTCAAAATAGAGAATAAAAAATAGGGCTGGGGGGTGTAGCTTGGAGATAGAATGCCCCTGGGTTCCAGCCCCAGTACCACAAAAAAAAAAAAAAAAAGAGAAAAAGAAAAAAAGAAAAGAAAATGTATGCAGAAACTAAGTTACAGTAAAAAGTGGTGAGCAGGACTGTTGAATACTCCATCAAGGATGCAAGAACCATGAAGCTCGGAAGGCCGCATTTGACCAGCTGGCAAGTTCAGTTTGCCTTGCACAGGGCTTAAAATTTAAGTTATTGTCAGTATTTAAAAACCTAGAATTTTTCCTCCGGGCTCTAGCTTGAGCTCCTTGTGTGCTCCTTCCTTTTGGTTTTACTGTTGGATCCTATCTGACAAGGAGGTAAGATAACTAAATCTGGTTGATGAAAACTTCTTCAGGGTCTGGGAAAGAACCTAACAGATTCTCCCTTTCCTGTGTCTGTGTAGGCTTTTTCTTCTGTTAAAATATTATTTTTCCTAACAGTAATTATAGTACATTTATTTAGGTTATTGGCTTTCTTTTTCATGTCATATTTTCCAGAGCTAACATATTTCAATTATACACAAATGGCTTTCATTTTGTTACCTTAACTTCATTCATTAGTTTGCTGAATTCTTTCTAGTTTTACTAGAATTTGTATTAATACATATTTTTTTGATGTGACAAATTTGTATTAATACATGATGGCCTTTGTATTAATACATGAAACAGTGAGAGAACAGAAATAATTATTTAGACTACTAGGGAGACCTGAGAAGTAGCACTTGGTTGGTCAGTGAAGGATATGTTGGGCTAGATGGGCAATGTTGTGGGCAAAATTAACAATCTGAAGAGAGAGAAGTGAGCAGAAAAATATTTTGAGGCCAGGAGATATTTCGAATAGTTTAGCCATGTTAAATGTGGAGAGGAGGAGTCTGATTCTATATGCAGAGTTAAGCCTTGGATGAGAAAGAGCTTGTTTGAGATCTGTGCTTTAGGAGGCAACCAGAGACAGTAGAAAGGCAGAGATAATGGTTAGAAATCTATTTTGGTACTTTGGTGAAGGAAAACTTGGCTCGTGAGAGTGCCAGTTTGGGACAGGTGGGAGAGATTATGCTGATTTATGGAAAGCAGACTAGCTTTTTGGAGATTGACTGAACGATGGGCGTTTACTGTTTTATAAGAATAGGAAGCCAGGAATGGTGGCGCGTGCTTGTAATCCCAGCATTTGGGAGACTGGGACCAGAGAATCGCAGTTTGTAGGCCGTGTCACCTACTTAGGCCCTTTGCAACTCAGCAAGACCCTGTTTCAAAATAAAAAGAATAAAAAATAGGGCTGGGGTGTAGCTCGGAGGTAGACTGCCCCTGGGTTCCATCCCTAGTGTTGAAGAAAAAAAGGTAGGACCAAGTGGTCTTTGTGTATACTACAGAACCCAGTGTATTGCCTCTCTCAGAGCACTTGTCTAAAAACAGTTCAAAGACTTAGATACAATTTTTAGTTAACACAAAAATAAAGCAGAATTGATGTAGATAAGTGAAAAAAATTAGCCAATAAGTTTGTGTGTGTGGGGGGTACTGGGGGTGGAACCCAGAGGCTTTCTACCTCCGGGCTACATTCCCAGACCTATTTTATACTTTATTTGGAAACAGGGTCTCACTCAGTTGCTGATAGCCTCACCAAGTAGCTGAGGCTGGCTTCGAACCTTTGCGATCCTCCTGTCTCAGCCTCCCAAGCGCGGGGATTACAAGCGTGCGCCACCATGCCCGGATAGCCAGTAAGTTTTTATTGGAACATGCTCACAGAAATAAAGTCCTTTGGTACTCAGAACATATGTTATCCCTGGGATCAACTTCCCTTTTATCAGATGTCCTCTTTTCCTCTCTAAGCACAGAATGTAATATATTGAAATGTTACATAATTTATAATGTTTAAATAAGCTCTTTTTTTGTAATTCTTAAAAAACTGTGATGTTCCTAACTGTTCTTTAAAGTTGTTTAAAATCAACACTTATATACTGGATAAAATATAGCTTAGTTATACTCATAGGAACAAGTTTCTCTTCTGTTACCATGACTGGCTGGGAACTTAACCACCCTCCATCCTCCTTATCTGTTCGCTGGGAACAGATTCCCAGCAGTTCATTTCCAGTGAGTAAACATGGGATTAGTGGCAGCCTGGTTGTGAAGTCCTATAAATGACACACCTACTGTTTCTGTACAACTATTAATAGCATTTAACTGGTGAGAACTGGGGCTTCATGCTATAAACTTTCCCATGTGCTGCTCCCATGCTGCTGTAGGTCTCTTTCCTTGTCTTTCACGGCCATTTAATGAGTCACTTTTCCTTTCAACAGAACATTTTAAATGCATTGAATTCCACAAAGCACTTATTTAAAAAGTTTTTGGAGTTGAGTGAACATTAGTTTCCTATTATTGGATATTTTCCTCTCAGGTAGGAAGAATTTTCTTTTAATAGAGGCTAAAAAAATTGTAGTATTTGTTGCAACTGAGTAACTTCATACACATTTTTAATATCTTAAAGTAATTTTGGAGCCGGGCGTGGTGGCGCACGCTTGTAATCACAGCATTCCGGAGGCTGAGACTGAGGATCCTGGTTGGCAGTCAGCCTCAGCTACTTAGTGAGGCCCTCTGCAACTCAGTGAGACCCGGTTTCAAAATAAAGAATAAAAAATAGGGCTGGGTGTAGCTCGGAGGTGAATGCCTCTGAATTCCATCCCCAGACCCACCAAAAAAAAAAAAAAGTAATTTTGGCTAATCTCTGTTTCCCAGTTGTTTGATCATAGTTAAAGAGAATAGAAGTAGCTGCTGGTGGTGGTGTCCCCCTGAATTTAGATTTGAGAAAATCTTACATCTTTGACCTGTAACTAAAACTAAAACATTGTCTTCTATTCTAAAAGTAGCCAGACAAAACACTATAATATTAACAAATTATAGTAACCTCACAGGTTGTTTTTGTTTCCAGGGTTAATTTTAATGTACTTTAATGTTAAGTGTGTTATTACAGTTGTAGATATCTCAAATTTGAGCCAGGTTGTGGTCGTCCACACTTGTAATCCCAGTACCTGGGAGGCTGAGACAGGAGGATCACAGGTTTGAGGCCAACCACGGATACTTAGGCTCTTTGCAACTTAGTGAGACCCTCTGCAACTTAGTGAGACCTTGTTTCAAAATAAAGACTAAAAAATAGGGTTGGGGGGGTTCCCTCTCGGGACCCCCCTTCCCTTTTGGGGAGCTGTTCTCTCTCTCGCAGGTCGTGTTAGCCCTGAGAGAAGGCAGAGTGCAATTGAGGGCACGTGGCTCGGGCTGCTCTCGGGTCGTGACCTGAAGGCCTCTGCTGGACATCAAGGCTGACCAGGGTCCCTAGGGGTGACCTACTCCTCTTTTCTGGCAGATCATGTGGACTCTGGGAGAAAGTAGTTTGCAACTGAGGGCACTTAGCTCGGGCAACACTCGGGTAGTGACCTAAAGGCAACTACTGGACATCAGAGACCCGACAGCCCGAGTGGTGTTCTGCCTCTTTTCCTATTCCCTTGTGGCAGATCGTGTGGACTCTGGAAGAAGGCCGCCTGCAGTTGAAGGCATTAGGCTTGGGCTACTCCCAAGTAATGTCCTGAAGGCAGCGGCTGGACATCAGAGACCCGACAGCCCCTTTGGGGTGTTCAGCCATCTTCCTTATTCCCTGCTGCTTCCAATAAACCTTTTACTCCCCTTCAAAAAAGAAAATAGGGTTGGGGGTGTAGGCTGGGTTCAATTCCTAGTACCACAAAAACAAAGACAAACCAAACAACTCAAAATTGGGCTTATATTTATTGCTACTTTGAAAGTAAAGGAGCCGGGCGTGGTGAAGCACGCTTGTAATCCCAGTTTGTAATCCCAGCATTCCGGAGGCTGAGACCAGAGGATTGCGGTTCAAGGACAGCCTCAGCTACTTAGTGAAGCCCTCTGCAACTCAGTGAGACCTGGTTTCAATAAAGAATAAAAAATAGGGCAAGGTGTGTAGCTCAGAGGTCGAATGCCCCTGGGTTCCAGACACACACACACACACACACACAAAAAAAAAAAAAAAAAAAAGAAAGAAAGAAAGAAAAGAAAAAGAAAAGAAAGAAATTAGCCGGGTGTGGTGGCGCACGCTTGTAATCCCCGCGCTTGGGAGGCGGAGACAGGAGGATGGCGCAGGTTCGAAGCCAGCCGCTCTGGCTTAAGAGACCCTGTTTCCAAATTTAAAAAAATGTATAAAATAGGTCTGGGAGTGTAGCCCAGAGGTAGGAGGGCTTCCAGAAACCCCAGTATCCCCCCCCCCCCCCACACACAAAATGGTACTGAGAATTGAACTTGGTATGTTCTACCTTGGAGTTACATGGCAGCACCCCTCCCCTTCTTTATTGAAAGGGTGTTTATATTTTCTTTTTCTTTTTTTTCTTTTTTTTTTTTGTGGTACTGGAGATGGAACACAGGGGACTTCCTATCTCTGGGCTACACTCCCAAACCTATTTTATATATATATATATATATATATATATATATATATATATATATATATTTTTTTTTTTTTTTTTTTTTTTTTTTTTTTGCGGGTCTGAGGATGGAACCCAGAGGCATTTTACCTCCGTGCTAGACTCCCTGCCCTATTTTTGATTCTTTATTTTGAAACAGGGTCTCACTGAGTTGCAAAGGGCCTCACTAAGTAGCTGAGGCTGTCTGTGAACCGCAATCCTCCCGTCTCAGCCTCCCAAATGCTGGGATGACAAGTGTGCGCCACCATACCCGACTCTATTTTATATTTCAATTGGAAATAGGGTCTCACTAAGTTGCTGAGAGCCTCACTCAGTGGCTGAGGCTGGCTTCGAACCTGTGCGATCCTCCTGTTTCAGCCTCCCAAGTGCTGGGATTACAAGCGTACACCACCGCGCCCGGCTCCCTAGATTTCTGAGAGTCTTGCTAAATTGCTGAGGTGGGTTTCAAATCTGCAGTACTGCTGTATCAACCTTCTAAGTACTGAGATTATGGGCGTGTGCACTGTACTTGGCAAATACTAACTTTTTTGGTGTACCAAATTTATGAATTAAGACTGCTCAGTGGCAGGTTTTATGAAATCCTCCAAATAGAGCCAGTTTGGATTAAACAGTGACTATGAGCTGGGCGTGGTGGCACACACTTGTAATCCCAGCATTTGGGAGGCCGAGACAGGAGGATTCAGGTTCACAGATTGCCCTTTGCAAGTCACTGAGATCCTGTTTCAAAATAAAGGATAAAAAATAGGGCTGGGGTATAGCTCGGAGGTAGAGTGCCCCAGGGTTCCATCCCCAGTACCACACACACAAAAAAGTGACTATTACTAATCTACAACAGAAATTCTACATGTATAACTAGAGTTAACATGCAAATAAATTATCTTGGTGTCTCTGGCTAGGTGCATTTTTGTAGCTTTGCCAAAGTTACCCCCTTCCCTTTCTTGGGTCTTTGGTCAATCCTTTTCCCTGAACCTCTTGGTTCAAGTGAAGAATGTTAGATATAGACTTTATTTATTTTTTGGTGGTACTGGAGGTGGAACCCAGAGGCTTTCTACCTCCGGGCTATACTCCCAGACCCATTTTATATTTTATTTGGAAACAGGGTCTCACTAAGTTGCTGAGAGCCTCACTAAGTAGCTGAGGCTGGCTTTGAACCTGAATTCTCCTGTCTCAGCCTTCCAAATACTGGGATTGCAAGCATGTGCTACCATGCCTGGCTGACTTTTTTTTTTTGGTGGGTCTGGGGATGGGACCCAGGGGTATTTGGCCTCCGAGCTACACCCCTTGCCCTATATTTTTATTCTTTATTTTGAAACAGGGTCTCACAAAGTTTGGAGGGCCTCACTAAGTAGCTGAGGCTGTCCGCAAACCGAGTTTCCTCCAGTCCCAGCCTCCTGAATGCTGGGATTATAAGCGTGCGCCACCACGCCCAGGCCTGCTGACTTTTATTTTTTCTAAGTGACTAGAATTTTAATGCTTCTAATGAAAAACACATTTGAGATGGACTTTTTTTCCTTTTTAAAATTTGGTACTGGGAGCCAGGTGTGGTGGCGCACGCTTGTAATCCCAGCATTTGGGAGGCTGAGACAGGAGGATCACGGTTCGTTGACAGCCTCAGCTATTTAGTGAGGCTCTTTGCAACTCAGACCCTGTTTCAAAATAAAGAATAAAAAATAGGACTGGGGGTGTAGCTCAGAGGTACCATGCTCCCCGGGTTCCCTCCCCACCATCAACACACACACACACACACACACACACACACACACACACACACAATTTGGTACTGGAGATTGAACCCAGGGGTATTCTGTCTACCTTTGAGCTATACCTCCAGCCTCAATTAATTAATTAATTAATTAATTAATTTATTTATTTATGGTGGTACTGGGGTTCCTGGAAACCCTTCTACCTCCGGGCTACACTCCCAGACCTATTTTATACTTTTTTTATTTGGAAACAGGGTCTCTTAAGTGAGCACAGCTGGTTTAGAACCCACGTGATCCTCCTGTCTCTGCCTTCCAAGCGCGGGGATTACAAGGGTGCGCCACCACGCCTGGCTTTATTTTATTTTTTTATTTTGAAACAAGGTCTTGCTGAGCCTGGTCAGAAAACCTGTAATCCTCCTGTCTTGGCCTTCCAGGTACTGGGATTACAGGCTTGTGGCACGATGCCCAATTTAGAGCAATCCTCTTATTGAAAGGGGAAATAAAGAGCTGGACGTGGTGACGAATGTGCTTGGGAGGCTGAGACAGGAGGATCGCACAGGTTTGTAGTCAGCCTCAGCTACTTAGTGAGGCTTTCAACAACTTAGTGAGACAGTTTCCAAATAAAGTATATAATAGGTCTGGGAGTGTAGCCTGGAGGTAGAAAAACCCCTGGGTTCTACCCCCAGTACCACAAAAAAAGGCGGGGGGTAAACGTTTCTGATGGTATTATTTGCAGAAAATCTCTGCATATGTTTTTTCCTAATGGTACTGGGGATGCACATGGTCCCTGCACGTGCTAGGCAGATACTATACAAATGACCTGAACCCCCAGGTCAGGAAGAATTTCATTTATCTTGTGACCCTTATTTTCATTTAGAATTCAAATATTTGCATTCTTATATAAGTTTAAGCACATTAGTTATATTGCATTTCAAATAGCTAATTTGTAGCTGGGTGTGGCAAGCACAGGTTTATAATCCCAGCATTTGGGAGGTTGAGACCGGAGGATCCTGGTTCTCAGCCTTAGCTACTTAGGTACTTTGTAACTCAGTGAGACCCTGTTTCAAAATATAGAATAAAAAATAGGGCTAGGGGTATAGCTCAGAGGTAGAATGCCCCTGGGTTCCATCCCCAGTGTACACACACACACACACACACCAAAAAAAAAAAAAAAAAAAAAAGACACCTAATTATTTCCTCCTCCTCCTCTTCTTCTTTCTTCTTTTTTTTTTTGTGGGTCTGGAGATAGAACCCAGGGGCATTCAACCTCCAAGCTACACCCCCTGCCCTATTTTTTATTCTTTATTTTGAAACCAAGTCTCACTGAGTTGCAGAGGGCCTCACTTAAGTAGCTGAGGCTGTCTGCGAACTGCGATCCTCCAGTCTCAGCCTCCCAAATGCTGTGATTACAAGCGTGTGCCACCACGCCTGGCTTTTTTTTTTTTTTTTTTAATGTGGTACTGGGGAAGGAATTCAGGGATATTTTACCTCAGATCTATACCTTTAGGCCTATTTTTTTTTTTTCCATTTATTTCGAAACAGGGTAAGAAACCCAGTCCTATTTTTTTTTTCCGAGCTATACCCTTTGCCCGATTTTTTTCTTTATTTTTTATTTTTTATTTTATTTTATTTTTTTTGGTGGTACTGGGGTTCCTGGAAGCCCTTCTACCTCCGGGCTACACTCCCAGACCTATTTTTTACATTTTCATTTTGGAAACAGGGTCTCCTAAACCAGCGCGCGCGGCTGGCTTCGAACCTGCGCGATCCTCCTGTCTCTGCCTCCCAAGCGCGGGGATTACAAGCATGCGCCACCACGCCCAGCCTTTTTTCTTTATTTTGAAACAGGGTCTCACTGAGTTGCAGAGGGCCTCACTAAGTAGCTGAGGCTGGCCGTGAACCGCGATCCTCTGGTCTCAGTCTCCCAAATGTTGGGATTACAAGCGTGCACCACCATGCCTGGCTTAATATTTTTAAAAATTTAAAACAGGGTATCACTAAGTTGCCAGTGGGCTCATTAAGTTGCTGAGTCTGGCCTAGAATCTCCTTGTCTCAGCCTCCTAGGTATGGGGTTTCAAGATGCATCACCATGCCTGGCTCTTTTGCTTCTCCCTCCCTCCCTTCCTTCCTTTTTATTGCTGTACTGGGGCTGGAACCCAGGGGCATTCTATCTCTGAGCTACACCCCCAGCCCTATTTTTTATTCTTTAGTTTGAAACAGGATCTCACTGAGTTTCAAAGGGCCTCACTAAATAGCTGAGGCTTTCTGCGAACCACAATTCTCTGGTCTTAGCCTCCCAAATGCTGGAATTACAAGGTGTGCCACCATGCCCAGCCTTTTTTTTTTTTTCCTACATAGTTGAATTTATTCTCTCAAAAGAGAGAATGTAGAGCTGGGTGTGGGTGTGTGTGGGCACACCCTTGTAATCTCTGTCCTTGGGAGGTTGAGACAGGAGGACTGTACATGTTTGAACCCAGCCTTGGCTATAAGGCTCTCAGCAACTTAGCAACTTAGTGAGACTCTGTCCAAATAAAGTATAAAATAGGTCTGGGAGTATAGCCCTGAGGTAGAAAAGCCCCTGGGTTCTACCCCCAGTACCAAAAAAAAAGAGAGAGAGAGAGAGAATGTAGCCGGGAATGGTGGTTCCAATTTGTAATCCCAGTACTTTAGAAGCTGAGACAGGAAGATACCGGGTTCAAAGACAGCCGTTGCAAATTAGGGAGGCTCTTAGCAACCTAGTGAGACCATTTTTCCAAATAAGAAATAAAAAAAATCAGTCTGGGGTGTAGTGTGGAGTTAGAATGCCTCTGCGTTCAATCTCCAACACACACACACACACACACACGCACACACACGCACACACACACACAGAACAGAAAAGAATAAAAAGGGATAATGTCTTGATGAAAATCAGTGTTATGAATAAAATGTATTCATTTTCTGTTAAATGAAGTCCTTTTGCTGAAATTTGCATTTGTTGCTTGTGAATGTATCCAGTAAAATCCAATTCATATATATATTTTTACTGTATAATTATTTTCTCTCCTTTGAATTTTTTTTTTTTTTTTTTTTTTTTTTTTGGTGGTACTGGGGTTCCTGGAAGCCCTTCTACCTCTGGGCTACACTCCCAGACCTATTTTTACATTTTTATTTGGAAACAGGGTCTCTTAAGCCAGTGCGCGCAGCTCGCTTCGAACCTGCCCGATCCTCCTGTCTCTGCCTCCCAAGCGCTGGGATTACAAGCGTGCGCCACCACACCCGGCCTCCTTTAAAATTTTTAAAAAAGTTTCCCACACCGGGCGTGGTGGCGCACGCTTGTAATGCCAGCATTCTTGTAATGCCAGCATTCGGGAGGCTGAGACCTGGAGGATCACGGTTCGCAGACAGCCTCAGCTACTTACACTTCGCGGACAGCCTCAGCTACTTAGTGAGGCCCTGCAACTCAGTGAGACCTGGTTTCAAAATAAAGAATAAAAAATAGGGCAGGGGGTGTAGCTCGGAGGTCAAATGCCCCTGGGTTTCATCCCCAGTCCCGCAAAAAAAAAAAAAAAAAAAAAAAAAAAGTTTCCCTACTTAAAGGGAAAAGAGTTGCTGGGTAAAATAGAGCAGCAGGGAGAAACAGTCTTGTTTTTGTCTTACGTACCTATTTACTTTGAAAATAAGCACCATTTGCTCATTTCTTGCTTACTGCAAATTTTAGGACTGCTAAGCAGCATGGAATAAATGGTTTTTCCACACTGTTACTTAAGGGTGGCACTTAGGTGGCAAACTGCAGAGGTCACTGAAGAGCTGGTGTTTTTGAAACATTCTTTTTTTATTTGCTGTGGAGTTTGCTTTGCTATTGTGCAGTAATCTACAAACCTTCTGTCCTTTGGGGGTCATTTTAGCTCTCCCCACACCTTTGAGTGTGTGTAGTATGGAAAGTGGAAGTACTGCTTACTAATTGCTCTGGTGGACTTAGCTTTCATTATGGAGATCTATAAATAGGTTGACTTTCTTTTTAGTTTTTCAGTAGTGCTGTCAAGTACAGCATTTTAGTAAAAAAAATTTTTTAAGTAGTGAAAGGCCATGTGTGAGTAGGCCATCCACGTTGAAACTGCCCTGGGTTGGAGAAATGAGAACCTGGTAGACTCAAGTGCCTTGTATTGTTTATCATCCTGGTAGCAATGTCTGAGTATTGTGGGGGAAGCTTGGAACTGCTTGTTTGTGATTTGAACCAGCCTAAACTGGAATTTTCCAGTTTGAGCTGGCCAACTGCCGCTTCTGAAGGCTTCCTTGTTTTTGTCAGTGCTCGTGCCCATCCCTCTGCTTGGGGGCGGGTGCCCTGAGTGCCCGGGCAGACTGTGGGGCCTTTCCCCGATGTACGGCCCTCCAGTTGTGGCCAACGTGAGGCTGTCTGGGTAAGCACCCGGACTGAAAGCTGGTTTTCAGGACATCTTTCATCATTAACCCTTTAATAGGAACTTCTTGTCTTGTATGTGCTACAAGCCAAGTCTGTCATCTCCTTTTGCTGCCTCTGCTTGCCTACATACATCACAACAGGGTCAAGGAGTTGTCACTCAGGTCCCCAGGAACTTTGCTTTTAGTTAGGTTAGTCTCCCCCTTTTTATTTTTCTCTTTGAGTTGTATTGAGCCTGATTTTGGTTTGTTAGGTAGTAGAAATTTAAAATTAGTTTTTGGGATAGAGTGATAACTTGGTATCTTGTGGGTTTTATTTATTTATTTTTATTTATTTATTTTTTTGGTGGTACTGGGGGTGGAACCCAGAAGCTTTCTACCTCCGGGCTATACTCCCAGACCTATTTTATATTTTATTTGGAAACAGGGTCTCACTAAGTAGCTGAGGCTGGCTTCGAACCTGTGCGATCCTCCTGTCTCGGCCTCCCAAGCGCTGGGATTACAAGCGTGCGCCACCACGCCCGGCATCTTGTTGGTTTTAATTCTCTCTCTTTTTATTTTTGGTACTGGGAGCTGAACCCAGGGACATTCTACCTATGATGTACACCCTACTAACTTTTTATTTTGAAACAGGGTCTTCTAGGCTGAGGCCGGTCTCAGCCTTTCAAGTACTGGGATTACAGGTGTGTGCTGCCACCACATCCAACTTTAATTTAAATTTTTTTTTGAGCGTACTGGGGATGGAACCCCGGGGCATTCTACCTCTGAGCTCCACCCCCTATTTTTTATTTGTTTTTTTGAAACAGGGTCTCACTGAGTTGCAAAGGACCTTACTAAGTAGCTAAGGCTGTTTGAACCACAATCCTCCTGCCTCAGCCTCCCAAATGCTGGGATTACAAGCTTGCACTACCACGCCCAGCTTTAATTTAATCTTGATGTGAGAGATTTTGATATTGCTTCAAAAATCAATGCAAAATCACCTTAGAATCCTAAACATGAATTTTATAATTAAAAATGCCCAACCAAATTATATATCTATGACTTGGAAGCAAAAATAAGTTGCTTATTTTATTTTGGTGGTACTGGAGATTGAACCCAGGGGTGTTCTATCTCTAACCCCTTTTTTATTTTGAGAAATTGACAAAGGGTCTCAATAAGTTACCAAGGGTCTCCCTAAATTGCCGAGGTTGTCCTCGAATCTGCATTCCTCCTCTCAGCCTCCCAAGTTCTAAGATGATAGGTATGTGCTGCCACACCCATAAGGAAGCAAAAATTTGTAAGCCCCCCCTTTTTTTGGGGGGGGGTCTGGGAATAGAACCCATGAGCATTTGACCTGAGCTACACCCCCTGCCCTATTTTTTATTCTTTATTTTGAAACAGAGTCTCACTAAGTACCTCACTAAGTAGCTGATCTTCCCGTCTTAGCCTCCCGAATGCTGGGATTACAAGCGTGCGCCACCACGCCCAGTTTATTTATTTATTTTTTAAGCAGGGTCTCACTAAGTTTCAGAGGGCCTCACTAAGTAGCT
The DNA here is from genome assembly GCF_963383645.1 of Muscardinus avellanarius. Classification (NCBI taxonomy): domain Eukaryota; kingdom Metazoa; phylum Chordata; class Mammalia; order Rodentia; family Gliridae; genus Muscardinus; species Muscardinus avellanarius. The sequence goes on from NC_137788.1 coordinate 12,389,077, forward strand.
GAGGCTGACCACGAACCTGCAATCCTCTTGTCTCATCCTCCCAAGTTCTTGGGATGACAGGTGTGGACTACCATGCCTGGCTCCATTCATATATCCTTTGTGTACTTTTCTTTCTTTTGCAGTACTGAGGATAGAATCCAGGGGCATTGTACCTCCAAGCTACACCCCCAGCCCTATTTCTTTTAGTCTTTTTATTTTTGAAACAGGGTTTCACTGAGTTGCAAAGGGTCTTGCTAAGTAGCTGAGGCTGTCTGTGAACTGTGATCCTCCCATCTCTGCCTCCCTAATGCTGGGATTACAAGCGTGCACCACCATGCCCAGCCTTTGTTCACTTTTTTTTTTCCTTTCGGCTACTGGGGATGGAATCCAGGGACTTTCTACCTCTGGGCTACATTCCCAGCCCTATTTTTTATTCTTTATTTTGAAACAGGGTCTCACTAAGTTGTGGAGGGCTTCACTAAGTAGCTGAGGCTGGCCGCGAACCCTGATCCTCCTGTCTCAGCCTCTGAATGCTGGGAGTACAAGCATGCGCCACCACGCCTGGCTCTTTGCTCTTTTTGAATCAAGTTGCTTTTTTGTTGTTGAATTATATATATTTTTAAATGGTACTGAGGATTGAACCCAAGGGTGTTCCACCATTGGGCCACATTCTCTGCCCTTTTTATGTATTTTATTATTTTTAATTTTTTGTGCTACTAGGGTTTAAACCCAGAGGCATTCTACCTCTGAGCTATGCCCTCCCCAGCCCTATTTTATTTTATTTGTGGTATTTGGATTGAATCCAGAGGCATTGTACCTCCGAGCTAAACCCCAGCCCTGTTTTATTATCTTCAAACAAAGTCTTGGTAGGTTGATGAGCATCTCACTACTTGCCAAGGCTGTCTTCCAACCAGCAATCATCCTATCTCAGCCTACCAATTTTTTTCTTATTTTTTTCTTTTTTCTTCTTGTTGTACTGGGGGTGGAACCCAGGGACTTTTCTACCTCCAGGCTATACTCCCAGACCTATTTTATACTTTATTTGGAAACAGGGTCTCACTAAGTTGGTAAGAGCCGAATTCAGTAGCTGAGGCTGGCTTCAAACCTATGTGATCTCCTGTCTCAGCCTCCCAAGCATTGGGATTACAAGCATGTGCCACCATGCCCGGCTTTAAGATACTAATTTTTTAAAATACTTGATTAAATATTTGGAGGTGTCTTTTTGGGGCTGAACCCAGGGCCTCATGCATACTAAGCACTGAGCTATATGACCCCAGCTCCAACTTTGTGTATGTGTATGTGTGCGGGATACTGAAGATTGAACCCTAGGTCATACACATGCTAGGCAAGCGGTCTGCTAATGGTCTGCACCCTCAGCTCCAAAGGAATACTTTGTAAGATGAAAATGTTAGTGAGAAGAGTGACATTGTTTTATCTTGTTGAAAGTATCTCTTTAATGTCTGGTTTAATAAGATAGATTCTCATAATTAACTCTGTATTCATACTGTGTTTAAGGTTTTTTGGGTAAAGTATGTAAAGAAAATCTGGCATCATACAGATATGTAGTTATATTTGAGCGGATCTTACAGATATCCTAAAATATACCAGTAATCCCAGTACTTGGGAGGCCGAGACAGGAGGATCATAGTTCAAAGCCACCCTCAGCAATTAACTGAGGCGTGCATTAACTTAGCAATAACCTGTTTCCAAATAAAAAATAAAATAGGGGTTGGAGTATAGCTTAGAGGCAGATCACCTCTGGATTCAATTCCCATCACCACACACACACAATAAAAGGTGGGGGGGATAGACACATTATATTACCTGGTGTGGTGATACATTCTAGTCAGTAAATCAGATGATCTCTGCCTCCATCTCCACCTGAGGAAAGCACCAAGGACCAAAGGGCACCTTTTGAATTGCTCAGCACTGATGGAAAATCCATTTTTTGAACACTTTCGACCTTAACCCAAGATTAATGTAATGACAATGCTACCTGATGGGCAGGAAGATTACTGGAAAACTCTCACCTGAGATTATATCTTTTTTATTCTCTTCTCTCTTTTTGGTACTAGTGATTGAGCCCAGGGAATTCTTCACTGCTAGTTACACCCTCAGCCCTATTTTTTAATTTATTTTGAGATAGGGTCTCGCGAGGCTGATGAAATTCTTACTACTTGCTGAGACCTTCCTCAAACCTGCAATCCTCCTGTCTCAGCATCCCAAGTACTGGGATTAAAGGTGTGTGCCACCATGTCTGGCTCCCCAGCTCTTTTTAAAAATTTTCATAGTCTCCACAGTCTCAGACCTTTGTTTATTTTTTATTTTTTTGGTACTGGGGATTGAACCCAGGGCCCAGGGACATTCTACTTCTGAGCTATACACTCAGTACTGTGTGTGTGTGTGTGTGTGTGTGTTACTTGGGATTGAACCCAGGGGCTTTCTACCTCTGGGCTATATTTTACTTGGAAACAGGGTCTCACTAAGTTGCTGAGAGCCTCACTAAGTAGCTGAGGCTGGCTTCAAACCTATGCGATCCTCCTGTCTCAGCCTCCCAAGTACTGGGATTACAAGCGTATGCCACAACACCCAGCTGGGATGATACTCTTGAGTAAAAAAATATAGCCAGAGTAATCTTAGTATACCCTGTTTCCTGTGTGTGAGTGTGTGCGCATGTGCCCTAGGGTGCACTGGGGATCAAACTTAGGGGTGTTTTACCTCTGAGCTATACCCTGGAGCCCTAACTTATTTTTATTTTGAAACAAGATTACCCAGGGTGTGTCACCATGTCTTGCTAAATTGCTGAGGTTGGCCTTACAGGTGTGTGTCACCATGCCTGGCTATACCAGTGTCTTGACATTTTCAAAGGTAAGAGCCAAATGTTCACATAGTGCCATGAACAAAATGGCTATAGGAAATAAATGGTTAATATTCTGACGTCCTGATTTGTTTTATGAGAATCCTACATTCCATTAACTTATTAATAATTGTTATATAGAAAACGAATGTAAAGCCGGGCGTGTTGGTGCACGCTTGTAATCCCAGCGCAGAGACAGGAGGATCACCCAGGTTCGAAGCCAGCCTCCGCTACTTAGTGAGGCTCTCAGCAACTTAGTGAAACCCTGTTTCCAAATAAAGTATAAAATAGGTCTGGGAGTATAGCCTGGAGGTAGAAAAGCCCCTGGGTTCTACCTCCAGTAACACACACACACACACACACACACACACACACACGAAAACAAATATAAAAAATATAGGGCCAGGCATGATGACACATGCCTATAATCCCAGTACTTGGGAGGCTGAACCAGGAGGATGGCAATCTTGAGGCATGTCTTATCAATTTACCAAGACTGTGTCTCAAAAAATAGGCGTGCTGATGTAGCTTGAAGGTAGGATGGCCCTCGGGTCAGCCCCCAGTACCCCACCAATAGGGCTGGGGTGTAGCCCAGAGGTAGAATGCCTCTTGGTTCAACCCCAGTCCTCAGCCCCCAAAGCACATCCTGGGGAAAAAAATAAAAATAAAAAGAATTGTTCTTTGTCCAGGCCTGTGTGGTGGCACAGAACTATAATCCTAGTCCTTGGGAGGCTGAAGCAGAGGTGTTAACTCAGTGAGCCAGCCAGCCTCCCTCCCGCCCGCCTGTCCTCCTTTTTTTGGTACTAGGGATTTAAACCAGGCATATTCTACTTCTGAGCTACATACTCAGCCCTATTATTTAAGTGTGTGTGTGCGCGCGCGCGTGTGTGTGTGTATTTTTTTTTTTTGAAACAAGGTCTCACTAAGTTGCTGAGGACCTCACTAAAATTGCTGAGGTTGGTCATTAATGTGAAATCCTCCTGTCCCTTTAAGATATTTTAAATTGTAATCTAAGTCCAATGTAGATTGGGATATTTTTGGCTTTTAGGAAAAAACTAAGATGAAAGCCAGATGTGGTGGTGCACACTTATAATCCCAGCGCTTGGGAGGCTGAGACAGGAGGATCACACAGGTTCGAAACCACCCTCAGCTACTTAGGCTCTCAGCAACTTAGTGAGACCCTGTTTTCAAATAAATTATAAAATAGGTAGCCTGGAGGTAGAAAGCCCCTGAATTCCACCCCAAGTACCACCAAAAAAAAAAAAAAAAAAAAAAAAAAAAAAGGCTGAATCTAGCTGGGAGTTGGTGGCACATGCTTGTAATCCCAGTACTGAGACAGGAGGATCACAGTCTAGTAGTGAGACTCCCAGCAACCTAGAGAGACCCTGTTTCAAAATAAAAATAAAGTAGGGCTGGGGGTGGAACTTGGGTGTAGAAGGCCATTGAATACTGTCCCCAGTAGCAAACAAAACAAAATAAAACAAAACAACAAAAAACTAAGATGAATGCATTGATGCATGCCGGTAATTCCAGTATTGGGGAGACCTAGAGAGGAGGCTTGCTGGTTTGAGGCCAGCCGCAGCAATTTAGCAAGACCCTCAGCAACTTACTGAGACCCTGTTTCAACATAAAAAATACAAAGGGCTGAGGATGTAGTTTGGAGATAGAATGCCCACTGTTCAATGCTTAGTACAGAAAAAGAAGAAGTAACAACTAAATACTGTATAATCTGTTTTTGATGAACTGTTGTGATTCTTTAGCATTAACATCATTTTTTTAAAATTAAAATTGACGTATTCTGGGCTTTGGGGATTTCTGCCAGTTTGGTAGGATTGAAAAGCATTTGAGAATCCAAATTTGTCGCCTTGTTTTCACTCGGGTCTTGGCGTCCTTAGTGTATTTAATATACTCCATTGTAGGGATGCATTGTAGTCTAGGTTAGCATTTCAAAGTTAAACTAAGAAGGTATCATTTTGCCATTTCATAATTTATTTTAAAACCTGTTTCCTGTTCTTGTTTCCATTTCAAATGAGTCAGCAGATGATTCAGACAGTTAAATTCTGCATTTTGTTTTAGAATTGGGGGAGTAGTAGGGAATTACCAAGAGTGTGGTGACATTTGTTCTTATTTTGCTTCATTATAAACCATTATTGCCATTCTTTGCTCATCATCCTCTTCACGTGTATATTAGAGACGATGTAGGACATATTTGCTGCCACACGTTTCAGTCGCCAGGATTCTGCTCTTGCCCACATTAACTACTTTACTCGCGGTTGCTAAGGAATTGAGTGTATGTAACATTGGTAGTTTGTGTGTGGGGGGGTGCTGGGACTTGAACCCTCATTCTGGTAAATTGAAAGCGTGTGGTCTGTCAATTTTAAGCATGCACTTGGTAACTGAGCTATACCCTGGGCCCACAATCTCAGGACTTATATCTGTACTAGTTTAATTTATGACTGAGCTTTCTCCTTTTGGCCCTTACTGACATAGCTTTATCTCCTTACATTTCAAACTGTAGAATAAAGAGAAATTTCTTTCTTTTTTCCTTTCTTTCTTTCCTCCTCCTTCTTTCTTTCTTTCTTTCTTTCTTTCTTTCTTTCTTTCTTTCTTTCTTTCTTTCTCTTTCTGTGTATCTTTGAATTGAATTCTGGCTTTCTACCTCAGATATATCCCTAGTCCTGTTTGTTTTGAAACGGGGTTTCATTAAGTTTCTGAGGGCCTCACCCAGTTGCCAAAGCTATGCTCAAACTTGTGATCCTGCTATCTCAGCCACCCAAGTACTGGGATTATGAGCACGTATCCCTATGCCTGACTAGAAAGTGAAACTTCTGTTAATAATAATTTCACTAAATTTTTAAGTTTTGCTGTAGTATGTGAGAGGTAAATAAAAATGCTGTATTGATTCTGAGTTTTTTCTTTTTTTTGGGAGGGGTGGTACTGAAGGTGGAACCCAGGGGCTTTTCTACCTCCGGGCTATGCTCCCAGACCTATTTTATTTTATATTTCATTTGTATAAATAGGGTCTCACTAAGTAGCTGAGGCTGGCTTTGAACCTGCATAATCCTCCTGTCTCAGCCTCCCAAGCGCTGGGATTACAAACGTGTGCCACCATACCCGGCTCTGATTCTTAGTTTTCTAGCTTATATATTTAGTTTTATTTTTAAAAGTATAATACATTTTTTGTTGTTGTTGAAAAAGACATTAACAATTTTTAGTGTGTGTGTGTGTGTGTCTGAAGATGGAGAACCCAGAGTATTCTACCTCTGAGCTACACCCCCAGCCCTATTTTTTATTCTTTATTTTGAAACAGGGTCTCACTGAGTTGCAAAGAGCCTCACTAAGAATCTGAGGCTGTCCATGTACCATGATCCTGCTGTTTCAGCCTCCCAAATGCTGAACAAATTTTTCTTAACCTAGGCTTGAACTTTCTTGTCTGGATGAATTAGTGATTGTCCTGAATATGAGATTTGTAGTCTTGGTGCAGATGACAAAAACTACCATTGGCCATTTACTTTAGTTAGTGTGCTTAAAGTATGAAGCAAATTTTAAAGACAGTAGCATCTGTAAATCGTTTTTTTTAAATCAATCTATTTGAGAATGCCATAAAAGAACTTAAAACTGTTAGTCTTGTGCGTCCATCCAGTCCTGAAAAGAGAATTTTGTGTTTCTCATAGTTCTTATGCATAGAAACTTAAGTATATTCCTCTTTTAGACTTTGTAGATACATTCTATTCTTGATTTTTTTTTTTTTCCGTACTGAGGATGGAACCCAGGGGCATTCTACCTCTGAGCTACACCCCAAGCCCTGTTTTTTAAAATTTATTTTGAAACAGGGCATCACTGAGTTGCAAAGGGCCTCTCTAAGTAGCTGAGTTTGGCCAAGAACCGTGATCCTCCTGTTTTAGCCTCCCGAATGCTGGGATTATAAGCGTGTGCCACCATGCCTGGCTTTATTCTTGATTTCTTTCTATTATTTATTTATTTCTATTATTTATTTATTTATTTATTTATTTTTGTGGTACTGGGGGTGGAACCCAGGGGCTTTTCTACCTCTAGGCTATGCTCCCGGACTTTATATTTTATTTGGAAACAGGGTCTCACTAAGTTGCTAAGGCTGGCTTCGAACCTGTGTGATCCTGCTGTTTTAGCCTCCCAAGCCCTGGGATTAGACCTGTTAGCCAGGCATGATGGCTCATGCTTGTAATCCTTGTTTTTGGGAGGCTGAGACAGGAGGATTGCAAGTTTGTGACCAGACTCAGCAATGTAGTGAGATCCCCTCTGTGACTTACTGAGACCTGTTTCAAAATAAAGAATAAAATGGGCTGGAGGTGCAACTCAGAGGTAGAATGCCCCTGGATCTCATCTCTAGTACCAAACATACAAAAAGTTTAGACATATTAAGCCCACAGTGGTGGCCTTGCCTGTAATCCCAGTGCTTAGGAGGCTGAGACAGGAGGATCACAGGCTCAAGGCCAATCAACCTCAGTAATTTAGTGAAACCCTGATTCAAAATAAAAAATAAAAAGGGTGGTTGAGGGTATAGATCTGAGGTAGAATGCCGCTAGTAACGATTTTGGGGGGGGGTGGTACTGGAGATGGAACCCAGGCACATTCTAACTTCGAGCTACACCCTCAGCCCTATTATTTTTTAATTTTTAATTTTTTGGTGGTACTGAGGTTCCTGGAAACCCTTCTACCTCTGGGCTACACTCCCAGACACCTATTTTTTATATTTTTATTTGGAAACAGGGTCTTTTAAGCCAGCGAGGCTGGCTTCGAACCTGCGCGACCCTCCTGTCTCCGCCTTCCAAGCGTGGGAATTATAAGTGTGTGCCACCACGCCCAGCCCCCAGCCCTATTTTTTATTCTTTATTTTGAAACCGGGTCTCACTGAGTTGCAAAGGGCTACACTAAGTAGTTGAGGCTGTCCGCGAACCGCAATCCTTCAGTCTCAGCCTCCCAAATTCTGGGATTACAAGCGTGTGTCACCACACCCAGCTAGGTCTAAACGTTTTTTAGAATTTCCATACTAGCTGGTTATGGTGGCATACGCTTGTAATCCCAGCATTAGAGAGAGTGAGATAGGAAGATTGAGGTTCGAGGACAGCCTCAGCTACTTAGTGAGGCTCCCTTGCAAATCAGTGAGACCCGAGCTGGGCGTGGTGGTGGCACATGCTTGTAATCCCAGCATTTGGGAGGCTGAGACTGGAGGATCGCCAGTTCGCAGACAGCCTCAGCTACTTAGTGAGGCCCTCTGCAACTTAGACACTGTTTCAGAATAAAGAATAAAAAATAGGGCAGGGGATGTAGCTCTGAGGTCGAATGCCCCTGGGTTCCATCCCCAGACCTGCAAAACAAAACAAAAAGAATAAAAAATAGGTCAGGGAGTGTAGCTTGGAGGTCAAATGTCCCTGGGTTCTATCCCCAGAATGGGGGGAGGGAGGGGAGTGTTATAAGTTGGGTGTAGTTACACACATTTGTAAGCCCAGTACTTGGGAGACTGAAACAGGAGGACCACAGGTTTGAAGCCAGCCTCAACAGCTTAGTGAAGCCCTCTGCAACTTAGTGAGATATGGTTTCCAAATAAGAAATAAAATTGGGCTGGGGTTTTAGCTCAAAGGCAGAATGCCTCTGGGTTCAATCTCTGGTGCCATTAAAAAAAAGTGTTATATGCTACTCATTTTCTGTTTATCTTTTCACTGAAAGTGTTTGTGGTTTGTTTTTGGTGTTTGCCCTGTGCAGCAGTGACTCCAGCAGCAGTTCAAGCGATGACTCTCCGGCCCGGTCAGTTCAGTCTGCAGCAGTGCCAGCACCCGCTTCCCAGTTGCTTTCATCCGTGGATAAAGATGAGCCTCGCAAAAGTTTTGGGATCAAGGTTCAGAATCTCCCAGTGCGCTCTACAGGTAAAGTTTCACATGACTATAAATTTCTCTTGGCTACTGTTGAGGAACAGCTTGAATTTTATACTTTGCAGTGAAAACAAGTTTCCTTAGTATTTAATGCCATGGGAGAAATAGCAAGTGATTATTTTATATACGGATTACATGGTGATGATATTTACATATAATCTATCTATCTATCTATCTACATATTTACATATGTATTACTAGCCCTTTTATGAGAGGGTGACTGGGGAGGGAACCCAGGACTATTCTGAGCTACATCCCTAGCCCATTTTATTTTATTTCAGGACAGGTTCTTACTAAGTTGCCAGGCTAGCCTTGAATTTCAGTCCTCTCACCTTAGCCTTCAGAGTATATGGAATTACAGGCATGGGCCACTTTGCCCGACTCATTACCTGCACATTATATGCATGCACATACGTGCACACATGCATATTATATTCATGCATGCTTGGCACATGCGCGCGCACACACATTCATGGTAGGACACACATGTGATTCTAGTGTGGGAGACTGAGACAAGAGAATCACAGGATTAAGGACAGCTTCAGCAATCTGCCAAGACTTTTTCAAAAAACAGGATTTAAAGAGCATTGGTGTAGTTCTGAGGTAGAATACCCTGGGTTCAGGCCGGGCGCGGTGGCGCACGCTTGTAATCCCCGCGCTTGGGAGGCTGAGACAGGAGGATCGCGCAGGTTCAAAGCCAGCCTCAGCTACTTAGTGAGGCTCTCAGCAACTTAGTGAGACCCTGTTTCCAAATAAAATATATAAAATAGGTCTGGGAGCATAGCCCAGAGGTAGAAGGCCTCTGGGTTCCATCCCCAGTACCACCACCACCACCAAAAAAAAGAATATCCTCAGTTCAGTCTTCACCACTACAAATGATAAAAATGAAAGCATGGGTTTTTAAGAATAAATATGCTTCTGGATTAAATATTTTGGTATTGAGACATTTGTTATGATAAAATTACAGAAATACTATTTTCAGGTTGATTTATTGTGTTGGCTTGAAGTCCTGTGTACATGAAATAACTTAGGGCATAAAATAGTGTAGAAAACCCATTTCAGAATATTAAGATTTTGAATGAGGAAAGCCATGAATAATGGAAGAGCCTCATTACAAGCTGTTCTGTAGTTTCCTCTGTACTCCTGATATTTTTAATTGCCACTTAAACATAATATACACTATTATTCTTACCTTATGTATACTGAATTATGGACAAGTTAAAACTGTTAGTACACAGCCAGACCAACAGAGACCAAATGAAGTATTTCTTAGCTAAGACTACTTAGCTATTTATTAAAATAGCCTATACAGCTTACGTGTGGTTTTGTGGATAGTGACATTGAGACACAAATGTTGATGAGTTGTTTTTTCCTTTGTGGTTCTGGGGATTGAGCCAGAGCACTCTACCACTGAACTATACCCTTAGCCTCTTTTGTCTTATTTTGAGTCAGGGTCTGGTTAAGTTGCCAAGGCTGGCCTCAAATTTGTGATACCTCTACCTCGGTCTACTGAATCACTGTGATTTTAGCATGTGTTACTGCACCTAGCTAGATGTGTGATTGTGTGATTGTGTGATTGTGTGTGTGTGTGTGTGTGTGTGTGTGTGTGTGTGTGTGTTTGAGAGAGGGGGGAGGGAGAGAGGGAGGGGGAGAAGGAGAGGGAGAGGGAGAGGGAGAGGGATGGATGTGTGTGTACTGGGGATTAAACCCCGGGGGTATTTACCTCTGAGCTATATATATACCCCAGCCCTTTTCTTTCTTTTTTTTTTTTTTTAAGGTACTGGAGATGGAACCCAGGGGCACTCTACCTCCGAGCTACACCCCCAGCCCTATTTTGTATTCTTTATTTTGAAACAGGGTCTGAGTTGCAAAGAGTCTCACTAAGTAGTAGCTGAGGCTGGTTGTGAACTGTGATCCTCCTGTTTTAGCCTCCCAAGTACTGGGATTACAAGTGTGTGTCATCACACCAGCTTAATTGTGTTTTATTTATTTATTTATTTATTTATTTATTTATTTATTTATTTATTTATTTATTTATTTTGTGGTACTAGGGTTCCTGGAAACCCTTCTACCTCCGGTCTACACTCCCAGACCTATTTTTTGGTTTTTTTATTTGGAAACAGGGTCTCTTAAGCCAGAGATGCTGGCTTCGAACCTGCGCCATCCTCCTGTCTCCGCCACCCAAGCGCAGGGATTAGAAGTGTGCGCCACCATGCCTGGTGTGTTTTAATTTTTATTACTTGGTAATTTAAAAATGAACAAGGGAGAGACAGGAGGTGTGGTGGCGCACACTTGTAATCCTAGCACTTGGGAGGCTGAGACAGGAGGATCACACTGGTTCAAAGCCAGCCTCAGCTACTTAGGCTCTCAACAACTTAGTGAGACCCTGTTTTCAAATAAAGTATAAAATAGGTCTGGAAGTATAGCCTGGAGGTAGAAAAGCCCCAATCACCTGGGTTCCACCCCCAGTATCACCCCCACACACTAATATATACATTTAGTTGGGGGGTGTAGCCCCTGGGTGCCATCCCCAGGACCACACACACACAAAATAAATAAATTTAAAAAAGACAAGGGAATAAAATTGGCTTGCTTTTTTATTTTTATTTATTTATTTATTTTTTTTTTTTTTGCGGGTCTGGGGATGGAACCCAGGGGCATTTGATCTCCGGGCTACACCCCCTGCCCTATTTTTTATTCTTTATTTTGAAACCGGGTCTCACTGAGTTGCAGAGGGCCTCACTAAGTAGCTGAGGCTGTCCGCGAACCGCGATCCTCCAGGTCTCAGCCTCCCGAATGCTGGGATTACAAGCGTGCGCCACCACGCCCGGCTCTGGCTTGCTTTTTAATGTACCTTTTATTTATTTTTATTTATTTTTTGAAGTACTGGGGATAGAACTCGGGGGCATTCTACCTCCGAGCCACAACCCCAGCCCCCCCCTTTTTTTTTTATTCTTTATTTTGAAATAGGGTCTCACTGAGTTGCAAAGGACCTCACTAAGTAGCTGAGGTTGTCCGTGAACCGCAATCCTTCTGTCTCAGCCTCCTGAATGCTGGGATTACAAAGGTGCACCCCTACGCCTGGCTATCTATGCCTTTTATTTTTATTTTTATTTTATTTATTTAGTTAGTTAGTTTTTGAGGCTCTGGGGATGGAACCCAAGGGCATTCAACTTCCGAGGCATACCCCCTGCCCTGTTTTTTATTCTTTATTTTTGAAACAGGGTCTCACTGAGTTGCGGAGGGCCTAAGTAGCTGAGGCTGTCGGCGAACTGTGATCCTCCGGTCTCAGCCTCCCGAATGCTGGGATTACAAGCGCGCGCCCCATGCCCAGCTGCCTTTTATTTTTAAAATGAGACAAATTAGCACAAGATCCCTGGTGTGTGATTCATTTTTAACAGATATTAAAGTTATCCCCACAGAGAGAGGAGGATCGAGTTCAGGGCACTTACATGCTAAGCACACACTCTTCCACCGAGCTACACCCCCGCAGCTGCAGAAACTAATAATATGGCTTTCCTCCCTATTATGTAAAACTTTTATTAACATTTTGCCATTTTTGTTTCATCAATCTCTTATCTTTTCCTTTCTTATTTTAATTTTGTATTTTAATTTTTTTGGTGATGTTGGAGATCTAACCCAAGGCCTTGAGAATGCTAGCAAGTACTGTAAAACTGAGTTAGTTTAAGTTTTTTTTTAATGAATTCCTGGTTTTATGCCATTTATTGTCAACTTATAAATACTTCTGGCGTTTTTTCTCAGATAACCAAATACCATTCTTACCAATAAATACCTACCACTGTCATCTAATACTAAATAAATACCTAGTAATATCATCTTATACTGAATTTATTTTGAGAATTTTACAGTAATCTTTTAAATATCTTCTTTAAGCCGGGCGTGGTGGCGCACGCTTGTAATCCCAGCACTTGGGAGGCTGAGACAGGAGGATTGCACAGGTTCGAAGCCAGCCTCAGCTACTTAGTGAGGCTCTCAGCAACTTAGTGAGACCCTGTTTCCAAATAAAGTATAAAATAGGTCTGGGAGTATAGTCCGGAGGTAGAAAAGTCCCTGGGTTCCACCCCCAGTACCACACACACACAAAAATCTTCTTTGAGTTACTTGAAGAGGTAATATTTTAATGCTAACAAAACTTAGGTAAAAATAATCAAGCTAAAGGTTTAGTGCTTTCTTATTGAGTTGTAATTAAATTAGAAAAATAACCTGTTTTTGTTTGGGAATTTAGATACAAGCCTTAAAGATGGCCTTTTCCATGAATTTAAGAAATTTGGAAAGGTGACCTCAGTGCAGATTCATGGAGCTTCTGAAGAGAGGTATGGCCTGGTTTTCTTTCGGCAACAAGAGGACCAAGAAAAAGCGTTGACTGCATCCAAAGGGAAGCTTTTCTTTGGCATGCAAATTGAAGTAACAGCATGGATAGGGCCAGGTAAGAGACAAGGAAGCTGCGTTTTAGTTGCAAATTACATGCATGATTTCAGTGTGTGAGAGGGCAATAAATTATTTGGAAGGTGGATACTATTCTAGCTTTATTCACTGACATATCTTCTCTCCCCCCCTCTTTATGGTGCTGAAGATTGAATCCAGGGACATTCTACCTCTGAGCTACATGCCCATCCCTTTTTTATCTTTTATTTTGAAACAGGGTCCGCCAAGTGTGGTGGTACATGCATATAATCCCAGTACCTGGAAGGCTGAGATAGGAGGGTTACAGGTTCTAGCCAGCCTCAGCTACTTAGTAAGGCCCTCGCAACTTAGTGAGATCTTGTTTCAAAATAGAATAAAATAGGGCTGGGAGATATAGCTCAGAGATAGAATGCCCTTGAGTTCAATCCTTGGTAAAACACACACGAAAGAAGGAAAGAAGGAAAGAAAGAAAGAAAGAAAGAAAGAAAGAGGGAAAGAGGGAAAGAGAGAAAGAAGAAAGAAACTAGGTCTTACTAAGTTGCTGAAGCTGTCTTTGAACCTGTGATCCTCCTGTCTCAGTCTCTCAGGTACTGGGATTACAAGCGTGTGTTGCCATGCCTGGCTTTATCTTCTCTTTTATTTATTTTTTCCAGTGGAGGGGATTGAACCCAGAGATACGCTATCACTGAGCCATATCCTCAGCCCTTTTTCTGTTTGAATCCAAGGTCGTTCTTTTTTTAGGCTACACCCTCAAGTCTCTCTCTCTCTCTCTTTTTTTTTTTTTTTTTTTTTTGTGGTGCTGAGGATTGAACCCAGGGACATTCAACCTTCAAGATACACCTGAGCTCTATTTTATACCATGCCTGCCTCAGTATGGCACATTTTATTTTTAAAATTTTTAATATTTATTATTTAGTTTTGCTGTACCAGGGATAGAACCCAGCTGTATTCTGTCTCCGAGCTACTCCATTCCTATTTTTTATTCTTTATTTTTATTTTTATTTTATTTATTTATTTGCGGGTCTCGGGATGGCACCCAGGGGCATTCGACCACCAAGCTACACCCCCTGCCCTATATTTTATTCTTTATTTTGAAATAGTCTCACTAAGTTGCAGAGGGCCTCACTAAGTAGCTGAGGCTGTCCGTGAACCATGATCCTGCAGTCTCAGCCTCCCAAATGCTGGGATTTGGGATTACAAGCATGCGCCACCACGCCCAGCAGACTTTCATCTGTGTGGAAATAGAGTCTCACTAAGTTGCTCCAGACTGGTTTTGAACCTGTGACCCTCCTGCCCAGCCTCTCAGTACTGGGATTACAGGTGTGTGTCACCATACCAAGCTTAATTTTTTTTATTTTAAGGCATAGTCTCACTGACTTTCCCATTCTGTCCTTGAACTTATGATGGTCCTGCTCAGCTTCCCAAGTGGCTGGGACTGTAGACGCATGCCAATTGCCTCTGGCCCAGTGTCTTTGAAAGGATGGTTATATTTATTTTTCAGTTGACTAAAAAGCATTGTGGGTGGGGCATGGTGGCACAGGCTTGTAATTCCAGTACTTGGGAGGTTGAGAGGGGAGGATCGCAGATTTGCAGCAGCCTCAGCTACTTAGTGAGGCCCTCTGCAACTTAGTGAGATCCTGTTTCAAAATAAAAAAATAGGGCTTGGAGTGTAGCTTGGAGGTAGATGTCCCTGGTTCAATCCCCAGTGCCACTAAATAAATACATACATACATTGTGTTGGTTAGGGAGGGTAATTTTTTTGTTTGTTTGTTTCTGTAATGGAGAAATGTTGAACTTTAAGAATCAGCTTTCTTGCTGGGTGTGGTGGTGCACGCTTGTAATCCCAGCGCTTGGGAGGCTGACACAGGAGGATCGCACAGGTTCTAAGTCAGCCTCAGCTACTTAGTGAAGCTCTCAGCAACTTAGTGAGACCCTGTTTCCAAATAAAGTATAAAAAATAGGTCTGGGAGTATAGTCTGGAGGTAGAAAAGCCCGAGTTCCACCCCCAGTACCACCCACACAAAGAATCAGCTTTCTTTAGTCAGCCTTTTCAAAAGGATTAAATTGATTGAGATTAGAAGATATAGTAGAATAACAATAGAATTACCCTGAATTAGAAATCAAACTTTAAGTTACGATTATTATTCGTCCCTGTCTCCCCCCACACTGAGGATGGAATCCAGGGGCATTCTGCCTCAGAGCTACACCCCCAGCCCTTTTTTTTGGTCCTTTTTATGTTTGAAACAGGGTCTCACTGAGTTGCAAAGGGCCTCGCTAAGTAGTAGCTGAGACTCTCCATGAACTATGATCCTTCTGTCTCTGTCTCCCAAATGCTGGGATTACAAGAATATGCCACCATGCCTGCCTGGCAAGTTACTATTATTTGAGGGACTGGGTAGACAAGTTTTTTTCTTTTCTTTTTTTTTTTTTTTTTTTTGGTGGTACTGGGGTTTCTGGAAGCCCTTCTACCTCCGGGCTACACTCCCAGACCTATTTTTTACATTTTCATTTTTGGAAACAGGGTCTCCTAAGCCAGCGCGCGCGGCTGGCTTCGAACCTGCGCGATCCTCCTGTCTCTGCCTCCCAAGCGCGGGGATTACAAGCGTGCGCCACCACGCCCGGCGACAAGTTTTTTTCTATATGCCTAGTACAAATTGGATCTGTTACTATAGGTTACATGACCTTGAAAGATAGTGACCAAGAAACTGAACTAAGTTAGTATGAGTGTGACCTACTGGAAATTTCAAGAGAACATTTTATTAGTTTGAACCTTCCTGCAAGACCTTTTATAAGTCCAGAGGTCTTAGGCATGGCTTGGGTCAGAGTTTCAGAATCACCCAGTGTTTGTTTAAAAAGGGACTCTTTGGCCAGGCGTGGTGGTCGCTTGTAATCCTAGTGCTTGGGAGGCTGAGACAGGAGGATCGCACAGGTTTGAAGTCAGCCTCAGCTACTTAGGCTCTCAGCAACTTAGTGAGACCCTGTTTCCAAATAAAGTATAAAATAGGTCTGGGAGTATAGCCCAGGGGGGAAAAACAAAGCCCTGGATTCCACCCCCAGTACTACCAAAAAAAAGGGAGGGGGGAACTCTTTGAACCCAGTGTGGCAGTCCACTTCTGTAATCCTAGTACTTGAGAGGGCGGTGACAGGAAGAGCATAGGTTTAAAGCCAGTTTCTGCAACTTAGCGAGACCCTTTTTCCAAGTAGAAAATAAATAGGACTAGAAGTTCAGTTCAGAGGTAGAATGCCTCTGGCTTTACCCTTCAACACCAAAAGTAAAAAAATGAAAAATAAAAAATGAAAAAAAATTCAAGAAACTTTGCTAACAGATTCCTGGTGGCCTCTGAGATGATACTTATTCTTAAACATCGCCTTGGAATCTCCCAAACGTGAAATTGCAGGACGAGCGTTTCTGTTGTTGTTGTTTTCCTGAAGACAGACTGGTCCTGGTGGTTAAGTAGAGGACGCTGGGAAAACACTTCTGTTTTTTTCTTTGCTAAACTCAAGTTCCAGTTTTGAAAGTTTACCAAGCTATTTGGTAAAACGAAGCCATTACAGTCGGGCGTTGTGGCGCACGCTTGTAATTCCCATTGCTTGGGAGGCATAGACTGGAGGATCACGCAGGTTTGAAGCCAACCTTGCTGGCTTTAAGAGACCCTGTTTCCAAATAAAAATATAAAATAGGTCTGAGAAGCTGGGCGTGGTGGCGCACGCTTGTAATCCCAGTACTTGGGAGGCTGAGACAGGATGATCACACAGGTTCGAAGCCAGCCTCAGCTACTTAGTGAGGCTCTCAGCAACTTAGTGAGACCCTGTTTCCAAATAAAATACAAAATAGGTCTGGGAGTATAGCCCAGAGGTAGAAAGCCTCTGGGTTCCACCCCCAGTACCACACACACAAAAAAATGAAGCCACTACATATTTTAATAATTTCAAATCATCTTTACCTCTGTGTGTGTGTGTGTGTGTGTGTGTGTGTGTCTGTCTGTCTGTCTGTCTGTCTGTCTGTGTGTCTGGGGATGGAACTCAGGGGCATTTGACCTCCGAGCTACACCCCTTGCCCTATTTTTTATTCTTTATTTTGAAGCAGGGTCTCACTAAGTTGTGGAAAGCCTCACTAAGTAGCTGAGGCTGTCCACGAACCGTGATGCTCCAGTCTCAGCCTCCCGAATGCTGGGATTACAAGTGTGCACCACCCCTCCTGGCTCGCTCACGCACTATCTGTCTGTCTGTCTCTCTCTCTCTCAAGCACTAAGCATTTGCTGTAAACACTTAGTTGCAGGTATATTCAGCACAGAGTTCCTATTGGCAACCTAATTTTTTTTTTTATCTTTACCTTTCTGATTCTTACTTTTGGAGCATAAGCCTCAAGATACGTCTGAAGCCGGGTGTGATGGCTATAGAGCTACACCTTCTTCCCTATTTTTTATTCTTTATTTTGAAAAAGGTCTCACTGAGTTGCAAAGTGCCTCACTAAGTAACTGAGGCTGTTGGTGAACCACGATCCTCCTATCTCAGCCTCCTGAATGCTGGGATCACAAGCGTGTGCCACAACACCCAGCTATTAGCCCGATTTTTTTTCTTTTCTTTATTTTGAAACAGGGTCTCACTAGAGTGGGCCTGTAATCCCCGTGCTTGGGAGGCTGAGACAGACTCACACAGGTTCGAAGCCAGCCGTAGCTACTTAAGTGAGGCTCCCAGCAACTTAGTGAGACCCTGTTTCCAAGTTAAAAAATATAAAATAGATCTGGGAGTATAGTCCAGAGGTAGAAAGCATCTGGGTTCCACCCTCAGTACCACTTTAAAAAAAAAAAAAAAAAAAAAAAAAACAGGGTCTCACTAAGTTGCAGAGGGCCTCACTAAGTAGCTGAGGTTGGCCTCGAACATGGATCCTCCTGTCTCAGTTCCCAAGTACTGGTATTAAAAGTGTTTGCTACTCTGCCCCTCTTGCTGGAAACATGTCTTGAAGGTCAAATGCCTCTGGATTAAATTCCCATTACCAACTATTACTTCATACTTTCTCTTGGCAAAGTTTCTTTAGCCTTTGTATTCCTGCTGTGCTTTGGAGTTAACAAGGGACAGCTATTCTGAAAGTGTTTATAATATTTCAGTTTGAATATCCAATTTCATTATTTCAGAAATTGAAGATTTTTAATGTAGATTTCCCCCTGATATATAAATATACTTTACACCTCTCTTCTCTTTTTCACTCTGCTCCCGTCCCACTTACAGAAACAGAAAGTGAGAATGAATTCCGCCCTTTGGATGAAAGGATAGATGAGTTCCACCCCAAAGCAACAAGGACCCTCTTTATTGGCAACCTTGAGAAAACCACTACTTACCATGACCTTCGCAACATCTTCCAGCGCTTTGGAGAAATTGTGGTATGTTGCTTTGATGATAACAATAATCTTATATCTTTCTCATAAAACACAAAGCACCTGGGTTTGTGGCACACCTGTAATTCCAGCTACTTGGGAGACTGAGGCTGCAGGATCACTCATTTAGGAGTTTGAGACCAACCCGGGGAAACCCTGTCTCAAGAAAACAGTTATATATGTATGTGGAAACCTATAATATATATTTGTCTGTCTTACTTTTTGTTTATATATGTAGCCCCCACGCCCCTTGGTACCAGGGATTGAACTCAGGGGTAATCTACCTTGGGGCTACATTCCCAGCCCTTTTTATTTTTTTCCTTTGAAAGAGGGTCTTGCTATATTGCTGAGAGTTTTGCTAGGTTGCTGAGGCTGTCCTCAAACCTGCAATCCTCCTGTCTCAGCCTCCCGGTACTGGGATTATGGGTGTGTGCCAACCACTGACCTATATCTCCAGGTCTTCTTTTTTACTTTAAGACAGGATCCTACTGAGCTGCCTTTAACTGGGGATCCTTCTGCCTGAGCCTCCTAACTTGCTGTGATTACAGTATGTGTTATTGCTTCTGGCTCTTGAGTTTTTATATTCTGCATTAACAGTAGAAATTAGCCTCTGTTCACCATTACTTTGAAGAATTTTGGATATAGATTATTGCTTTTTTTTATAAAAATAAAAACCCTATTGAGCAGCTTTTTGGGGGGTATAGTACTGAGAATCGAACTCAGTAGCATACTACCTCTGAGCTACACCACAGCCAAATTTATTTGTTTATTTATTTTTGGTACTGGGGATTGAACCCAAAGGCATTCTGCGTCCAACCTACACCCCAACCCAATTTTTTTCTTTTTTATTTGGAAACAGGGTCTCACTAGATTACTGAAAGCTTCACTAAATTGTAGGGGCTAGCTTTGAACCTGTGATCCTCCTATCTCAGTTTCCCAGGTACTGGGATTACAAGTGTGTGCCACCACGCCCCGTTTGAGCAACTATTTTTAAGTTTTGATTATTTGCCTTTTGATTATTGCTGTTTTTAAGGGTTTTGTTTTGTTTTTACTTTTTTCGTGGTACTGGAGATAGCTGTGTGTGTGTGGGGGTACTGGAGATGGAACCCAGGAGCATTCTAACTCTGAGCTACACCTCCTTATTTTATTATTTTATTTTGAAACAAAGTCTCACTAAGTTGTGGAGGGCCTCACTAAATTCCTGAGGCTGGCTGTGAACCTGTAATCCTCCTGTCTGAGATCCTTAAATACTGGGTTTACAAGTGTGCACCACCATACTTGGCTCTGTTTTTAAGATTTAATTAAGCCAATCCTCCTTAAACCTTTATAATCATAATACTCTACAGTTCATGGTCCAGGTTATTATTATTTAAGTTATGTCATCTGACTTGTTTTCTAGCTCATTTTCATGTGTAAGCCAGGGTTTTTCACCACCTCCTCTTCGTGTCAGGGACCACTATAGGTTTTGTGTATTTCAAGGAGAAAAGGGTGTTCCTTTGTAGAAGTGTCTTTAATCTAGGGATTATATTCTGGTACATTTTCATCAAGTAATATAGGCTTTATTTTTTATTTTATTTTATTTTTTGCAGTACTGGGGGTGGAACCCAGGGCCATCCTACCACTGAGTCACACACCCCAGCCCTATTTTTTTTATTTTTTATTTTTCTTTGTGAGTCTGGGATGAAACTCGGGCATTCGACCTCCGTGCTCTACCCCCTGCCCTATTTTTTATTCTTTATTTTGAAACAAGGTCTCACAGAGTCTCAGACAGCCTCGCTAGGTAGCTGAGGCTGTCCACGAACTGCTATCCTCCTGTCTCGGCTTCCTGAATGCTGGGATTACAAGCATGCGTCACCAAGCCCAGCCCACCCCTATTTTTCTATTCTTTATTTTGAAACTGGGTCTCACTGAGTTGCAAAGGGCCTAAGTAGTAGCTGAGGCTGTAAGCCTTGAACCACGATCCTCCTGTCTCAGCCTCCAAAATGCTGGGATTACAAGTGTGTGCCACCATGCCCAGCTTATCGGTATTTTTTCACAAAGTAGTCCCGGTATTTATATATCCATTCATTCTAAATATGAAAGATTATTACCATGTATATCGGTCTCCAGCCTTGGTTCAGTTAGGTAATGGTATATGTGACATATATGAGTCTTCTGGTTGAGGAGTCTCCCCCCCCCCTTTTTTTTTTTTTGGTGGTGGTTCTAAGGGTGGAACCAGAGGCTTTCTACCTCCGGGCTATATTCCCAGACCTTTTTTATATTTCATTTGGAAACAGGGTCTCACTAAGTTGCTGAGAGCCTCACTAAGTAGCTGAGGCTGGCTTTGAACCCGTGCAATCCTCCTGTCTCAGCCTCCCAAGCGCGGGGATCACAAGCGTGCGCTGCCACGCCCGCTGAGGATTCTGTTTTTTAAGTAATGGGGATTGGATCAGAACTTCACCCATGCTAGGTCAGCACTCTGTTGAGCCTCATCCCCAGCCTTTTATATTTTTTTATTTTTTGTGATACTTGGGTGTGGAACCCAGGGGTTTTCTACCTCTAGGTAACACCCTCAGCCCTATTTTATAATTTATTTGGAAACAGGGTCTCACTAAGTTGCTGAGTAACTGAGGCTGACTTGGAACCTGTGCGATCCTCCCTTCTAAGCCTCCCAAGCGCTGAGATTACAAGCATGCGCCACCACACCCGGCTCCAGGTAGTATATTTTAAATGGTCTGCCGGGCATGGTGGCGGACGCTTGTAATCCCCGCTTGGGAGTTGGAGACAGGAGGATCGTGCAGGTTCGAAGCCAGATGTGCTGGCTTAAGAGACCCTGTTTCCAAAAATAAACAAGTATAAAATAGGTCTGGGAGTGTAGCTCAGATGTAGAAGGGCTTCCAGGAACCCCAGATACCACCAAAATAAATAAATAAATAAATAAATAAATGGTTTTATTATAAAATTCCCTTAATATTGGTATTAGAAATTTATTTTTGCCGGGCGTGGTGGCGCATGCTTGTAATCCCTGTGCTTGGGAGGCTGAGACAGGAGGATCGTGCAGGTTTGAAGCCAGCCTTGGCTACTTAGTGAGATCCTGTTTCCAAATAAAATATAAAATAGGTCTGGGAGTATAGCCCGGAGGTAGAAAGCCTCTGGGTTCCACCCCTAGTACCACCAAAAAAACCAAAAAAACCAAAAAAACAAATAAAATACTCTAAAAAAAAAAAAGAAATTTATTTTATTTTTTTCCCTGTGTATGGGCACTGGAACTTGAACCCTGGGGCATTCTACATCTGAGCTGCACTTCCCACCCAATTTTTTTTTTGGGGGGGGTGACACTAGGGATGAAACCGAGAGGCATTCTATCTCCAAGCTACATCCCAGCCCAGTTTTTTATTTCTTATTTTGAAACAAGGTCTCACTAGGTTTCTGAGAGCCTCTCTCAGTTGCCGAGGCTGGCTTTGAACCTGTGATCCTCCTGTCTCGGTCTCCCAAGTACGTGGGATTACAAGCATGGGCCACCACACTGGGGAGGGTTTGAAGTTTTGATTTGCAGTATAATTGTTCTTTAAAGAGCTTCACATGGGATGAATTTCATGGTTGGTGACTACAAAAGCTATGATGTTCCTTTTCTTTTTTTCCTTTATTTTATTTTATTTTATTTTATTTTTTTTTTTTGAGGGTCTGTGGAGGGAACCCAGGGGCATTTGACTTTAAAGCTACACCCCCGCCCTACTTTTTTTTTTATTATTCTTTATTTTGAACCGGTCCCACTAAGTTGCGGAGGGCCTCACTCAGTAGCTGAGGCTGTCCACGGACCACAATCCTCCGAACCGCGATCCTCCGGTTTCAGCCTCCCGAATGCCGGGATGACTAGCGCCACTGCCCCCGGTTCATTTTCTTAAACTACAAATTACAGTTGTCGTAGGATGCACAATTTTAACTAAGAAAGTGCTTACTGGGAACGTGCCTTCTTGTACAGATCTGACTTATTAGCCCGCTTGTTTTTCCTTGTCTTCTTATTGGAAATGGCATTTCAGGATATTGATATTAAGAAGGTCAATGGAGTTCCTCAGTATGCGTTTCTACAGTACTGTGACATTGCCAGTGTTTGCAAAGCTATTAAGAAGATGGATGGGGAGTACCTTGGAAACAACCGCCTCAAGGTGAATTAACTGGCATAATGGGTCGTGCTGTTGGGGTTTGCTTTGTTTTTAGATAGGAGTTTCTGTGCATTTGTCTGTTACTTAACTGAATTCAGCAGGACAGTTAGATTGCCATACTGGTGACACACTTGTTTGTATCCTCATCCTGTTGTCAATATAATCTGAAAAGTAATCTGAACTAATACTCAGCTAGCTAGGCAGATTTCCTTTCTTGTAAATTTAATTTTTTTTTTTTTTTTTTTTTTTTTTTGCGGGTCTGGGGATGGAATCCAGGGGCATTTGACCCCCGAGCTACACCCCCTGCCCTATTTTTTATTCTTTATTTTGAAATAGGGTCTCACTGAGTTGCGGAGGGCCTCACTAAGTAGCTGAGGCTGTCCGCAAACCGCGATCCTCTGGTCTCAGCCTCCCGAATGCTGGGATTACAATCATGAGCCACCACGCCCGGCTTTTAATTATTTTTAATATGGAACACTTCACAAATGTGCATATCATCGTTGTGGAGGGACTATTCTAATCTTCTCTGTATCATCCAATTTGTGCTGAAGCAAGTACTCTTATTTGACTTTAACTGGGTGGTCCCCTTAAGATGTTAATTTGAGAGGTTGGAGTGTGCTTGAGCACTGGGTTTAGTTCCCAGGACTAAGAGAAAGAGATGTGGATGTGAAAAGAGCCCTATAGAAGACTCGTCTGAGAATTTTGTAGTTGAATAGTAATTGTGAGCTTTACTAATAGAAGTTTCCCCTTTTTATATTTAGCTGGGCTTTGGAAAAAGCATGCCGACAAACTGTGTGTGGTTGGATGGGCTTTCTGCAAACGTGTCGGATCAGTACTTAACAAGACATTTCTGCCGATATGGGCCTGTGGTAAAGGTAGGTTGGTTTTTTTTTTTAATTTTTTTTTTTTGCGGTACTGGGGATTGAACTCAGGAGCATTCTACCTCTGAGCTACACCACCAGCCCTATTTTATCTTTTACTTTAAAATAGGGCCTCACTAAGTTGCTGAGGCTGGCTGCAAACCTGTGATCCTCCCGTCTCAGCCTCCCAGGCTCTGTGATTATAGGCATCCACCACCACGGGCAGCCCGTGGGGGGTTTGAGTATGGCTCAAGCTCAGTTCTCCTTTTTCTCTGGCATTTTATTCTTTCAGTCCCAATTTCTGGTGCCACCTTTTCTTTCTCTTTTATAACTTGCATTTTAAAACCTTCTTTGCTAAAATGTAGTCTTTAAGTGCATATTTATTGATTAGCTTATGATACGAGTGATTATTTTTTGTTCTAGCTACAATTTTGTGAAAATTTGAAGGCAAAAATTTGAATAAAATAGAATGTTAGGAATCTTGAAACTGTATCTCACATTAAAACTAGGAAGTTTAATTCCGTAGTTATTCACAGTAAAAATATAATTAGTTTTGATTTTTTTTTAAACAATGATGATTTTAAAGAGAGGTTCATATAATAGTAGATTAGTCTAACCGTTGTTTACCATGTAAAATGTCTATAGATAGCAGAAGGGTCTCTGTACCCATTTCTGCTGTGTGAAGGTAAAGTTTTAATTAGTTCCTTTTTTTGGTGGTACTGGGTTTCCTGGAAGCCCTTCTACCTCCGGGCTACACTCCCAGACCTATTTTATATTTTTATTTGGAAACAGGGTCTCTTAAGCCAGGGAGGATGGCTTCGAACCAGCGCGATCCTCCTGTCTCCGCCTCCCAAGCACAGGGATTACAAGCGTGCGCCACCACGCCCGGCTTTTAACTTTGACTTTCATTTAAATGTAGCTTTTGGCCGGGCGTGGTGATGCACTCTTGTCATCCCAGCATTCGGTAGGCTGAAACAGGAGGCTCGAAGTTCATGGACATCCTCAGCTACTTAGTGAGGCCCTCTGCAACTCAGTGAGACCCTGTCTCAAAATAAAGAATAAAAAATAGGTCAGGTGGTATAGCTCGGAAGTCCAATGCCCCGGGTTCTATCTCCAGACCTGCAAAAAAAAGAAAAGTAGCTTTTGTTGTTTGGAAAAATATACATCCAAATGATTGCCTGTATAAATTCCAGCAGCTTTAAAAACAACAGTGCTACTGGGCGTGGTGGCGCACGCTTGTAATCCCCGCGCTTGGGAGGCAGAGACCGGAGGATCGCGCTGGTTCGAAGCCATCCTCCCTGGCTTAAGAGACCCTGTTTCCAAATAAAAATATAAAATAGGTCTGGGAGTGTAGCCCGGAGGTAGAAGGGCTTCCAGGAACCCCAGCACCACCAAAACAACAGCAACAAAAATACAGCAGTACTGCTCGGTGTGGTGATGGTGTAAATTTGTAATCTCAGTACCTGGGAGGCTAAGACAAGAGGATCGTGCAGGTTTGAAGCCAGCCTCAGCTACTTAGTGAAGCTCTCAGCAACTTAGTGAGACCCTGTTTCCAAATAAAATACAAAATAGGTGTGGGAGTGTAGCCCAGGGGTAGAAGACCCCTGGGTTTCATCCTCAGTACCACAAATACATACATACATACATACATACATACATACATACATACATACATACATACATCAGTGCTACTTATAATCAGAATTCACCAAAATTCTTTGTTGACTTAGTATTGTGAAATTTTCCCTCTCTTTTAAGGATTTTTTTTTCCTTTACTTTTTTGGAACCCAGAGGCATTCTACTTCCAAGCTAAGCCCCCCAGCCTGGTTTTATTTCTTGTTTGGAAACAGGGTCTCACTAGGTTGCTGAGAACCTCACTAAATCTGGCTGTTGGGATTCTCCTCTCAGCCTCCCAAGTACTGGGATAATACTCTGCCCGGCAATTTATTTTTTTTTTAAAGCCACAAATAGGAATGCTTTTCTTAAATACAACAGCACACAGTCAACATGGAGACCAAAGTAAAATACAGAAAAACAAAATAAAGGCATAATATACCTCAAGCCACACATCACAATCCTAGTCTCTGCCTATTTTGTGTGTACACTACAATATACCTCATCAGGGGAAGCCTGATATTTTTTCTAGAATAAAGTATATACATAATACTTTTTCATGGTATCCTTGTGACTTAGGATTTTGTTGGGACTGACACTAAGTCCAGTAGATGAGGCTCTTACCTGACCTTTATTTTGTTCTGTTTTGTTTCACAGGTGGTGTTTGACCGCTTAAAAGGCATGGCCCTGGTTCTCTACAATGAGATCGAATATGCACAAGCAGCTGTCAAGGAGACCAAGGGGAGGAAAATCGGTGGGAATAAAATTAAGGTGTGTAGATGACTTGAAACAGAAGCAGAGCAGAGTTGTGTTGAAATCTTACCCCTTAGTAACTGGCATTTGTAGGTTGCCAGCAAGGGGAGTGAGTTAAAGGACGTGGTTTAGGAATATCAGCATTCTTATGCTCAGCTGCTTGTGGGCACAAATCACTTAAATCCTTAGCCCACAGACCTTCCCTAGAAAGGCTCTCATTGCTGCGGACGCCTGGTGCCCGTGCGTATTCTCGGTGTAGGGCTGATACTGCCTGCAGTGCCTGTGACCGTCTGCACACCTAAGGGGCACGGAGCTCAGTCAGGTTCCTGAAGGATCCTGTCTTCTTCTTTTCTCCTTTACTAAAGAGAAGATAATCACTGCAATCATGATGTTTTTATCTGATTGAAGGAATTATATACTTAATAATTGATGATTAGATTGAAATAAAATGATAAAGACATTGTTGGCTTGTTAGCTACAGGTATTATATCTCTAGTGACTTTGGGTCCCACTATTGAGTTAAGTTTAAGTGTTCTATCGTTTTATGTTAACCTTTTGTTTCAATAAATTTATATCTAGAACAGATTGCTGGATTTAATTAATCTAATTTTTTAATTGTCACCCTAGAAATCTGATAAGGATTTGTTTTGATTTTCTATTTTTCTTTTTCCACTCTTTCCAAATTGGAACCTTAAATTCCATTTGTTAAGATTTGTGTAAAATTTGAGAAATTTTAGGTTAATAAAATGTAGCTTTAGTTATGAAAACTTTTATTCGAGACAGAGTAATGCTTTCGAAATTTGTCCAAAAGGTATACGTTGTAAAGAATTTTTAAGTTTGGTAAAAATTTTTTGTAAATAAAATCTGAAACATATCATACTTTTTTCTCTTTTAAGGTGGATTTTGCAAATCGGGAAAGTCAGTTGGCATTTTATCACTGCATGGAGAAATCTGGCCAAGATATCAGAGACTTTTATGAAATGTTATTAGAAAGAAGGTATATATTTTAAACCTATCATTATAGCTTGAATTTTAATACATAAGAAATTTAGATGGTATACATTTTATTTTCCACTCCTTATAACTCCCATTTTCTAGAAAACTTTTTTAGTATGTCATACAAAAACACAGTTTGTGTGTGGTGTGTGTGTGTGTGTGGTGGGATTGAATTTGGGGCTTTGCACATGTTAGCCAAGTGTCCTCACTCTGAACTACATTCCTGTCCAGTATTTAATTTAATTTAGATTTAAATATTTTTACTTACTTTTGTATTTATTTTGACAGGATCTCACTAAATTGCTCAGACTGGCCTCAAACAAATATTTTTATGAATCCCATTTTCTTTTTTGTGGTACTGGGATGGAAGCCAAGGGCATTCTACCTCTGAGCTACACCCCCAGCCCTATTTTTTATTCTTATTTTGAAACAGGTTCTCACTGAGTTGCAGAGGGCCTCATTAAGTTGGCTGAGGCTGACCGTGAACCCAGATCCTTCCGTCTCAGCCTCCCGAATGCTGGGATGACTAGCACACCCAGTTTATGAATCTCGTTTTCATGTGCCTCGTGGGGATTTGGAGTGCCTCACCCAAATTTCTCACTTAATGTTTATATGTTTTGAAAGACCTTGTATTCTGCCAGATTTGATTTCCCCCCTTTGCTACTAGTCATTGAACCTAGGAGCATTCTACCTCCAAGTTATACCTCAGACCTCCCCTCTCTCTCTCTCTCTCTCTCTCTCTCTCTCTCTCTCTCTTTTCTTTTCTTTCTTTTTTTTTTTTTTTTTTTTTTGTGGTCCTGGGGATGGAACCCAGAGGCTTTCTACCTCTGGGCTGTACTCCCAGACCAATTTTCTATTTTATTTGGAAACAGGGTCTCACTAAGTTGCTGAGAGCCTCACTCAGTAGCTGAGGCTGGCTTCGAACCTGTGCGATCCTCCTGTCTCAGCCTCCCAAGCGCAGGGATTACAAGTGTGCGCCACCATGCCCAGCTGACCTTTTTATTTTTTATTTTGAAAGAGAGTCTGGCTAAGTTGCTGAGACTAGCCTAGAACCTGCACTCCTCCTGTCTCAGCCTCCTAAGTATGGGTTTACAGGTGGGTGCCACTGTACCCACTACAGATAAAACTTTTTTTGTGTGTGGTACTGGGGGTGAAACCCGGGGCTTTCTACCTCCAGGCTACACTCCCAGACCTGTTTTTATATTTTATTTGGAAACAGGGTCTCACTAAGTTGTTGAAAGCCTCACTATGTAGCTGAGGCTGACTTCAAACCTGTGTGATCCTCCTGTCTCAGCCTCCCAAGTGCGGGGATTACAAGTGTGCGCCACCATGCCCAGCTAAAACTTTATATTTTATAAACTATAAATATTAATTATCCTGCCTGACAGTTTTAAATTACAAATATTAGAGAGAGCATTGAAATTGTTAAATGGGACGACATTCAGGGGTCCAGACTTTCATCATGTAAGACTTCAGAGAGGGAGGGAGGGAGGGAGAGGGAGAGAGAGAGGGAGGGAGAGGGAAGGAGGGAGAGAAAGACAGACAGACCATGTGTGTGTGTTTGTAAAATGCTGGAGAGCTGGAGATTGAATCCAGGGACATTCTACCTCCAAGTTATACCCCCAGTCCTATTTTATTTTTTTATTTGAAAACAGGATCTTGCTAAATTGCGGAGAGCCTTGTTAAGTTGCTGAGGCTGAGGCTGGCTTGCACCTGGAATCTTTCTGTCTCAGCCTCCCAAGTACAGAGATTATAGATTTGAGCCACCACACCTGGCTGTGACCTCATGCTTTTGTTTTCTTTGCGGGTCTGGGGATGGAACCCAGGGGCATTCGACCTCTGAGCTACACCCCGTGCCCTATTTTTTATTCTTTATTTTGAGACAGGGTCTCACTTAGTTACAGAGGACTTCACTAAGTAGCTGATGCTGTCCGCAAACCATGATTCTCCAGTCTCAGCCTTCTGAATGCTGGGATTACAAGCATATGTCACTACTCCCGGCTGGCTATGACCTCATACTTTTAACAAAGAAACAAAAATAAAGCTGTTTGAAAAATATCAAGGACTTTATTTTATTTGAATTGCTTAATACTTTGGGGAGCAGTACTGGGATTGAATTCAGGGCCTTGTGCATACAAGGCAGATAGATGCTCTACCACTGAGGCCCCCCCCACCCCCCCAGGTTTTAAATACTTTGTGAGAGCAGGGCGTGGTGGCGCATGCTTGTAATCCCCGTGCTTGGGAGTATTGATATGGAGAATCGCACAGGTTTGAAGCCAGCCTCGGCTTAGTGAGGCTCTACTTAGTGATGCTCTGTTTCCAAATAAAATAGGTCTGGGAGTATAGCTTCTAGGAAGAAAGCCTCTGGGTTCCACCCCCAGTACTACCCCCCAAAATAAAATCATTTGTGAATCAGCTGGGTGTGGTGGCACATGCTTGTAATCCCAGCATTTGGGAGACTGCCTCAGCTAATTAGTGAGGCCCTCTGCAATTTAGTGAGACCCTGTTTCAAAATAAAGAATAAATAATAGGGCAGGGGGTGTATCTTGACAGTAGAACACCCCTGGGTTCCATCCCCACACCCGCAATAAAAAAAGTACTTTGTGAATCAGTAAGCCAAAGCATGCTTGTAATCCCTCTGGGAAGCGGAGACAAGAGGATCAGGGTTTGTGGGCAGCCTCAGCTACTTGAGGCCCTTTGCAATTCGATGAGACCGTGTTTCAAAAATAAAGAATAAAAGTTAAAAAAAAAAAATGTAATGTTCTAGCCAGGTGTGGTGGTGCACATTTGTAATCCCAGCATTTGGGAGGCTGACAGGAGGATCATGGTTCGCAGACAGCCTCAGCTACTTGGGCTGGGGATGTAGCTCAGAGGTAGAATGCCCCTGGGTTCCAAAAAAAAAAAAGAAACAAAAAGCATATAATATGTTGCTGATGCTTTCAGTGTTTGTTTAGTATAGATGCTTTATTTGTTATTCAAAGTGCTTGAAAATCATTTAGACCAGGCATGAAGATGCATACCTATAATCCTAGTACTTGGGAGACTGAGACAGCGAAGGATCACAAATTTGAGGCCAGCCTCAGCAACATAGTAAAACACTGTCTTGCTGTGCATGGTGAAGCAGGCTTGTGATCCCAGCACTTGGGAGGCTGAGACAGGAGGATCGCACAGGTTCCAAGCCAGCCTCAGCTACTTAGTGAGGCTCTCAGCAACTTAGACCCCGTTTCCAAATAAAGGATAAAATAGATCTGGGAGTATAGCACCGAAGTAGAAAAGCCCCTGGGTTCTACCCCCAGTACCACCAAAAAGAAAAAAACAAACAAAAACTTTCAAAATAAAATAGACTAAAGGTATAGTTCAGAATTAGAATGGCCCTTAGTTCAATCTCTAGTAGCAAAACAACAACCAAAAAATATCATGTAGTAGCAGCTTTGACATAATTTTCTAAAGTTCATTCTTTCAGTAAATATTTGAGTGCCTGTGGTGAGCCAAGCACTGGTATTAAAAACTAGATCTGGGTGTGGTGGAGTACACTTGTAATCCAGTACTTGAGAGGCTGAGACAGGAGTACCACGGGTTCGGAGGTAGTCTCAGCAACCTCAACAAGGCCCTGTTTCAAAACGGAAAATAAAAGGGCCCAGGGGTGTAGCTTGGAGGTAGAATGCCCCCGAGTTTAATCCACAGTGCCAAAAAACAAAAGCTAGAGAAACTGGTTAAGGAGCCAAATTCTGTGCTTTTAGGGGCCTGAAATAAAAGTTTATGGGAATGCATGGAGAGTGAAAGACCTGCCTGACTTCTGATGTGGAACATTGTAAATTTTTATTTTATTTTTTTGTACAGGGAGTGGAATCCAAGGGCGCTTTTTTTTTTGTGTGTGTGTGTGTGTGTGTGTGTGTGTGTGTGTGTGTGTGTGTGTGTGTGTTACTTGAGTTCCTGGAAACCCTTCTACCTCTGGGCTACACTCCCAGACCTATTGTATATTTTATATTTTTATTTGGAAACAGGGTCTCTTAAGCCAGCACGGCTGGCTTCAAACCAGTGCGATCCTCCTGTCTCTGCCTCCCAAGCGCGGGGATTACAAGTGTGCGCCACCACGCCTGGCTAACCCAGGGGCTTTCTACCTCCAAACTATATCCCCAGACCTATTTTTATGTTTAATTTGAAAACAGGGTCTCACTAAGTTGTTGAGAGCCTCACTAAGCTGCTGAGGCTGGCTTCGAACCTGCGGTCCTCTTGTCTTAGCCTCCCAAGTACTGGGATTACAAGCGTGTGCCTCCTTGCCCAGCAAACACCAATTTTATATAACATGTATTTCTTGTGTGTGAATCTAATCTGTATTGAATGCACTGTTAGGTGACTGTGGGGAAAAGCCTGTGATGGGCTCCACTGTCATCAAGGGGTTTCCTCCAATGCTATAGTGGTCCCTGTTTTATTAGTTGGCAGTTTAACTTAGGTTGAGAAAATCTTTAGAGATGTGATCTTACCAAATTACCACTAGCCTCCAAGAATGTTTCAAAATTATGGTTTGGGATAGAGGTGTTGATGGTATCAGGTATCACACAGGTCACATATGTGGTTTTATTAAAAGTTTTGCTTTTCCAAATAGAGATTTCCCAAGTTGTAGTAAAATTGCTTTTTGCTAGGAAAGTAATTATTAAAAAACTTAGAAATGTGGGATGTGATAGTATTTAATAACTTATACTGAGCCAGGTGTGTTGGCGCACACTTGTAATCCCAGCATTTGAGAGGCTGAGACCAGAGGATTATGGTTCACGGGCAGCCTCAGCTACTTAGTGAGGACTTCCGCAACTTAGTGAGACCCTGTTTCAAAATAAAGGGAAAAAAAGGGCAGGAGGTGTAGCTTAGAGGTCGAATGCCTCTGGGTTTCCACCCCCCCACACACAAAATAAATAAATAAAACTTATGCCTATTATGTTGGTACCTCAGCTACTAAAAGAATAAAAAAGGGCTGAACCACTGCTGCCTAATGGAAGCCTAATATAAGTTTATATATGTGATTCTAAACTTTCTAGTAGCGAGTCAGGCATTGAGGCGCTTACTGGTAATCCCAGTACTTAAGAGGCTGAGACAGGAGGATTGCAGGCTCAAGACCAGAGCCTGAGCAATTTAACAAGACTCTCAGCAACTTAGTGAGACCCTATTTTAAAACAATCAAGAGGCCAGGCGTGGTGGCGCACACTTGTAATCCCTGTGCTTGGAAGGCGGAGACAGGAGGATCGCGCAGGTTCGGAGCCAGCCACGCTGGCTTAAGAAACCCTGTTTCCAAATAAAAATATAGAATAGGTCTGAGAGTATAGCCCGGAGGTAGAAGGGTTCCATCCCCAGTACCACGAGGGGAGGGGAGGAAGGAAAAGGGTGTTGGGGCTATAGCTTGGAGGTAGAATGCCCCTAAATTCAATCTTCAGTACCACACGAGAAAAAAAAGCAAAAAATTCTCATAGTTACATTAAAGTGAAAAGGAAATATAGGGTTAATTTTATTTAATTTTCTACATCTAGAATATTTTTCAGCATTATTTTCCATTTTTAAATTTTTTAATTGGTGCATTATATTCATATATCATTTTGAGGTAAAAAATTTGTGTGGACATACATGTGCACGTTACCCATTTAGCCCCTACCCAATTACCACCCTATTTTCAATTTAAATAAATTATTGAGGCTTAGAGAATTTGAATTTCCTTTTTTTTTTTTTTTTTTTTATATTTGTCTGTGTGTGGTACTTGGGATTGAACCCAGGAATATTTTTACCTCAGAGCTATACCCCAGACCTATTTTAGTTTTATTTTGAAACAGGGTCTCAACAAGTTGATGAGAGTCTCACTACTTGTTGAAGCTGTCCTCAAACCTATGATCCTCCTATGTCAGCCTTCCAAGTACTAAGAGCCACCACATCCGGCTGAGAATTTTAATTCTTTAAAAAACACACATGCCAGATATGGTGGCACACACCTAAAATCCCAGTACTTGGGAGGCTGAGACAGGAGGATCGTGTAGGTTCAAAACCAGCCTCAGCTACTTAGTGAGGCTCTCAGTAACTTAGTGAAACCCTGTTTCCAAATAAAATATAAAATAGGTGTGGGAGTGTAGCCCAGAGGTAGAACAGCCCTGGGTTTCATCCCTAGTAACACACACACACACACACACACACACACACACACACACACACAATTGCACGTATTTATTGGAGTGCATTATAATAATTTAACACATGAAATAATGTAATAAAATCCAGATAATGAGCATTTTGATCTTAAAATTTTATCTCTGCTGGGCGTGGTGGCGCACGCTTGTAATCCCCGCGCTTGGGAGGCAGAGACCGGAGGATCGCGCAGGTTCGAAGATAGCCTCGCTGGCGAGACTGTTTCCAAATTTTAAAAAATATATAAAATAGGTCTGGGAGTGTAGTCCAGAGGTAGAAGGGTTTCCAGGAACCCCAGTACCACCAAAAAAAAAAAAAAAAAAGATATGTATTTTATGCTCAGATCTCAAGAGTTCAAAGCTCTATGTGGCTAGTGTCTGATGTATTGCAGAGAAAGTGCAACTTAATTAAAAATGTTGACTAGCCGGGCGTGGTGACACACACTTGTAATCCCAGCTCTCGGGAGGTTGAGACAGGAGGATCGCTGTGTGTGGACAGCCTCAGCTACTTAGTGAGGCTCTTTACAACTCAATGAGACCCTGTTTCAAAGTAAATAAAAAATAGGGCTGGGGGTGTAGCCTGGAGGTAGAATGCCCCTGGGTTCAACCCTCAGCTCCACAAAAAAAAAAAAAAAAAAAAAAAAAAAAAAAATGTTGAATACTTTTAGAGCTAGGACTTCCTGATGTCATCTGTATGATCTAATGTGTACTGAGACACAAGAACTAATAACATATGTTTTGGTTTTGGCAGAGAGGAGCGAAGGGCATCCTATGACTATAACCAAGATCGGACATATTATGAGAGTGTTCGGACTCCAGGCACTTACCCTGAGGACTCTAGGCGGGACTATCCGACTCGAGGAAGGGAATTTTACTCGGAATGGGAGACTTACCAAGGAGACTACTATGAGTCGCGATACTATGATGATCCTCGAGAGTATAGGGACTACAGAAGTGACCCCTATGAACAAGATATTCGGGAATATAGTTACAGGCAAAGAGAGCGGGAGCGGGAGCGGGAGAGGTTTGAGTCTGAGCGGGACCGAGACCATGAGCGGAGGCCCATCGAGCGAAGTCAGAGTCCAGTCCACTTGCGACGTCCACAGAGCCCTGGCGCATCCCCCTCCCCGCCGGAGAGGCTGCCCAGTGATTCTGAGCGGAGGCTTTACAGCCGGTCCTCAGAGCGGAGTGGCAGTTGCAGCTCACTGTCCCCTCCGCGGTACGAGAAGCTGGATAAGTCTCGTTTGGAGCGATATGCAAAAAATGAAAAGGCAGATAAAGAACGGACTTTTGATCCAGAGAGAGTGGAGAGAGAGAGACGCTTAATACGGAAGGAAAAAGTGGAAAAGGACAAAATTGACAAGCAAAAGCGAAAAGGAAAAATGCATTCCCCTAGTTCTCAGTCTTCAGAAACAGACCAAGAAAATGAGCGAGAGCAGAGCCCTGAAAAACCAAGGAGTTCTAATAAACTAAGCAGAGAGAAAGCAGACAAAGAAGGGATGGCGAAAAATCGTCTGGAACTCATGCCCTGTGTGGTTTTGACACGAGTAAAAGAAAAAGAGGGAAAGGTCATTGACCACCCTCCGCTGGAAAAGCTGAAATCCAGGCTGGATAACGACACCCTCAAGTCATCGACCCTGGACCAGAAACTGCAGGGTTCTCAGACCGAGCCTGTAAAATCAGACCCGTCTAAACTGGAGTCTACTAGAGTGAAAGGGCCAAAGGAGAAGGCACTGTTGAGTCACACCGAAGCAGCAGAGCGGGAAGGCAGGCCCAAGCCCCGGAAGCACCTCAAGCCAGAGCAGGCCGCCGACGGCGTGAGTGCCGCGGACCTGGAGAGGCTGGAAGCCAGGAAGAGGCGCTTTGCAGATTCCAGTTTGAAAGTAGAAAGGCAGAAACCAGAAGTCAAGAAAAGCAGTCCCGAGGTGGAAGATGCTCGGGCACTTTTAAAAAAGCAGCCGGACACATCATCTAGAGATGTCAATCTGCTGAGGGAAGGAGAGTTGGAAAGAAAGCCTGTGAGGAAAGAAATTCTTAAAAGAGAGTCTAAAAAAATCAAGCTGGATAGGCTTAACACTGTCCCCAGCCCCAAAGACTGTCAGGAGCTGGCCAGTGTTTCTGTTGGATCTGGCTCAAGGCCGAGCTCAGACCTACAAGCACGACTAGGAGAACCAGCAGGTGAACCTGTGGAGAATCAAGAACCTCAGTCAAAAAAGCCCATCCCCTCCAAACCACAGCCCAAACAGCTGCAGCTCTTAGATGACCAAGGACCGGAGAGGGAGGATGTCAGGAAAAACTATTGCAGTCTTCGTGATGAAACACCTGAGCGTAAATCAGGCCAGGAGAAACCTCATGCAGTAAATCCTGAAGAAAAAATTGGCATCGACATTGATCACACACAAAGTTACAGAAAACAAATGGAGCAGAGTCGTAGGAAACAGCAGATGGAGATGGAAATAGCCAAGTCTGAGAAGTTTGGCAGCCCTAAGAAAGATGTAGATGAGTACGAAAGACGGAGCCTTGTTCACGAAGTAGGCAAACCTCCTCAAGACGTCACCGACGACTCACCCCCCACCAAAAAGAAAAGGATGGATCATGTTGATTTTGATATCGGCACCAAGAGAGAGAGGAATTACAGAAGCTCGCGCCAAATCAGTGAAGATTCTGAAAGGGCTGGCTCTTCTCCCAGTCTCCGCCATGGTTCTTTCCATGAAGATGATGGCCCCCGAGGTTCCCCTAGGCTAATGGCAGTAAAAGGGTCTCCTAAAGTAGATGAAAAAAGCCTATCCTATTCTAATATAGCAGTGAGGGAAGAGTCCTTAAAGTTTAATCCTTATGACTCTAGCAGAAGAGAACAGATGGCAGACATGGCCAAAATAAAGCTATCTGCCTTGAATTCTGAAGATGATTTAAGTCGTTGGGACTCTCAAATGAAGCAGGATGCCAACAGATTAGATGTGAGCTTCCCAAATAGCATAATTAAGAGAGACAGCCTGCGAAAGAGGTCTGTACGAGATCTGGAACCCGGGGAGGTGCCTTCTGATTCTGATGAAGATGGTGAGCACAAATCCCACTCACCCAGAGCCTCTGCATTATATGAAAATTCTCGATTGTCTTTTTTATTGAGGGACCGAGAAGACAAACTACGTGAGCGAGATGAAAGACTCTCTAGTTCTTTAGAAAGGAACAAATTCTATTCCTTTGCGCTGGATAAGACAATCACACCAGACACTAAAGCTTTGCTTGAAAGAGCTAAATCCCTTTCTTCATCACGAGAAGAAAATTGGTCCTTTCTTGACTGGGACTCTCGATTTGCTAATTTTCGAAACAACAAAGATAAAGAAAAGGTTGACTCTGCTCCAAGGCCTATTCCATCCTGGTACATGAAAAAGAAAAAAATCAGGACTGATGCAGAAGGGAAAATGGATGATAAAAAAGATGATCATAAAGAGGAGGAGCAGGAGCGGCAAGAATTATTTGCCTCTCGTTTTTTACACAGCTCCATCTTTGAACAAGATTCCAAGCGATTGCAGCATCTAGAGAGGAAAGATGAAGAGTCCGACTTCACTTCTGGAAGGTTATACGGGAGGCAGACATCTGATGGAGCCAACAGCACCAGTGACTCAGTTCAAGAGCCAGTGGTTCTGTTCCATAGCAAATTTATAGAGCTCACACGAATGCAACAGAGAGAAAAAGAAAAAGACCAAAAGCCCAAAGAGAGTGAGAAACAGGAGGACACAGAGAATCATCCCAAGACCCCAGAATCGGCCTCTGAAAACAGAGAGTCAGAACTGAAAACCCCACCTTCAGTCGGGCCTCCCAGTGTCACAGCTGTAACCCCAGAATCAGTGTCATCAGCACCAGAGAGGACAAGTGAAAAGGCAGTGGAAGCGCCTTCAGTGATGGAGGAGAAAGCCACGGAGCCAGCCTCTATCTCAGAAGAAGCAAAACCTGTGTCTGAACCAGCTCCTGTCCTGGGGGAGCAGCCAGAGTCAGTGGACTTGCCCCCAGAAGTGGACACTAGCCAGGGTGCAGGCGTGGTACCCTCCCCTGCTGAAGGCAGCCCGGCTACCGAGTCGCCCCTGCATCTGGATGCCAAGCCTCTGACTCCTGGGGCCTCATTTTCCCAGGTGGAGAGCAGTGCAGATCCAGAAACTGATATTACGCAGCCACTTTCAAAACCAGCTCAGAAGCCCGAGGAAGCAAACGAGCCCAAAGTGGAAAAGCCGGATGCAACTGCAAATGTGGAGCCGAGTGCAAATCAGAAAGCGGAAGTCCTTCCAGAGGTTCAGCCTCAAGCCTCTGAAGAAGTAGAGGTGGAACCTCCAGTTGCTGCAAAAGATAAAAAGCCAAACAAAAGCAAGCGGTCCAAGGCTCCGGCCCAGACTGCGGTGGCAAGTGTGGTAGCAAAGCCCGTCACGAGGAAGAGTGAGAGGATAGACCGGGAGAGACTCAAGCGGGCTAACTCTCCTCGGGGAGAAGCACAGAAACTTTTAGAACTGAAGATGGAGGCAGAGAAGATTACAAGGACTGCTTCTAAAAACGTCGCAGCAGATCACGAACACCCTGAGCCAAGCTTGCCTCTCAGCCGAACAAGGCGCCGGAATGTCAGGAGTGTGTATGCGACCATGACAGATCACGAAAGCCGCTCTCCAGCCAAAGAGCCAGTGGAGCAACCGAGAGTGACCAGAAAGAGATTGGAGCGAGAGCTTCAGGAGGCTGTGGTGGTTCCCACCACCCCTCGGCGGGGCCGGCCTCCAAAAACTCGGCGCCGAGCTGATGAGGAGGACGAGAATGAGACCAAAGAATCCACAGAAACATCCAGGCCAGCAGAGGGGTGGAGATCCCCACGGTCCCAAAAGTCAGCAGCTGCCGGCGGTCCCCAGGGGAAACGGGGGAAAAATGAAGCGAAAGTTGATGCTGAGCGAGCCGAGGCTGCTGCTGCAGCAAGTCCCCAGGTAAATGCGAAAGAAAATAACACCAGAGCCAAGGCTGATAAGGAAGAAGCAGGAAGTGAACAGAAACGTGACAGAAAAGACACCAGTTCAGACAGGAATGTGCCAGAAGCTCCCCTAGTCGAAATAGTGGAGAAAAAAACAGCCCCTGAAAAAAACTCCAAATCTAAAAGAGGAAGGTCTCGAAATCTGAGGTCAGCAGTAGACAGGTCTGCACATCTGAAAAACACAGACACGGCTGCAAGTCCTGGTGTGGCTGCTGCAGGACAGGCTCTGGACAAGGAAGCTGGGATTGTGGCAGTCTCCCCCGAGAAAAGTGAGAGCCCCCAAAAGGAAGACAGTTCCTCATCCCAGTTAAAAAATGATCAGGTTGATTCCAGCAAGGAACTGGAGAAGGAAGATGCGTCTGCCTCTAAGCTGTCCCCGGAAGTCTCTCAGTTAGCCAAGCAGATGGAGTTGGAGCAGGCTGTGGAGAATATCGAAAAGCTGGCCGAGACTTCCGGCGGTGCGTACAAGACTGCAGCCACAGGTGCGCCTGAGGGCCTGGCCACGGAGGACAGGGATAAGCCTGCACACCAGGCGAGTGAAACAGAACTGGCTGCAGCCATTGGCTCCATCATCAGTGACATTTCTGGAGAGCCAGAAAACTTCCCCACCACGTCCCCTTATCCTGCAGAATCTCAGACAGATCAGCCATCCCAGACACAGGCGCTGCAGCCCCCAGGGGAGGGAATGGAGCCCGAGACCCATGAGGCTGTGTCTGGCATCTTGGAGACAGAGGCTGCTACGGAGTCTTCTGGGCCACCTGTCAGCACCCCTGGTCCCTCAGCAGAGACCAAGGATGCCAGAGGGAATGGCAGTGAAACCCCCCACCCCGTGCAGGAAACCAAAGGGCCAAAAGAGGCGGAGGTTGCTCCAACTCGCAAAGACAAAGGGCGACAGAAGTCGACTCGGTCACGCCGCAAGCGGAACACAAACAAAAAGGCCAGCGTTGCCATGGAGACTCAGGCCTCTGATTCTGTCCAGGCTCAGAGCAAGAGCCCTTCTGCAAATGAGGGGACAACTGAACAACCCCCAGAACCTCCACAGGAGGAAAAGCAGAGTGAAAAAGCCCATTCCAGTCCTCCTCAGGCATGTGCTTCCAACCCAGGCAAGACTCTGTCTGTGGAGAGTGTGCCCCAAGAAAGCAGCCCTGAAGAAAAGACTCCAACCAAAGCCTCTGTGCCCCCAGACCTTCCCCCTCCTTCCCAGCCAGCACCAGTGGATGATGAGCCTCAAGCCCGGTTCAAAGTGCACTCAGTTATTGAAAGTGACCCTGTGACCCCACCCAGTGACTCCAGCATACCCCCACCCACAATTCCTTCTGTGAGTGCAGCAAAGCTCCCACCCCCTGAGGTCAGCTGTGGGGGAATCCCACACCAGAGCCCCCCTGCTAAGGTGACAGAGTGGATCACAAGACAGGAGGAGCCTCGGGCCCAGTCCACTCCGTCTCCAGCTCTTCCGCCAGACACCAAGGCCTCTGACGTGGACACTAGTTCCAGTACACTGAGGAAGATCCTTATGGACCCTAAATACATATCTGCCACAGGGGTCACTTCCACAAGTGTCACCACGGCCATTGCAGAGCCTGTGAGTGCCACCCCTTGCCTGCATGAGGCACCGCCCCCTCCGGTTGAATCTAAAAAGCCTTCCTTAGAAGAAAAGCCAGCAGCCCCAGTAACCAGTGTCTCTGATGCCCAAGCCCCAGAGGCGCCTGTAGCCACCGAAAAAGAGAAGGTGGCACCAGTCATTGCTCCTAAAATTACGTCTGTCATTAGTCGGATGCCTGTCAGCATTGATTTGGAGAATTCGCAGAAGATAACTCTGGCAAAACCAGCTCCTCCGACACTGACTGGCCTCGTCAGTGCTCTGACCGGCTTGGTGAATGTCTCCCTGGTCCCAGTGAATGCCCTGAAAGGCCCTGTGAAGGGCTCGGTGGCCACGTTGAAAGGTTTAGTGAGCACCCCTGCGGGGCCCGTGAACGTCCTGAAGGGGCCTGTGAACGTCCTCACAGGGCCCGTGAACGTCCTCACCACTCCAGTGAATGCCACGGTGGGAACAGTGAGCGCCGCCACAGGCACTGTGAACGCCGCCACCACCGGCCCCGTGAGTGCTCCCGCGGGCGCAGTGACCGTCGCGGCGGGTGCAGTGACCGCTGCCTCTGGCGGTGTGACTGCTGCAGCCGGTGCAGCGACCGTGACAGGTGCCGTGATCGCACCCTCAGCAAAGTGCAAGCCGAGGTCGAGCAGTAATGAAAACAGTCGGTTCCACCCTGGGTCTGTGTCCGTGATCGACGACCGCCCAGCAGACACGGGCTCCGGCGCAGGGCTGCGTGTGAACACTTCAGAGGGGGTTGTGCTTCTGAGCTACTCGGGGCAGAAGACTGAAGGCCCACAGCGGATCAGCGCCAAGATCAGCCAGATCCCCCCGGCTAGTGCAATGGACATAGAATTTCAGCAGTCGGTGTCCAAGTCCCAGGTCAAAGCTGACGCTGTCACGCCGTCGCAGCCTGCGCCCAAAGGTCCTCAGCCTCCCTCAGGCTTTGCGAACATGGCCACCCACTCCACTCTGGTTCTGACTGCCCAGACGTACAATGCCTCCCCTGTGATTTCATCCGTTAAGGCCGACCGGCCGGCCCTGGAGAAGCCCGAGCCCATTCACCTCTCTGTGTCCACACCCGTGACTCAAGGTGGCACAGTGAAAGTTCTCACCCAAGGAATAAACACGCCGCCGGTGCTGGTCCACAACCAGCTGGTCCTCACCCCGAGCATAGTTACCACTAACAAAAAGCTCGCTGACCCCGTCACCCTCAAAATCGAGACCAAGGTCCTTCAACCAGCTAACTTGGGGTCCACGCTCACTCCCCACCATCCTCCTGCTCTGCCCAGCAAACTACCTGCAGAAGTGAACCATGTCACCTCAGGGCCCAGCACCCCAACAGATCGAACCGTCTCCCACGCGGCGGCCACAAAGCCCGACGCACATTCTCCCCGACCCAGTGGGCCCGCGCCATCTTCGTTCCCGAGGACGTGCCACCCCAGCAGCACTGCGTCCCCGGCGCTCTCCACCAATGCCACGGTCATGCTGGCCGCAGGCATTCCAGTGCCTCAGTTCATCTCCAGCATCCACCCGGAGCAGTCCGTCATCATGCCTCCCCACGGCATCACGCAGACCGTGGCCCTGGGGCACTTGTCACAGGGCGAGGTGAGAATGAACACGCCCACACTGCCCAGCATCACCTACAGCATCCGGCCAGAGAC
Source organism: Muscardinus avellanarius (assembly GCF_963383645.1). NCBI lineage: Eukaryota > Metazoa > Chordata > Mammalia > Rodentia > Gliridae > Muscardinus > Muscardinus avellanarius. The sequence goes on from NC_137788.1 coordinate 12,430,402, forward strand.
GCTTCCCTCTCCCCGAGCCCCCTTGCAGCCCCAGCAGATAGAGGTCAGGGCCCCGCAGCGTGCGGGCACGCCACAGCCCGCCACAGCGGGTGTGCCTGCCCTGGCCCCCCAGCACCCTCCCGAGGAGGAAGTGCACTACCACCTCCCCGTCGCCCGAGCCGCAGCCCCCGTGCAGTCAGAGGTGTTGGTCATGCAGTCTGAGTACCGGCTGCACCCGTACACTGTGCCTCGGGATGTGAGGATTATGGTGCACCCGCACGTGACCGCCGTCAGTGAGCAGCCCAGGGCTGTAGAGGGCGTGGTGAAGGTCCCGCCCGTCAGCAAGACCCCTCAGCAGCCCGCGAAAGAAGCTGCCAAGACTCCAGACGCCAAAGCAGCACCAGCCCCCGCCTCTCACGGCGAAGCCCGCATCCTCACGGTCACCCCCAGCAACCAACTCCAAGGGCTGCCGCTGACCCCACCTGTGGTGGTGACCCACGGGGTGCAGATTGTGCACTCCAGCGGGGAGCTGTTCCAGGAGTACAGATACGGCGACATCCGCACCTACCACGCCCCAGCCCAGCTCACACACAACCAGTTTCCTGCTGCTTCCTCAATTGGGCTACCCTCCCGGACCAAGACTCCTGCCCAGGTGAGAAGCCAGGTCTTCCTTGCATGTGCTGGCCGTGGCGTGGGGGTGTGTGCTCTGCACCCTTAGAGCGGAGGTGGGTTAGGGATCGGCCTTTGGCTCCAGACTGGTTGAGGTGCAGGCGAGCTGGCCAGGTAGGCTGTAGTTCAATATCCCTGCGGTGTTAAAGAGGGGCTTCCTGAACTTGGGGCTGGAGGACCACATCACACCGTGAACATCCCCAGGTAGGGGAGCGCTGTGGGAATGGTTGGTGCAGTGGCTTCTGCCTGTGGTGGGGAGGGAGGTAGTAGGTGACATCCTCTCACCTGGGTCTCAGAGCTGCATCACTGGCACCAAGCAGTACCAGCCCGCCTCTCACGGTGAGGCTGCCCTGCAGGTGAACTCCCGCGGCCCGTGGGGTCACTTGCGGGCGCAGGGACTTGTGATGACAGACTGACTCCGTCCTTTGCCTTCTCTCCCACTCCAGGGCCCTCCTGAAGGGGAGCCTTTGCAGCCTGCCCAGTCTACGCAGCCCGCCCCTCCGGTGCCACCCGCCCCGCCCAGCCAGCCCAGCCAGTCACCAAATGGCAAGATGCCTCAGGTCTCTCAAGAGGCAAAAGGGACCCAGACGGGAGGGCTCGAGCAGCCCCGTCTTCCGGCTGCCCCTCCAAGCAGGCCGCCCGAGCCCCATGCCCAGGTTCAAAGGGCACAAGTGGAAGCCAGCCAGACGTCCTACCCTTCCCCCGTGTCCATCTCCACGAAGCCTGACCTCCCGGCCGCGCTTCCCGCTCAGGCTGCCCCGAAGCAGCCTTTGTTTGTTGCTACGACCTCAGGCCCCAGCACCCCACCAGGGCTGGCCCTGCCGCCACACACTGAAGCCCCACCAGCCCCCAAACAAGATTCCTCTCCACACTTGACTTCCCAGAGACCTGTGGATATGGTCCAGCTGCTGAAGGTAAGCATGGATGGGTCGCCCACAATCTCAACTGTGTGCGCGTGCATGTGTGTGTGTGTTGCCGGGCTTGAATCCACTTTTGTCCTGAGCTACATCTCCAGCCCTATTTTTTATTTGGAAATAGGGTCTCTGTCTAATTGCCAGGGTCCTCACTAAATTGCCGAGGGTGACTTCAAACCTGATCCTCCTATCTCCGCATCCCAAGTACTGGTATTACAAACATGTGCCACCACACCTAGCTCTGAGCTGTCCTGAGGTTTCTTTCTTTTTCTTTCTTCTTTTTTTTTTTTTTTTTTTTTTTGGTGGTACTGGGGTTCCTGGAAACCCTTCTACCTCTGGGCCATACTCCCAGACCTATTTGGAAACAGGGTCTCTTAAGCCAGAGAGGCTGGCTTCGAACCTGCACGATCCTCCTGTCTCTGCCTCCCAAGCACGGGGATGACAAGCGTGCGCCACCACGCCCGGCTGTCCTGAGACTTCTTAGCTGACATAGGCCAGTAAGCTGCTGCCTAGGGCTGTATCCAGCTTGGCCCAACTCCCCAGCCATGAGCTCACTTCTGTTTTGTCCCTATGAGCAGAAGTACCCCATCGTGTGGCAGGGCCTGCTGGCCCTCAAGAATGACACGGCTGCTGTGCAGCTCCACTTTGTCTCCGGCAACAACGTCCTGGCCCATCGGTCCCTCCCCCTCTCCGAAGGAGGCCCCCCACTGAGGATCGCCCAGAGGATGCGGCTGGAGGCCTCGCAGCTGGAAGGGGTCGCCCGAAGAATGACGGTAAGACCCAAGGCCCACAGGGAGGGGAGACAGTTGGCCCCACCAGGCTGCCGCTTGGCACGTAGCACAGTAATCAACACTTTTGTTTTGCCTTTTTGCTCTGCTGTGGGTGGGGAAAGGTACTGGAGATTGAACCCAGGGGTACTGTTACTTTTTTGAGACAGGATCTTGCTAAGTTGCTGAGAGTATAGCTACATTGCTGAGGCTGTCTTCAAACCTGCAATCTTATCTCAGCCTGCCAACCACTGGGATTACAGGTGTGTGCTACCACACCCAGCTACTTTCCAGTAGTGGTATTCTTGAAGTGGACAACCAAAGACACATTCTCTTTTCTTTCTCTTTTTTTTCTCTTTTGTGGTGCTGGGGATGGATGGAGCCCAGGGGCATTCTACCTCGGAGCTACACCTCCAGCCCTATTTTTTATCCTTCAATTTGAAACAGGGTCTCACTGAGTTGTAAAGTGTCCTAAGTAGCTGAGGCTGTCTCTGAACTACGATCTGTCTCAGCCTCCCAAATGCTGGGATTACAAGTGTGTGCCACCACGCCCAGCAACTTTTTTTTTTTTTTTTGGTACTGGAGGTAGAACCCAGGGGCTTTTCTACCTCCGGACTATCCTCTTTTTATATTTTATTTGGAAACAGGGTCTCACTAAATTGCTGAGAGCCTCACTAAGTAGCTGAGGCTGGCTTCGAACCAGCGCGATCCTCCTGTCTCAGCCTCTCAAACGCTGGGATTACAAGCTTGTGCCACCACACCCGGCTGCCAGCAACTTTTTTTATACTATATTTTGAAATGGTCTCACTAGTTGCAGAGGGCCTCAGTAATTAGTGTTGCTGAGGCTGGCCACGAACCCAGATCCTCCTGTCTCAGCCTCCCAAGTACTGGGATTACAAGCCTGCTTCTGGCTAACACATTCTCTTTCTACTTGTGGATATAAAATCCTCTAGGACCCAGAAGCAAGGCTTTTCATTCAGTAAATACTAGAGTGGACTTACAAGGTCATCTCAGAGGTTGGGCGTCTTAATGGACTTACCACCGGGGTTGGGTGTGGGCTTGTTTGGCTTGGAGGCCCTGACCACTGGCCCTTCTGCCCCAGGTGGAGACAGATTACTGTCTGCTGCTGGCTCTGCCCTGTGGTCGTGACCAAGAGGACGTGGTGAGCCAGACTGAGTCCCTCAAGGCTGCCTTCATCACTTACCTGCAGGCTAAGCAGGCGGCAGGGATCATCAACGTTCCCAACCCTGGCTCCAATCAGGTCAGTCCTGGGCACTGGTGGGCGGGCCTAGGGCAGGTAGGCTGGCCATCTGGTGGCATGGATTACCGTTGACACCCAGAGTGGCCCGGAGCTCAAAGAAGTGTTGAATTGAGGCAACAAGCAGTGTGTAGAAGGGCCGCAGCCACCTGTCCTGAAGCCCCCAGGGAGCAGCTGAGAGGCTGGGGGCACATGGCAGTCATTTCCTGACACTGGCCAGGTTTCGTCTGGTGGCTGCAGTTTTCCTGGGAAGCTGACCTGGCCTGGCTGCTTCGGGCCTCTCTCTCTAGGGCCTGTCAAAGTGTAGTGGGGAGAGGGGTGTGAAGACAGGGGATCCCACTTTCTCTCTCGCCCCTCCCCAGCCGGCCTATGTGCTGCAGATCTTCCCACCCTGCGAGTTCTCTGAGAGCCACTTGTCCCGCCTGGCTCCCGACCTCCTGGCCAGCATCTCCAGCATCTCTCCCCACCTCATGATCGTCATTGCCTCTGTGTGAGCACGCGATGCTCGTCGTCTCGGGGCATTCCCAAGGCCCTGCCACAGAAAAAGAACACAGGACAACCCAGCCCGGCGGCGGAGAGGCTGCAGAGGGACAGACTCCACTCCCAGACGCCGCCCTCCTGCGCCTGTGCGCCTGCCCGGCTCTGTGGGCCAGACCTCTGGGCGGTGGTGCTGCTACCTTGTATGTTTACAGGACGCTTTGCCCAGGACAGACCACCGGCTGACGGATTCGCGGACACCTGGGGGGCGGGGGGCTGGGTTTCTCTCTCCTCTTTTTGGAGAAAAGGAACAGGGCAGTGGAATTCTGTTTTTAAGAAACAAAACAGAACTGCCTTTGCACTAAATTAGTGACTTCTACTTTGCACAGTGAAGACAGGCTGTGACTAGACATCTTGGCGTACGTGCACACACACTGCGGACTCGCACACAGGACCTGGAGCTTCTGCTGCAGCCTCGGGGTCGAGGAGCATTTCACGGGTTTCTGCCCCTCCCTGGTCACTGGGGTCACCTTTCTCCTGCTGCCGCCACTTTGACTCCCTGGGATGTGCAGTTTACAATCGGACTAGAACAAACAAGGATTTTCTTTCTCGATGGGATATGCAGAACTCGGATGTGTGTATATATAAATATATAATATATATAAATATATATAATACTGACTTTAAAAAATCAAATTTCCCCGACATACATTTTTTTTAATCTGTGCCAAAAATGTGTTTTCAGAGAAAAATCTTATTTTCATACTCAGACTTTGTATCGTCACTCATTTGTACACGTGCGCTTCGTCACAGCACGGGCCGCTCCCGGTGCGGAAGTGTCACGCGGCACCTGCAGAAAGCCTGGCCGAGCCCTCTCCCTGTGACCCGGACAGCCCCGACTTCCTAACACTTATTAATTTATGAAACTGTTTTTCTCAGCGCAGTTTTGTTTTGTGTGTCCATTGGATTACAAACTTTATTAAAAAATACAAACCACCACAAGTGTGAATATGGTTTTCACTTGGGTGGGAGGGACGAAGGGTCTTTGCTTATGGGACCAGCTAGCCCGAGTCTGGACACAGGGCGTTTTCTGTCTTAGTCCCCCTCAGAGAACAGCTCATATGGTACAAGAGAGTTTTGTGATAAACACTGCACTTCAACATTTTCCCGCGCTGCTGTATTGATCACTGTGAAGCTGTACACAGGGTCCTGAGTGGTTTCTAGGTACCATGGAAGGCACTAAGGATTTGTATACAGAACGGGACCACCTCCCTTGCAAAGTCGAGCACCAGAACCCTCTCTGCCCTCCTCCCAGCGCGGTGCTGGAGGTTCATCCGACAGGGACCTGGCACTACAAACATGGTATCTTTGCGGTATCAATGAGGCCCTACACAAAGGCCTGCCTGTGCAGGATGTATCACCTGTGACGAGGCCAGCTGCAGGGGGAGCTGTGGAGAGGCGCAGGCCGGGATGGTGTCCTGGAGCTCCCTCCCTGCTGTCAGCCATGCTCCCTGTGCTCCCACCGCCCCTGCATGTCTCCCGGGTGGAGTAAGGGTCGGCCACTGGTGAAGTGGAGCCCAGGCGCTTCCTGTTCACAGAGCTGAACCTGAGCACCTTCAGCAATGGCACAGGCACCTGGGAGACTTCCAGGCCTCGACAGGTTCCTAGGAAACCTGGAAGGCACTGGAGATGCCAACACAGAATAAGGATGTGCTGGGGCCTGTGGAGGCGGAGCTGCAGTCAAGGTAGGAAGGGCCCTTGGTCCCAGGTTAGCTGCCCGCCTTCCTGGCTGAAAGACCCCTGAGCCAGGCTCAGCAGATTTGGTCAAAGTAGACAAAGCCCCTGAAGCCATGGGGCTGGACCCGGAGGCTGAGCCAGCCTCTCGGCTGCCTGGCTTTCACCAGGCAGTTGGGGGCCTCCTCACTGGCCCCTTCCCCAGTGGCCTAAACCCCTGGGCACAGCGGTGTCCCCAGAGCGCACAAGCCTGGGGCACGTGGAGCTGCTGTCTCTAGGCCCCAGTTTGCTGGCCACACCCCAACTGGTGAAAAGCAGTCAGCTTGAGTAGACAGGTCCTGAGGCTGCATGCCCATTCCATAGGAGGGACGACAGGGCTCTCCTGGGAGGGCTGGAACAGTGCCAACCTTTTGTGGCATCAGCCACGGCTGCCAGCTCCCCACCGCCCCCACAGGGACCCCTAAAGGCAGCATTAGAAAATAATCAAATTTATTTTCCCTAGGGAACAGAGTCACCCTTCTCAGTTCTAGGGTGCCATCCATCCTTAAATAAACAGGAGAAGGGCCGCCTGCTTACTCGGCAGGTGGTGGGCACTCAGAAGCCGTGGGTGGGGTCTCTGCCAGTGCAGGCTGGCCCTCAGCCCCGTCCCGAGGGCGGAAGACCAGCTCGCCGGCCTGTAGCACCTGCCCCGCGGGCCACGTGCTGCCGGGTCCGTACTGCTGGTAGAAGTCCGCATCAGTTTGGAACATGACCAGCGCCTGGGCCGTGTGGATCCGAACATGCTGGGCCAGGCTGTTGGCGTCCAGGAACTTGTCTCCGCAGGAGTCACAGGCATAGAGGATGTGGGTGTTGGGGTCTGTGGAGGCGGGGCTGCGGTCAGGTGGGAAGGGCCCCTGGCCGGCCAGCAGTCGCGCCCCGGAGGCCCCGCTCACCTTCCTCCTGAACTTGCTTCACAGCTTTGCTGATCTCGGCTTTGAGCACTTCCGTCTCGTCAGCGGTCACCGCAGCCCCCACCGGTACCACTGCGGGCAGAATCGGCAGGCAGGCTCTGAGGCACAGGCCTCGGCACCGGCCCACGCCGTCCCCGAGGCACGCAGCCGTAGCCCACACCTGTGAGCTGAGTGACAGCTGTTGCTGCCAGGGCCTCGGTGGCCAAGGTGACCATGTCATCCACAGTGACCACGCTGATCTCCCCGCCCTCCTCCGGCTCCAGGATTTTGATGCCCGCCTTGCCCTGGTGCACGGTCTTCACATGGGAGCGCAGGTTGTCCACCCGGTTGAAGCCGCGGCCGCACTTGTCACACAGGTAAGGCTTTTCTCCTGGGGGGGAGGGCAAGGTTTTCTCCTGCCTTGGGGAGGCAGCCAAGGCGGGTGGGTGCACTCCAGCTCCCGGCTTGCCCGGCAGCCCTGTCTTTTCCAGTAGGTGGCTTTCTGGGGCAACTGCAGAGCTCCTGGACGCCTCCAGTGGCGTCTCCCTCCAGAACCTCTAAGGGGCCCGCACTTGCCCTGAACTGCCTCCAAGGTCAGCTGGGGTCCCCTGGGCCTCCCTCGCCGGCAGGGGCGGACGGCGCACGGGCTCACCAGTGTGGATGATGATGTGTTTGGACAGGTCGCCCACGTTCACGAAGGCCTTGCTGCACACGCTGCACTTGTGCGGGCGGATGTTGTCATGGTGGCGAATATGATTGGCCAACTGGCTGGACTGAACGAATCTGCAGGGCCGAGAGCAGGAGCTCCGGTCGGGGTCTCATCTAGACAGGAGGACCCCGGGGCAAAGCCGGAGTTTGGACAGTGGTCTCCCCACTTCCGAACAGAGCCCCTCCCTGCGGCGCCCGGGGACCCGGATGCGGCGTGGGCGGGCACCTCTTCCCGCAGCGCTCGCAGACGTAGGGCTTCTCGCCCGTGTGCTGGCGCACGTGGGCGATGAGGGAGCTGGCCTGGGTGAAGGCCTTGCCGCACATCACACACTGGCACGGCTTCTCGCCTGGGAACAGAGGAGAAGGCGCTGCACCCTCCGCCCCGCGCTCTCCCCGCCCGGGCACGGCTGCTCACCCACCCGTGTGGATGCGGACGTGCCGCTGCAGCGCGCCGGGGTCGGCGAACTGGCGCTGGCAGTGGACGCACACGTAGGGCTTCTCCCCGCTGTGGATCCGCAGGTGCCGCTTGAGGTTCCCTGCGGGAGAGACCGCAGGCCGGGTGTGGGCACGGCCGGGGGCTGCGGGCCGCGAGGCCAGGGCGCCCCGCCTACCTGAGGTCGTGAACTGCTTCCCGCACTCCCGGCACTTGAGGGGCCCGTCGGCGATGTGGATCTTGAGGTGGGCCTTCAGGTTCCCCACCTGTCGAGGCCAGAGGTCAGGTCCCGGCAGTAAAAGGTAAAGCCTGATCCCTTCCAGTCCAAACCCCGCCCGGCTTGGCCTGCGGAGCAGAGCGTCCCCTCGGGGAGGGGCTGGCGGGGGCCCGGGCGCACCTGGCTGAACTTCTTGTCGCAGTGCGGGCACTTGTGCTCCTTGTCGGTGTCGTGCGTCTCCAGGTGGCGCATCTTGGAGGTGGGGTCGGAGAAGGAGCGGCCGCAGTGGCCGCACTGGTAGGGCTTCTCGCCGCTGTGCACCAGCTGGTGCCGCTTGAGGTTGCCCGAGGTGGTGAAGAGCTTGCCGCAGTCCTCGCAGCGGTAGCGCGCCTCCCCCGAGTGCCGCTTCTTGTGCAGGTTCAGCAGGCTGATGAGCCGGTAGCTCTTGCCGCACTCCTCGCAGCCGTAGGGCTTGAGCGGGCTGCGTGGTCAGAAGGCGACAGACGGGAGGGGCGCTCGCGGGGCCCCGGGGAGCGGGCCCGCGGGGGAGGCGGGGCAGGTACCTGTGCGTCTTCTCGTGGGCCTTGCAGGCGGCGGGATCCGAGAAGGCCTTGCTGCACTCGCGGCAGGAGAAGGGCTTCTCTCCGGTGTGGATGCGGATGTGCCGCTTGAAGTTCCCCGTGTGCGTGAACTCCTTCCCACAGTCCTGCGGGCGCAGCGTGGAGAGCGGTGAGGGGACCGCAGGCGCCGGGCAGGCCGAGCGCCGCCCCCCGCGGCCCGCACCTCGCACTTGTGGATGACGGAGCCGTAGGCCTTGGACTCGGTGCGGTCCCCGTAGGTGCCTGAGCGCAGGCTGCGGGCCTCCGAGCCGAGCTCCTGCCCAGAGTCGGTGCCGGCGGACTCCTCGCTCTCCTCCGGGGCCTCTCCATTCTCCAGCTGTGCCCCCTCTTCCCTGACCACGGCAGGCCCAGCACCCTCCTCCTCTGGATCTTCTCCTTTGCTGGCGGGTTCCACCTCCATTTCTGCAGAGAAAGGCGGGCTCTGAGTGACTGGGAGGTGACCCCCGTGGCCAGAAGGGCAGGCCCGGGGCTGCCTCGCTTTGCGCACCCCCAGTCTCTGGGCCCCTAGCAGGCCTCTGGGAGCATGTGGGCACAATGAGGAAATGGCCCAGCATGGCCAGGTAAGGCACTGGCTCTGGGGGTGCAGGTTCAGGGCCTCAGGCAGCTGGGGGTAGGCGCTTTCAGTAACATGCGTCTGGTGGGGGGCACTGTGGGAAGCAAGGCAGCCCTGTGTGGTACTTAGAGCCAGGCGGGGGCAGAGCGCTGGGGGATACAGAGGCTGACGTGAGGCGCTGAGAGGAACAGGCGAGGTCGGGCCGGGGCGGGCGCGGTGAGGCCCCGTCTGCTGGGCAGAGGGTACCTTGCTCCGAGCTCTCTGATAAAGCAGCCTCAGCTTCTGCAGCAGCCATGCCACTTGTGGGGTCCGGCTTGAGCTCCACGGGCAGGGGCTCCCGGGGGGCATCTGCCTTCTCGGTCTGCTCTGCACCTGGGGCAGGAGAGGTGAGCATCAGAGGTGACCAAGGGCTGGATGGCTCTCCTGGCCAGGCTGCTGGTGTCTGCCCTAGCTGGAAGAGACGCTGCAGAAGACATCATGGTCTGCCTGCACAATGCGAGCCAAGAAGTGAGGGGGCCTGTGTGCCTACCCCTGCCTCGTCCCACTCACCACCCAGGTCCCAGGCAGCTGGCAGGTGACAAGACAGGCCGTCTGACTTCCTGACACCCACCTCTCCCTCCAGCCAGTCGCCAAATCACACAACTCACCGCTGGCCGCACTCTCGGCCTGGCCACCCCGCTCCTCCTTGGGCTCCCGGCCCAGGCCTGTGGGTGAGCTGCTCCCTGCGTGGTCCGGCCTGCGTAGTGTGGTGGCAGCAGCTCTCTCTTTGGCTCTCTTGTCCCCTCCTGGAGATGGAACAGGGCAGACCTGCCATCTCCCATCGAGTGTCCACCACCTGGGACAGCGCGCCCAGAACTCGCTGGCTCTTCCCAGGGTCCACCTCCGTAGCGGTTCGTTGTTCTCATCGTCCCCAGGCCCCCTCCATGCCTGGCCGGCACTGGGGACACAGCAGGGGTCCACAGGGTCCTCTGGACGTGTCAAGAACCTGACCCACAGTGTCAGAGGAGAGGAGGGCCCCGGAGGAGACAGCGGCAGGAGGGCTCAGGACAGAGCAGGGCAAAGGAGGCTACCACCACCCAGGGAGGTGCCCCAGGTCAGGCAGGCCAATCAAAAGCGCTGGCCAGCCAGCTTACCTCCCACAGCTGAGGCCGCCACGTCTCCCCCAGGGCCAGTGGCCGGCTCAGCGAGCGACTTGAGGGCACGGCAGGCCGAGATGATGTCCTGCATCTGGAGGAAGCTGGCTACAGCCAGCACGTCGTCCACATTCTCAGGACTCAGGCTCAGCTTGGCTGTGTACATGAACTCCAGCACCTGCCCCAGGCCTGCCAGAGACAGGACAGCAGCCATGACAGGCCACCTCCAGGCCCCACACCAGCCTAGCCGGCCCTCCACTCAGCGGCATGACCGGACAGCTCTGAAAGGTGGAGCCATCTCCTGGGCTGGGCTGGGCTGGGCTGGGCAGCTGAGGCACAGGACAGCCAGGGCGGCACAGAGTTCGAATGCCACCCTCACTAAGGACAGGGAGCGTGAACAGCCGCCCTGCACCCTCGACCCAGCCATTATCGGTATCTTTTCTCTCCTCCCTCCCTCCCTCGCCCGCCCCCCTTGGGTCAGTGCTGCAGAGAGGGCTCAGGAGGTGTCTGAGTGGCCTGGGCTCTGCCCCTGCCAACAGGCTCGCCCCATGTATGTTGTAGCCAAAAGCTTACCATGAGCCCTTCCTGCCAGGCCTCCCCTTAACCTCACTCCAGGCTGGCAGGAGCTGGTACGCTCAGGGGCTGGTGTACCTTACAGGTGCTCTCCATGGAGGGCCTTGCATGGCACAGGGCCAGCCAGAGCTTCGGCCCTCCACAAGCTCGCCCTGGCCTGAGGGTACCTGCCGCGTTACTGATGTCCAGGTGCACCACGTCCTTCTGATCCACAAAGAGCATCTTGAAGTACTCGCTGCAGGCCGCCAGCACCACCTTGTGGGCCTTAAAGTTGACGCCGTCCACCACAAACGTGCAGTCACACAGAAGCCCCAGCTGCCGCTGCTGGTTCAGCTGCTCCAGGACATGCTGGCTGTGCTGGGGGAAATCCATGGCTGCAGAAAGCCGAGGCCTTTCGTTAGCACCAAGGAAGGATGCCAGCTGGTCCCACTCGTCCACCCCAGCTCCCAGATGACACACGTGCAGGAGACAGGGAGGTGCGCTTCTACTATAGGACAGATGCCAGCCACAAGCCAGGATGGTGCGGTGGTCCTGGACACCTGGGCTGACTCAGCAGCAGAAGTTCCCCAAACCCCAAAGCACTGAGGGCGAAACACAAAACCCTTTACTGCCAGGCAAGCAACATGCAAGTCACAAAGGCAAACAAAAACACCACCGCTGCCATCACCTCAACAAAGACACGGTCAGTTGAACATTTCATATAAGAACATTCAGCTGGGTGTGGAGAGACATGCCTGTGATCCCAGCACTTAGGAGGCTGAGACAGGAGGAGGGCGGGTTTGAGACTAGTCTCTGCAGTTTACTTAATGTATCTGTTGTGGTGCTGAGGATAGAACCCAAAGGCATCCTGCCTTTGAGCTACACTCCCAGCCCTATTTTATTATTTTACTTTAAAACGGTCTTACTAAGTTATAGAGGGCCTAACAAGTTGTTGAGGCTGGCTGCAAACTTGTGATCCTCCTGTCTCAAGCTCCCAAGTGCTGGGATTACAAGTGTGCACCAGTACACTTAGCTAGCCTCTGCAATTTAGAAAGACCCTGTTTCAGCCGGGCGTGGTGGCGCACGCTTGTAATCCCCGCGCGTGGGAGGCGGAGACAGGAGGATCGCGCAGGTTCGAAGCCAGCCTCGCTGGCTTAAGAGACCCTGTTTCCAAATAAAAAACATTAAAAAATTGGTCTGGGAGTGTGGCCCAGAGGTAGAAGGGTTTCCAGGAACCCCAGTACCACCAAAAAAAAAAAAAGACCTGTTTCAAAATAAAACAGAGTTGGGGGTGTAGCTCACAAGAACCCAGGGGCTTTCTACCTCCGGACTATACTCCCAGTCCTATTTTATACTTTATTTGGAAACAAGGTCTCACTAAATTGCTGAGAGCCTCACTAAGTAGCTGAGGCCGGCTTTGAACCTGCATGAGCCTCCTGTCTTGGCCTCCCAAGTACTGGGATTATAGGCATGCATCACCACGCTCAGCATAACAAATATTTTCAAAAGAACGTTTCCGAGCTGGGCGTTTGGTGGCTCATGCTTGTAATCTCAACATTTGGGAGGCTGAGACCTGAGGATTGCACTTCAAGGACAGCCTCAGCTACTTAAGCCCTTTGCAACCTAGTGAGACCTGGTTTCAAAATAAAGAATAAAAAATAGGGGTGGGATATAGATAGAATGCCCCTGCATTCTATCCCCAGTACTGCAACAACAAAAAAAAAAGTTTCAAGTCAGGTGTGGCGGTACATACTTGTAATCCTAGTAGTACTTTGGAAGCTGAGCTGAGACAGGAGGATCATAAATGTGTGGCCAGTCTCAACAACTTAGGACATCTGCCACTTAGCAAGACCCTGTTTTCAAAAAAAGAATAAAATAGGTCTGGGGGTGTAGGTTGGAAGCCAGATGCCCCGGGTTCCATCCTCAGTATTGCCACATCACACACACACACAAAGAACATTTCACATATTCAGCTGGACACATTTAGTTTAAGAAGCCAAGAAGCTACTCCCCCTTGGTGGGGTGGACCCGGGGCGTTCTACCTCTCAGCTAAACTCCAGCCCTATTTTTTTTTTTTTTTTTTTTTTTTTTTTTTTGGTGGTACTAGGGATGGAACCCTTCTAACTCCGGGCTACACTCCCAGACCTACTTTTATATTTTTATTTGGAAACAGGGTCTCTTAAGCCAGCGAGGCTGGCTTTGAATCTGCACAATCCTCCTGTCTCTGTCTCCCAAGTGCAGGGATTACAAGCGTGCGTCACCACGCCCGGCTTTTATTTATTTTGAAACTGTCTAAGTGGCAGAGGCTGGCCGTGAACCTACGATCCTCCTGTTTCGGCCTCCCAAGTACTGGGATTACAAGTGTGTGCCACCATGCCCAGCTTAAAGAAGACCTTTCTATTTTGCTTGTGTTTTTCTTATCCTGCAAGTGAAATGACTGTTCAGGAAATGACAGGGTGACTCTTGATCACAGGGTGTTCCAGAACTAGGTGCCTCTCCCACTACACCCATGGGCTCTGGCAAGTTCCCTGACCCCTGTAAAGCCGGACCCTTGGGAGCAGGGTGTGAGCGTGCACGCTCTAGAATTCTCGGATTCACGGGTTCAGGGAGTTACATAAAGTTGGGTAGTCACCTGCTATCAAAATCCTCTGCCCTCATGCCTGTCCCAGGAAAAATAGGAAGGTTCTTCCTGAACACAAGAGCTGCTGACCTGGCCAGTTTCTTTGTCAAGGGCCTAATGCTTTGACTTAATGCCTGGAAACCCCACAATCATGTCAAGCAAACATGCTCAGAAAAATCCCCTGGCCTGGTGCCGAGCTGTGAGCTGCACAAACCATGACTAAATAAGTCTCTGCACCAGCTCTCCTGACCGCCCAGCACTGCTGCAAAGTCCATATCAAGATCCGCAATTTGGAGAACAAGCAGGACTTCCTTTTTTGAAAGAACCAATTTTGGAATGTTTCAAAATAAAAACCAGCAGGCACTGAGACCACGCTGCATGGACTAGCAGTCAGGCTGTGGCGCCCAGCCCGGGTTCCCACGAGTGGCAGTGGTCTCCTTTAGCCATTCCAGACCTGGGTTTGCACTGCCACCCTGAGGTCAGGTCACCAGAGCTGCCCCGGCTGCTCCTGGGCAGGTAAGAGGGAGACTTCGGACTCCTCGTCCCCAGACTACCCTGTTACATCAGCCTCTGGCATGAGTCAGCAGCGCTGCACCCTGGAGCTCAGTGCCATGTATGGCTGGCCAGGATGAGCCAGAGAAGGCCCCCTCCCGCCAGCACAGCCAGCGCCATGGGACAGCAGGTCCACCCACCGGCCGTGTCTGGACACTTTTCAGAAGCAGGACATTTGCTGAGCTCAGAGAAACCACCCAACAAATCAGGCAAGACATGGCCGTGGTCATTGGCCAGGAGCCCTAGTGTGCCGGCCCGGAGCCAGATCTCCAGGTGTCCTTCTCTGGAGACCAGTAACATCCATCCTTCCTCCCTCTCTCCACACACGCCCCTCCCGGCAGGGACCCTGCTTCTGGCCCTACAGTTCTATCCATCCAGGCCTCTGGCTGGAGCTCTGCAGTGTCTGCAGAGCAGAGCCCGAGGCCGCCTGAAGGCAAGAGGGGACAGGTGGCCTGTGTGTCTGCCGAGACCTGCTCCAGAGCAAGCCAGCGGCAACAACACACACCACCCAGCACAAGCTTCTGCAGACGCCAGACATGGACAGACACCTCCCAGGGCACCTTCCTGAGCATCGGGCTGGAGAACCGATGCCCAGGCCCAGTAGCCTGGCAGGCCTGTGGGCCAGGGCCTGAAGAGGGTACACATGAGGCAAGGTGTTCATGGAGCTGAAGGCAGGGGCACAGGACAGCACTGGGCTCTGGGATGAGAGCAGCTTCCTTGGACCTCCCAGCCAGCTGCCATCTGAAGAGTGTCACGTGGATGGCCCCCAGGCAACCCGGAGTTATGAACAATGCAATCCCTGAAGGCTCCAGCCACTAAGTTGGGGTTTGCTGTGCACCAAGGGACAGCAAACAGATGGTGAACTAACAAAAGAAACGATTAACCAGCAACCGCAGGAGCCGAAGCCCCTCTGGGGTGTGGGAGAGATGCTGGGCAGTGTGCTCCAGTGCCTCTTGGACACACTGGGTTAACAATTGCAAGTGATCTGAAGCCGGGCGTGGTGGCGCACGCTTGTAATCCCAGCATTCGGGAGGCGAGATCGCGGTTTGTGGACAGTCCTGCGCAACTTAGTGAGACCCTCTTTCAAAAATAAATAATAAAATATAGGGCAGGGGGTGTGGCTTGGAAGTCGAATGCTCCTGGGTTCCATCCCCAGATCTGCAAAATGAAAGAAAGAAAAAAAGAAAGAAAGAAAGAAAGAAAAGGGAAGAGGGTATAGCTCATAGGTTGAATGTCCCTGGGTTCCATCCCCAGACCCACAAAAAAAAATTAAAATTAAAATTAAAAAAATAAAGTAATCTGTAGCCAGGCATAGTGGTGCATGCTTGTAATCCCAGTACTTGGGAGGCTAAGACAGGAGGATCGCAGGTTTGAGGCCAGCCTTAGCAATTTGTGAGGCCCTCTGCAACTTAGCAAGTCCCTATTTTCAAAATACCACCAAAAAAGAAGCCGGCTGTGGTGGCTCACACTTGTAATTCCAGCATTTAGGCTGAGACTGGAGGATTGTGGTTCGCAGACAGCCTCAGCTACTTAGTGAGGCCTCTGTAACTTAGTGAGACCCTGTTTCAAAATAAAGAATAAAAAAATAGGGCAGAGGGTGTAGCTCAGAGGTCAGTGCCTCTGGGTTCCACCCCCAGACCCGCAAAATAAATACATACATACACACATACATACCACCAAAAAAGAGTACCACCACAAAAAAGTAAACATGATATATGTCATATACTTTTATATGGAGACATTTCAAAACACAATACCTGTTTTTGGTACTAGGGGTTTGAAATCAGGCATTCTACCTCTATACTACATCCCCAGCCCTTTTTTTTTTTTAATTTAACAGAGTCTTACTAAGTTGCTGAGACTGGCCTCAAACATACGATATTCCTGTCTCTGCCTCCCCAATACTGGGATTATTCGTGCACACCACCATACCCGATTCAATGTGTGTGTGTGTGTGTGTGTGTGTGTGTGTGTGTGTTTTACTGGGAATTGAACTCGTCATTCTACCTCTGAGCTACACCCCCAGCTGTTTATTATTTGGAAATAAGGTCTCACTAAGTTACTGACAGCCTCACTAAATTGCTGAAACTGGCTTCAAACCTGCAATCCTCCTGTCTCAACCTCCCAAGTACTGAGATTACAAGTGTGCACTACCATGCCCAGCTCATCACAATTTTTTTTTTCCTGTCCTGGAAATGGAACACAGGGGCATTCTACCTCTGAGCTACATTCCCAGCCCTATTTTGTAGTCTTTATTTATTTATTTATTTATTTTGGTGGTACTAGGGATGGAACCCAGGGGCATTCTACCTTCGAGCTGTACCCCCAGCTCTATTTTTTGTCTTTATTTTGAAAGCACTGATTTGCAGAGGGCCTCACTAAGTAGGTGAGGCTGTCCGCGAATGGCGATTCTCCTGTCTCAACTTCCCAAATGCTGGGCCCGGCTCATCACAATTTTTTTTTTTTTTTTTTTTTTTGTGGTACTGGGGTTCCTGGAAACCCTTTTACCTCTGGGCTACACTCCCAGACCTATTTTTATACATTTTATTTGGAAACAGGGTCTCCTAATCCAGCGCGGCTGGCTTCGAACCTGCGCGATCCTGTCTCCGCCTCCCAAGCATGAGGATTACAAGCATGCGCCACCACACCCAGCTCACCACAATTTTTAATAAGAAAAAAAGTGAAGTGTAAGTGCCAGCCTTAATCCAGCCACAGTTACATGGCCACGTGCAAAATCAGCGCTCTTGTCGGCGGCCCTGAAGCCTGGGCCCTGGCTGGCAGCAGGATGGCAAGACGCAGGAGAGCTGCAAGAGCCACGAGGGAGAAACCCGCCTCACCGTCCTTCAGGTCAGGCCGTCCAGACTGCCCGGCCGCGGGCACGAAGACCATGCTGCTTGACTCCAGGCCCCTCCAATAGCAAATGGCACGCAGGGAGTCTCTTCACCGTGCCCGGCAGCACAGGGCCTGGCAGGGCACACTCTGGGCACCAAGCCCCCCACTCCCTCTGGAACGCAGGGATGGAGGGGAGCTGGCCCCGAGCACCAGCCCTGAGCCCCGGTGGCCGCTCACCTCCAGTTCCTCGCTGGAGAGGGCTCCGGCAGAACTCCACAGGTATGTCACAGGAGTAACCCACTATGTCCCGTGGGCCCATATGTAGGGACACTTAAAGGAGCTTAAAGCAAGCCACAAACGCACAATCAGTGGTAACTTGGAAATAAGTATTTGCGTTTGTAGAGTTGTGTTCTTTTGGGAATACAGGTGAACGGTGACAGTGTTCATTAATATTGATGAGCTGCGCTGCACTCAGTAACTCCTTGGTGACTCGGCCCTGTTATGTCATCATCACCCATCACTGCTTCTGAGCGCCACCTAGGAGCGTCCGGAGCACAGTCAGCTGGGAGGCTAAGCGCGAGCCACGCAGCGACGCACTCTACATGGGACGGCCTCTGGAGCGCCTGCCGCGCCCACAGGCCCTGGGCGCTGTCAAACACAAGGCGCCACGCAGGGCGTTAGTAAGCACTAACCTGAGGGAGGGCTTCCAAACTGGCACACGACGGGACACAGGAAACAACTGGCCTACTACAAAATATTGAGCTTCAATCAAATCCTTGCCTCCCAGGACGGCCCGTCCTGCCCCAGGGCCTGGAGGAACCTGAGAGCAGGCGGAGAGGTCACCTCTGGGCTCCCAGGGACGCGGCCGTCCTGACCACACAAATGCAGGTGGTCCAGCAGACACTCAGCCCAAGGAAACGGAAGTTCACACCAGCCAGCCTAGCACCCTGTCACCCCGGGCCGCCACTCACCCAGTGACAACCTGTCCCTTGAGTGTAACTGACAGAGGAGCACAGGAAGCAAGCCCGGCCTCCTGCAGTTTCCTGGCCCAGGAGCTGCTCTTCCTGGGTTAAGATGCTATGCGGGACGTGGGCACATCTCCGCTTCCCTCACCGCTTCCCAGCCACAGAGCTTGGAATCACAGAGCGTCAGGTGTCCTCCTGCTGCGCAGCTGTCCGGGGGCGGTGCTCATTTATCCCTTACATACGTGGTGGTGCGCACCTGGAATTCCAGAATTTGGGAGGCTGAGGCAGGAGGAACACAGGTTCACGGCCAGCCTCAGCAACTCAGTGAGGCCCTCTGCAACTTAGTGAGATGCTGTTTCAAAAAATAAAAATACAGCCGGGCATGGTGGCACACGCTTGTAATCCCCACGCTTGGGAGGCGGAGACAGGAGGATCGCGCAGGTTCGAAGCCAGCCGCGCTGGCGTAAGAGACCCTGCTTCAAAAATATAAAATAGGTCTGGGAGTGTAGCCCGGAGGTAGAAGGGCTTCCAGGAACCCCAGTACCACCAAAAAAATTAAAAAATAAAAAATAGAAGCGTGGTGGCACACACTTGTAATCCCTGCACTTGGGAGGCAGAGACAGGAGGATCGCGCAGGTTCGAAGCCAGCCTCACTGGCTTAAGAGACCCTGTTTCCAAATAAAATATAAAATAGGTCTGGGAGTGTAGCCTGGAGGTAGAAGGGTAGAAGGGTTCCATCCCCAGTGCCACAAAAATAATTAATTAATTAATTAAAAAATAAAAATACATTTGGGAGGCTGAGACAGGAGGATCGCGATTCGCAGACAGCCTCAGCTACTTAGGCCCTCTGTAATTTAGTGAGACCCTGTTTCAAGATAATGAATAAAAAATAGGGCAGAGGATGTAGCTTGGAAGTCAAATGCCCCTGGGTTTAATCCCAAAACCTGGGAAAAAAATAGCAAGCTGGGTGTGGTGGCACATACTTGTAATCCCAGTGCTTGGGAGGCTGAGGCAGAAGGTTCACAGGTTCACGGCCAGCTGAGGCTGCCCTCCACAACTTAGTGAGAACCTGTTTCAAAATAACGAATAAGAAATCGGGCTGAGCCGGGCGTGGTGGCGCACGCTTGTAATCCCAGCATTCGGGAGGCTGAGACCTGGAGGATCGCGGTTCGCGGACAGCCTCAGCTACTTAGTGAGGCCCTCCGCAACTCAGTGAGACCCGGTTTCAAAATAAAGAATAAAAAATAGGGCAGGGGGTGTAGCTCGGAGGTCGAATGCCCCTGGGTTCCATCCCCAGACCCACAAAAAAAAAAAAAAAAAAAAAAAAAAGAAAGAGGGCTGGTGGTGTAGCTTGAAGGTCAAATGGCCCTGGGTTCAATCCCCAGTACCACCAAAAAGAAAAAGAAGAATAAGAAGGAGGAAGGGCAGGCGGGCCTCTTGAGGAGACAGCACTCAGGCCAACTCATGCGTCACCAAGGCACCCCATCGCCGCTGTACGCCCAGGACAGTTACTGCTCATTCTTCACAGAGATCAGAAAGCAGAGGTGCGGATGAGAAGCAGAGGCTGGGAAGCCTCACAGCACTGGACCCTTGGACATGAAATGGACCACTGCCTCACACTGCCCTGCTGGCATGGGAGGGGCTAGCCGCTGCCCAGAGCCCACAGCTCCACAGGCACGGGAGAAAGCAAGGGATGCCCCGGGAAGCACGGGGACACTGGTCACCAAGTGCCTTTCTGTATTTTCCAGTCACTTGTGTTATCTATTTAAGAAGCATGCCAGGCGCCAGGTGAGGGGCACATGGCCGTAATCCTGTTACTTGCGAAGCTGAGACCAGAGAATCGCAGGTTCACAGCCAGCCTCAGCAACTTAACGAGGCCCTAAGAAATTCAGTGAGACCCTGTTTCAAAATAAAAAATAAAACGGCTGCAGATGAAGCTCAGAGGTAGAATGCCCCTGGGCTCAATCTCCAGATCTCCAGTATAAACACACACACACACACACACACACACACACACACACACACACACACACACAGGCATGGTAGCATAGTACTTAAGAGGGTAAGACAGGTTTGAGGCCAGCTTTAGTAACTCAGTGAAACCCTGTTTCAAAATTTAAAAAAGGAAACCAGGCGTGGTGGCGCACGCTTGTAATCCCAGCATTCAGGAGGCTGAGACAGGAAGATCACAGTTCGCGGACAGTCTCAGCTACTTAGTGAGGCCCTTTGCAACTCAGTGAGACCCGGTTTCAAAATAAAGAATAAAAAATAGGGCATGGGTGTAGCTCGGAGGTCGAATGCCCCTGGGTTCAATCCCCAGTACCACAAGAAAAATAAAATAAAATAAAATAAATAAAGCTTGAGTTGTTAACTAGGTGGTAGAATGCTCCTGAGCTCAAGAAAGAAAAAAAAAATTCCCAGCACCAAGAAGAAAAAATGAAATCAGAACTGAGGAAAAGAGGGAGGGAGAGGCGGGGCAAGGGGGGGGGAATGCCCGCTGAGTCAAAGATCTAAGACCTTCTTTTCTGTCTACCATAAACTCTTTGAGACATTTTCTACCAGACCTGGTGACTGAAAACTTCTCAACAGGAAAAAATTTCTCATAAGGGAAATGGAAAATTGTGGTCTGCACAGAGAATGTGTCACTCAGGAAATTCTGCGGGCAGAAACCCCTTAAGGGGACTCCCCCAGAACAGAGTCGGCGCCCTTGTTCATGGCACCGACGAAGCCCCGTGACTGAGTGAAGCGCTGAAGTCCTCCAGGGAGGCCGCTGCCCGCGCCGCGGCCTCGCCACAGCCTCCTGCCTCGCAGCTGTGCGGAGCAGAGCAGTCTGGTGGCAGAGCCAGCGCACTTCCTGAAAAATGGGAATGGCAGCGACATTTCTGCTTCAAAGAGCAGCTCCTGGCCACTGCCATTATTACACATGAACCTATGGCAATATTGATAAGGTACGGACCAAAGAGCTGCTGCTTGAAGCCTTGTCCTATCTCCTTGGGCTGTGTGTGTGTGTGTGTGTACGTGTGTTTGTGTGTGTGTGTGTGTGTGTTACTGAGAATTGAATCCAAGGGTATTTTACCTCTAAGATACAACTCCAGCCCTATTTTTTATTTTGAAAAGAGGTCTCATTAAGTTACCGAGGCTAGCCTCGACCCTGAGATCCTTCTGCCTCAGCCTCCCAAGTACTGAGATTACAGGTGTGCACCACCACAAACACGGCCTGTTCTATCTTCATGTGTGTGGGGGTGGGGGGGTTGAACCCAAGAGAGCTCTACCATTGAGCTATACTCCTAGCCTTTTTATTTTGAAACAGGTTCTTGCTAAATTACCTCCACTAGCCTGGAGTCTGCAATCCTCCTGCTTTAGCCTCCCAAGCACTGGGGTTCCAGGCATGCACCGCCGCACTGGGGCCCCTGTCCTATCTTTTATCCCATCAGTGACGCAGGCGCCCACCACAGGAAGCAGGGCCCTCGACCAGCGTGCTAATGAAGTACAGGCCTGGCCGCGATACCTGCCAGCAGATGCCGCCTCTTTCCTACAAAGGACACACTGACTTGGAGGAGCAAAGAGGCTTCACTGAGAGAGCTCGGAGTGTGGGAATCACAGAGAGAAAGGAGACAGGGCAGGGCCGCTGGCTGCTCCAAAGGGAGAAATGGCTGTCTTACAGGACTGCTCAAGACTGAGAAATCCGGCTGAAAAAGGAAGGTGACAGGTTTGATGTCAGCATCAGCAACTTGTAGAAACCCTCAGCAACTTGAGACCCACTTAAAAATAAAAATGCCCAGACGTACAGCTCGCCGCGCCGCCACGTAGCACTGAGTTTAGAAAAACTGACGTTTTAAAACTGGGGGTGGAAGGGTCGGTTTGTTTTCAGTTTCTGTTGGGGCTTTTTCTTTCTTTTTTTCCCCCTTGTTTTGAGTTTAAGATGTCTGTTACTCTGAGATTAAAAAACAAGTTTGTGGCTCTCAGTGTTTTCCTCACAGAACGCGACTGTTGAACAACATGCACCGAACGCTGCTTTCAAAGCACAACGCTTTCCTGAATCTTAATAAATTGCAGGGTTTTTTTTTCTTGGCTGTTCAAAAAGAAATAAATAAATTAAAATTAAAATTAAAAATAAGCCGGGCGTGGTGGCGCACACTTGTGATCCCAACATTCGGGAGGCTGAGACCTGAGGATCGTGGTTCGAGGACAGCATCAGCTACTTAGTGAGGCCCTCCGCAACTGAGACCCTGTTTCAAAATAAAGAATAAAAAATAGGGCAGGGGGTGTAGCTCGGAGGTCGAATGCCCCTGGGTTCCATCCCCAGACCCACAAAAAAAAAAATCCACAAAACAAAATAAAAATTAAAAAAAAAAACAGGGCCAGGGGTATAGCTTGGAGGCAGAATGCCCCTAGGTTCGATCCCCAGTAGCTGAGGCTGGCCACGAACCACAATCCTCCTGCCTCAGCCTCCCAAATGCTACCACACCTGCCTACCCCCATCACTTTTTTTTTTTTTTTTTTTTTTTTTGCGGTACTGGGGATGGAACCCAGGGGCATTCTACCTCCGAGCGACACCTCCAGCCCTATTTTTTATTCTTTATTTTGAAACAGGGTCTCACTGAGTTGCAAAGAACCTCACTAAGTAGCTGAGGCTGTGTGCAAACTGCAATCCTCCATTTAAGCCTCCCCAATGCTGGGATTACAAGCGTGCACCACCAAGCCCAGCATCCCGGCACTTTTTAAGCATCATCATCATCATCATCATCATCATCATCATCATCATTATTATTATTATTATTTTAAATAGGATCTTGCTTAGTTGCTGAAGGTCTCAAACCTGTGATCCTCTTGTCCCAGCCTCCCAAGTACTGGAACTACAGGCATGCGCCACCGTGCCACCCGCTGACGTCCACCCTTTCAAGTCCGCACGGAATCAGCAGAGCTGCTGGAAGCTGAAGGATAACCTGCGACCCGGCGGGTGTCAGCCAGCCACCTTCAAGTGGAAGCTCTTGAGAAAAACCTGGAAACCACCGAGTGCTCCTGGTTCCTGGTCCTAAAATGGGCAGCAGGAGTGAGAGTGAGAGAGGCAGAGCCCGCCGTGGCGGCGCGCGCTTGTCATCCCAGCATCTGGGAGGCTGAGACCAGGGGATCGCGGTTCGCGGACAGCCTCAGCTACTTAGTGAGGCCCTCTGCAACTTAGTGAGACCCTGTTTCAAAATAAAGTATAAAAAATAGGGCAGGGGGTGTAGCTCAGAGGTCAAATGCCCCTGGGTTCCATCCCTAGACCCGCCAAAAAAAAAAAAAAAAAAGTGACAGAGACCAAAGGAGACAGAGCGGAGAGAACGGCTGACACGCGCTGCCCTGTGCGGCTGGCCGGCCTCTCCCCAGGGCCTCCCTGGGGAGCAGGGAGCACAACACTGAGGGGCGCCAAGGGCAGAAACTCCAACGCCCTGCTCCATTCGCGTTTCCACCTGCACTTTTGCCTTTTCTTGCTACCAGGGGCTGACCCCAGGGGCATTCTACCACTGAGCTACAACACCAGCCCTCTTTAGTTTTTATTTTGAAACGGTCTCACCAAGTTACTGGCAGGCATGGAACCAGCAATCCTCCTGTCTTGACCTCCAAGTGCAGGCATGAGCCACCACACCCAGCTTCTGCTCTTTTCTGCTCAACTTCCCAAATGCAAATGGAAACCTGGGGAGAATGCTTATCGCCTGCAGGGAAAGTAAGGGGCAATGGCCCAGAAGTGCAAAAGGCTCCAAAGTGCATGTCCACACAGACGCTGCACACAAACGTCATGGCAGAATTATTCACAGTAGTGGAAAAACCCAAATGCCCAACAACTGATAACAGGATAAACCCTGGGACATCCAGCCAGGCGGGGTGGCACAGGCTTGTAATCCCCACGCCTGGGAGGCGGAGACAGGAGGATCGCGCAGGTTCAAAGCTGGCCTCTGCTGGCTTACGAGACCGTTTCCAAATAAAACATAAAATAGGTCTGGGAGTGTAGCCTGGAGGTAGAAGGCCCCTGGGTCCCATCCCCAGTACCACCAAAAATAAAAAATAAAAAAAAAGGGACATCCACACAATGGAGCATGACTCAGTAACAAACATGGAATGATACAAGCCACAACATGGATGACCCTTGAAAATACGCTAGATGAAAAAAGCTATTCACAAAAGACTAAGCCGCATGATTCTATTTATAAAAAATGTCCACAACAGGCAAATCCATAAAGACTGAACGCAGATTGGTGGTTGCCTAAAAATGTGGAGCAGAGCGTGAGACCGAGGTACTTGGGGAATGACTAAGTTTATAGGTGTGAGGTTTCTTCTGGGGATAACGAAACTGTTTTGAAGTTAGACAGTGATGATGACTACAAAACTCTGGATATACCAAAAGCTTTAAAGGGGTGAACTGTACCTCAATAAAGTTGTTCAAAAGATTATTAAGAAAAAGATTTATGCCGGGCATGGTGGCACATGCTTGTAATCCCAGCATTCGGGAGGCTGAGACTGGAGGATCGCGGTTCATAGACAGCCTCAGCTACTTAGTGAGGCCCTCTGCAACTCAGTCAGAACCGGTTTCAAAATAAAGAATAAAGAATAGGGCAGGGGGTGTAGCTCGGAGGTTAAATGCCCCTGGGTTCCATCCCCAGACCCGCAAAAAAAAAAAAAAAAAAAAAAAAAAGATTTATCTCCTAACAGAAAAATGAGCCAAAGAAACATACAGGCAATTCACAACAAAATACAAGTGGTCACTGGGTATGCTGTCACACACCCACAATCCCAGCTGAACAGAAGCTGAGGACTGCAATTCAATGCTAGCCTGGGCAAATAAGACCCTGTCTCAAAATTAAAGCAAAAAGTACATGTGGTCATTATACACCAAGCAGAAAAAGGATGTTTAACCTCAGTAAAACACACACACACACACACACACACACACACACACACACACACACACACGTCGCCACTTTGAGTATCAGACTGACAACTATTTACAAGGCTCACAGAAGTGGGGCATGGTGGTGCACACCTAGAATTCCAGTACATGGGAGGCTGACATAGATAGATCGCAGGCTTCTGGCCAGCCTCAGCAACTCTGTGAGGCCCTCAGCAACTTAGTGAGATCCTGTTTCAAAAAGAAAAAAAATAAGGGCCAGGCATGGTGGCACACGCTTGTAATCCCAGCATTAGGGAGGCTGAAACTGGAGGATCGTGGTTCACGGACAGCCTCAGCTACTTAGTGAGGCCCTCTGCAACTCAGTGAGACCTGGTTTCAAAATAAAAGAATAAAAATTAGGGCAGGGGGTGTAACTGGGAGGTCAAATGTCCCTGGGTTCCATCTCCAGACCTCCCCCGCCCAAAAAAAAAAAAAAAAAAAAAAAAGCCGGGCGTGGTGGCGCGCGCTTGTAATCCCCACTCTTGGGAGGCGGAGACAGGAGGATCACACAGGTTCAAAGCCAGACGCACTGGCTTAAGAGACCCTGTTTCCATATAAAAAGTATAAAATAAATCTGGGAGTGTAGCCCGGAGGTAGAAGGGTTTTCAGGAACCCCAGTACCACAAAAAAAAAAAAAAAAAAAAAAAAAAAAACAATAAGGCTGGGGGTGTAGCTGAGAGGCAGAACAGCCCTAGGTCCAATCGCCATCACCACAGTAAACAACTGACTGACTATCAGACTGACAGCCCCTCTGTGGGCCAGGTGTTCCCAGTGGGCAAAGGCATGAAGAGTACTCTGTCTGGAAGGCAGCCGGCCAGTGCAAATACAAACTTAAATGATTTTTTATGTGCTGGGAACTGAACCCAGGGCCTTGCCCATGCTAGCCAAATGCTGTATCATTAAGGCACACTAGCTCCTCTGATGCAAATTCTACATGCAGTTACTGGCTGGGTAAAATGAATGTTGCGGGGGAGTCACTGAGGGGCGAGCACACAGATCAGAAGCTTTGGCTTCCCCGACTGATGAGGTATCTCAGCCAGCTGGAAAGAAACAGAGTCCTGGTAAAGCAGCGTGGGTGAACGGTGTGACTATGCCCAAGGAAAGCACAACCTTGCTAACAATTAGCGTGCTCACTCAGGGCAGCAGCGGGTGAAGGCCTCGTGCCTCCAGTGTCCGCGCGGCCACCGACCCGCAACGTGCACCGCACGCACCTGCCACTCATGAGGACTCACGATGACCCCATGAAGAAGGTATTCACGGGGCTGCCCCGCCTGTCCACAGGAGCAGTGGTGGCTCAGAGCTGTCACCCCAGGTCTGCGGCGGGCCCAGACTCAAGGTCAAGTCTGTTATGCTCTAAAAACTGTTCTTTCCATTAGACAGAACAGAACTCCCACAGAGACACCAGGCTCCACAGGTCCTTAGTCAGCCCCAAAGGGGAAATTCTGCCATCAACAGGCACTTGCAACTCCTTTTTCTTATACTATTGGGTGTTATGAAACATATTATAAAAGCCAGAAACAAACATTACTAAGTTTAGAGTTTGCTACTGCCAAACTAAATACAAACTTAAAACCATGAAGCGTCTCAATTTCTGGAAACACCGCACACCAGGTCCCCCGGCCAACTCGCCCCTCAAACAGCTACAAATGTGGAAGAACAATAAGAAGACAGATTTTATCTTTTATTTTTTAGGTTTTTTTGCGGGTCTGGGGATGGAACCCAGGGGCATTCGACCTCCGAGCTACACCCCCTGCCCTATTTTTTATTCTTTATTTTGAAACCGGGTCTCACTGAGTTGCAAAGGGCCTCACTAAGTAGCTGAACCGTGATCCTCCGATCTCAGCCTCTGGTAAACTGGGATTACAAGCGTGCGCCACCATGCCCGGCAGAACAAGACATGTTTTAAAATGCATCAAAAAAGCCGGGTGTGATGGTGCACGCTTGTAATCCCGGCATTTGGGAGTCTGAGACAGAAGGATCGCGGTTTGAGGACAGCCTCAGCTACTTAGGAGGCCCTTTGCAACTCAGTGAGACCCTATTTCAAAGTAAAGAATAAAAAGAGTAGGGCTGGGTGTGTAGCTTGGAGGTAGAATGCCCCTAGGTTCTATCCCCAATACGGCAAAAAATAATAATAATAATCAAAATAAAGAATAGAGCCAAGCATGGTGCCGCACGCTTGTAATCCCAGTACTTGGGAGGATCCAGGTTCACGGCCAGCCTCAGCTACTTAGTGAAGCCCTTCACAATTTAGTGAGACTCTGTTTCAAAATAAAGAATAAAATATCGGTCTGGGGGTATAGCTCAGAGGTAGAATGCCCCTGGGTTCCATCCCCAGCACCACAAAAAATGAAAAATAAATAACATAAAGAATAAAATATAGGGAGCCAGGCATGGTGGCACATGCTTGTAATCCCAGCATTTGGGAGGCTGAGATAGGAGATTGCAGTTCACGGATAGCCTCAAGTACTACTTAGTGAGGTCCTTTGCAACTCAGTGAGACCCTGTTTCAAAATAAAGGCTAAAAAATAGGACTGGGTGTGTAGCTTAGAGGTAGAATGCCCCTGGGTTCCATCCCCAGTACCACAAAAAATAAATAAATAAATAAATAAAAATATATGTCCATATAATAGTGAAAGAGGGAGTGATAAGAATAAAAGTGTTCTAAGGCCTTTCACTGAGTGTAAGATGTAAAGACATTGACTAAAATTAGACTTTGGTAAGTTATAGAAATTCAAAGATATAGCCGGGCGTGGTGGCACACGCTTGTAATCCTAGCATTTGGGAGGCTGAGACAGGAGGATGGCGGTTCAGGGCCAGCCTCAGCTACTTAGTGAGGTCCTCTGCAACTCAGTGAGACCCAGTTTCAAAATAAAGAATAAAAAATAGAGCAGGGGGTATAGCTCGGAGGTCGAATGCCCCTGGGTTCCACAACCAGTACTGCAAAAAAACCAGATGCTCAATTCAATAATAATCAGGAAAAGGCCAATCAGACCTCCGGTTATCACTTTACTCTCATCAGAGTAGTAAAAATATTTAAGGCTTGTTATGAGGGTGTGAAGCAAACAGGATTGTTGGCTTAAGTATAAATGTGAGGAACTCCACTTTGGAAACAATGTGGCAATATTGGGTTAAAAGGAAGATCACACACCCAGGGCTGTTCCACTCCCAAGGTGGAGTGGAGAGGCCAGGTGTGGGCGTCCAGCACAGCCGCACTGTTGTCTCAGCAAAATCCTGCCAACAACCCAAGTGCCCACCAAGAGAAAGGACAATAAGCGGGCCTGGTGGCGCACACTTGCGATCCCAGCATTTGGAGGCTGAGACAGGAGGATCACGGTTTGTGGACAGCTTCAGCTACTTAATGAGGCCCTTTGCAACTCAGTGAGACCTGGTTTCAAAATAAAGAATAAAAAATAGGGCTGGGGGTGTAGCTCGGAGGTAGAGTGCCCTGGGTTCCATCCCCAGCACCACACACACAAAAAAGGACAATCAATTCTCATGCAACAAGACATGACTCATCAGCAAAAGCCAAACACAAACACACGCAACACGTTAATCTCAAGGACACGTATTAAACAAAGTATCTAGCCAGGCAGTTGGTACCTTCCTGTAATCCCAATACTGTGAAACTAAGACAGGACTGCAGGTCTGCAGACACCTCAGCAATATAAGACTCTGCAACCTAGTGAGGCCCTATTTTAAAACAAAACCCAAAAATGTCTGAGAGTCTAGCTCCTAGATAGAATGCCCCTGAATCCAATCCCTAGTGCTAACAAATCAACAAGCAAATAAGTGGCTGGGAGGCCAAACACAGTTGCATATGCCTGTAATACTGGTGCTTGGGAGGCTGAGACAGGAGGATCCTAGGTTCAAGGCCAGCCTCATCAGCTTAGCGAGACCCTGATTCATGTCTGGTGTGGTGGCACATGCTTGTAATTCTTGGGAAGCCCAAAGAGGAGGATCACAGGTTTGAGGACAGCATCAACAATTGAGTGGGGCTCTCAGAAACCTAGTAAGACCCTGTTTCCAAATAAGAAGCCTGGGGGGTGTAGCTCAGAGGTAGAAAGCCTCTGGGTTCAATTCCCAGTAAAACACACACACACACACACACACACACACACACACACACACACACACACACACACACGGCTAGGGGTATAGCTTGGAGGTAGAACATTGTGTTCAATCCTCAGTTCAAAAAAAAGAAAAAGACCCAGATTCAAAGTTTAAAAGGGGAGAGTTTGGGGGTATAGCTTAAAAGTATAGAGCCCCTGGGTTCAAGCCCCAGTACCCCCGAGAGGGGGGAGCGTCTGAGAGTAAAACGTAATCCCAAGTACCAAAAACAAAACAAAAAATATATGAATCCCTGAAGAAAACATATTCTTATTAAGTTTGTAAATAGACAAAATTAAACAATGCATTGTTTACCAGTACAAATATATGTGATAAAGCATGTATAAAGAAAAGAAAAAAAAAAGGCTATCACAGTGGCACACACCTGTAATCCCACTTACTTGGGAGACTGAGGCAGGAGAACTGCAAGTCTAAGGCCAGCCTCTGCAGCTGAGCAAGAGCCCATCTGAAGTGGGGCGTGGTGGCGCACGCTTGTAATCCCCGCGCTTGGGAGGCGGAGACAGGAGGGTTCAAAGCCAGCCGCACTGGCTTAAGAGACCCTGTTTCCAAATAAAAAATATAAAATAGGTCTGGGAGTGTAGTCCGGAGGTAGAAGGGTTTCCAGGAACCCCAGTACCCACCAAAAAAAAAAAAAAAAAAAAAAAAGAACCCATCTGAAAATAAAAATAAAAGGGCTGAGGATGAGCCAGGTGCGACAGCACAGGGCTATAATTCCAGTCTTAGGAGGCTGAGACCGGAGGATCACAGGTTCGAGGACAGCCTCAGCAATGTAGCAAGATTCTCAACAATCTAGTGAGATCCTGTTTCAAAACAGAAAATACAAAAGGGCTGAGGTTGTAGCTCAAAGGTACAATGCCCCTGGGTTCACTCCCCAGTAATACACACACACACACACACATACACACACACACACACACACACACACACACACACACACACACACACACACACACACATACACGGGCAAAAAAGAAAGGGTTAGCCCAGCATGGTGGCGCATGCTTGTAATCCCAGCATTCGGGAGGCAGAGACTGGATGATCGTGGTTCTAGACAGCCTCAGCTACGCAGTGAGGCCCTTCGCAGCTCAGTAAGACCCTGTTTCAAAAAATAAAAAGACTAAAAAATAGGACCGGGAGTGTAGCTCGGAGGTAGAATGTCCCAGGACTGCACCCCCCAAAAAAAGAAAAGCTTGAGGACATAGCTAGATAGCTCAGTGGTAGAGCCCACTGATTTAAATCCCCAGCCTTAGGGAAAAGAAAAGCAAGAGAATAAAAGCAAAATTCAGGAGCGAGGCAGCGCAGGGGCTGCAAAGGTAATGGCAACGCTCCCCTTTAAACTGGGTGATGAGAAGTCCTTTGTGTCCTTGTTTTTTATACAGAACATATTTGTATCTATTCAACATTTAACAAAACAACTGACAAATCAGACAATGTGTTAAATAATGTTTTGATGCCTGAAGGGCAGATACCGAGTCACAGAGAACCTGGGACATCTGTGCCAGGAGCCCAAGCCCGGGGGCATTCACCGTGGACTCTGTCTGGGGACACAGCTTGCCACCGGCAGGACCGCCAAAATGTGGCCTTCCACTGGGGCCAGGAAGGTGACTCCGAGGGCAACAGCTCCAGGACAGGGGTGGTGCAGGCGGGTGGGGCAACAGACTCCACTGCCCGGCAGGGCCAAAGCTGAGCTCGGTTCTGAGCTAACGATGAACCCACCGGCCTGCTCCCCACTCTGGGCAGGGGCTCTAAGCCCCTATCCTGCTGCTGTTTAGACCTGAGCGAGCAGCTCTCAATTTTAACTGAGCCTGTGGCTTCCTTCCATGTTAGTCCAGGCTCTAAGAACCGTGTGTCTCCAAAGCACAGGAGCCCAAGTCCCGGATTTCCACACGCTCTCTGTACTGGCTACACTACGGGCTCAGCCCTGCTCACCCTGGAACTGTTAAGCTCCAGATCCCCACAGGAGCTCCAAGGGCCAGGCACCCAGGCCGACACGCAAGACACACCCCTGCAGCACGCACCGATCACGCGTGCCGCGATGTGCACTCCCTCACCTCCACGACTTCAGCCTCCACACTGCCAGCGGGAGACACAAGTAAGAGCTCAGGACAAGTACTTGGTGTAAAAAGAGTTATCTGGAAAGACGGAGTGGTGGCGCACTTGTAATCCCAGAGTTTGGAAGGCTGAGACCGGAGGATCGCGGTTCGCGGCCAGCCCCAGCTACTTAGTGAGGCCCTCCACAAATTAGTGAGACACTGTTTCAAAATAAAGAATAAAAAATAGGGCAGGGGGTGTAGCTCGGAGGTAAATGCCCTGGGTTCCATCCCCAGACCAGCAAAAAATAAAGAAATAAAGAAATTACTGGAGCTGCCTGAACCTGGGACCCTCCCATCTGTCTGTCAGTGCTGGCATTACAGGCGTGTGCTGCCACGCCCGGCTCCATGAGGTCTTTACAGGTACCTATTAGAACTCTGGAACTCTCCCACAGACGCGGCCCTTTTAGTATTCTTCTTCATTTATTTATTTGTTCTTTTTTATGGCTGAGTAGAATTCCACTGTGTGTATATCCCATAATTTAATTCACTTATCTTAATTGATGGACACTTGGCTAGTTCCACTTTGGCTATCATGAACGGAGCTGCTATAAACATGTATCCCTACAGTGATCTGATTTCAGTTCCTCTGGGAAGACCCCCCAACATGGTATGGCCGGGTCATATGGTAGCTCCATTCCCAGTCTTTTTTTTTTTTTTTTTTTCAGTACTGGGAATTGAACCCAGGGGCATTCTACCTCCGAGCTACACCCCAGCCTATTTTTTATTCTTTATTTTGAAACAGGGTCTCACTGAGTTGCAAAGGGCCTCACTAAGTAGCTGAGGCTGTCCTCGAACTGTGATCCTCCTGCTCAGCCTCCCGATTGCTGGGATTATAAGCCTGTGCCACCACGCCCCAGCTAGTACTGAGTACTTTAAGTTCTTTATATATTCTACATATTAAGCTGGGCGTGGTGGGGCATGCTTGTAATCCCTGCGCTTGGGAGGCTGAGACAGGAGGATTGCGCAGGTTCGAAGCCAGCCTCAGCTACTTAGTGAGACTGTTTCCAAATAAAATATAAAATAGGTCTGGGAGTATAGCCCGGAAGTAGAAAGCCTCTGGGTTCCACCCCAAGTACCACCAAAAAAAAAGGTATATATTCTAGATATTAATCCTTATCAGAGGAATAGCTGGCAAAGATTTTCTCTCATTCTGTAGGTTCTCTCTAGGTTCTTTTTTTTTTTTTTGCAGATCTGGGGATGGAACCCAGGGACATTCAACCTCCAAACTATACCCCTAGCCCTATTTTTTATTCTGTGTGTGTGTGTGTGTGTGTGTGTGTGTGTGTGTTACTGGGGATGGAACCCAAGGGCTTTCTACCTCTGGGCTACATCCCCAGACCTATTTCGTATTTTATTTTGAAACAGGGTCTCACTAAGTTGCTGAGAGCCTCACTAAGTAGCTGAGGCTGGCTTTGAACCTGCACAATCCTCTTATCTCAGCCTCCCAAGTACTGGGATTACAGCATGCACCACCATGCCCAGCCTTTTTTATTCTCTATTTTGAAGCAGGGTCTCACTAAGTAGCTGAGGCTGGCCACCAACTGCGATCCTCTGGTCTCAGCCTCATGAATGCTGGGATTATAGGTGTGCGCCACCACGCCAGGCTTTCTCTAGGTTCTTGATAGTTTCCTTTGGTGCACAGAAGCTTTTTAATCGGGTACCATCCTATTTATTGATTTTTTATTTCCTTTTAGGATGTTATTGGGAAAGTCTCTACCGACACCTGTGTGTTGGAGAGTTGGTCCCCGGCCCTATTCAAGTAGTTGCAACATCTCTGGTCTAATGTGCAGGTCTTTTCTTCATCTTGAGTCGACCCTTGTGAGGGAGAGAGGCTGGGGTTTAGTTTCACTTTCCTACGTATGTTAACCAGTTTCCCCAGCGCCATTTGCTGGGAGGCTGTCTTTCCTCCAGCATCTATTTGGACTCCTTTGTTGAAGATCAAGTTTCTATAAAAATCTGGAATGCTTCACGAATTTGTGTGTCATCCCTGTGCAGGGCCGTGCTAATCTTCTCTGTGCCGTTCCAATTTTAGTATCTGTGCTGCCAACATGAAAGAGCGCCTCTTTGTTGTGTGTGTGGTGCTGGGGATGGAACCCAGAGGCACTCCACTTCCAAGCTACACCTCAGCCCTTCTTTTTTTTTTTTGGCAGTACCAGGGATTGAACCCAGGAACATTCTACCTTTTAACTACACCCCCAGTCCTATTTTTTATTCTTTATTTTGAAACACAGTCTCACTAAGTTGTAGAGGGCTTCACTAAGTAGCTGAGGCTGGCTGTGAACCTGCGATCCTCCAGTGTCAGCCTCCCAAATACTGGGATTACAAGTGTGCACCATCACACCCAGCTTCCCTATTTTATTTTTTATTTTGAAACAGGATCTCACTAAGTTGCTGAAAGAGCCTCACTAAGTTTCTGAGGCTAGCTTTGAACTTGTGATCCTCCTGTCTCAGCCTCCTGAATACTGGGAACACAGGTTTGAACCACCATGCCCGGATGTTGGAACACTTTAGATTGTACCTAATAAAAACAAGGTGTGAAGCCAGGCATAATGGCACACTCGTAATCCCAGCATTCAGGAGGCTGAGACAGGAGGATCATAGTTCTCGGACTGCCTCAGCTACTTAGTGAGGCCTTTTGCAACTCACTGAGACCCTGTTTCAAAATAACGAATCCAATGCCAGGCGTGGTGGTTCATGCTTGTAATCCCCGAGCTTGGGAGTCTGAGACAGGAGGATCGCATAGGTTCAAAGCCAGCCTCAGCTACTTAGTGAGGCTCTTAGCAACTTAGTGAGACCCCATTTCCAAATTTAAAAAATATAAAATAGGTCTGGGAGTATAGCCCAGAGGTAGAAGGCCTCTGGGTTCCACCCCCAGTACCACAAAAAAAAAAAAAAAAAAAAAAGAATACAAAATAGGATTGGAGGTGGCCGGGCATGGTAGTGCACGCTTGTAATCCCCGCACTTGGGAGGCAGAGACAGGAGGATCGCGCTGGTTCGAAGCCAGTCCCACTGGCTTAAGAAACCCTGTTTCCAAAAATAAAAAAAGTATAAAATAGGTCTGGGAGAGTAGCCCGGAGGTAGAAGGGTTTCCAGGAACCCCAGTACCACCAAAAAAAAAAAAAAAAAAAAAAATAGGATTGGAGGTATAGCTTGGAGGTAGAATGCCCTTGAGTTCCATCCCCATCACACACACACACACACATGGTGTGAGCTTGGCACAGTGGTACATGTAAAGCCAGTACTTGGGAGGCTGACATTGGAGGATCAAAGGTTTGTGGTCAGCTTCAGCTACTTAGTAAGGCCATCTGCAACTTCCTGAGACCCTGCTTCAAAATAAAAAAATAAATAAAATAGGGCTGGGGGTGTAGCTTAAAAGTAAAATGCCCCTGCGTTCCATCCCCAGTAACACAAAATAAGTAATTAAGTAAGTAGGTAAAACAAGGTGTGAACACTGCCCAGCAATAATCAACTCTGGCCTTCAGTGGTAAAAATAAACAGTAATGTCAACCTTTCCCAACCAAACTGTAGTAAGGATTTCTGTCATTACTAATTTGAAAGGAAGATGTGAATCAGTCATATTGTTCTAGAGAAGAGAGACAGACTCGCTTCCTGGTCGGTCTCACCCTTAACTTTTGCAGACCTACCTCAGAGTTCCAAACAGCCCAGGCTGCTCTTTTCTGACAGTCTGTCTGAGTGAACTCCAGCTTGGCTCCCCTCGTCCAGCTCATTACCTGGATGAAAGACACCCAAGTGGGAACTCCGATGAGAACATGCAGGGTCCCTGCTCCTGCTGCCCAAGAGCTGCCCTCCATTCAGCCATCACACACAGGCAAACGTGAGTCCTCGGCACAGAGCTTTGCCCGAAGTCAGCGCTCAAGAGACGCTAGGCTGGATGACTACTGGCTGGCTTGCCACACACCACACATGTCGGGTGCGAAGATGAGTGAGCTCCTCCCCAGGCCCCACGCCTGGAACTCCTGCTTGATGAAAGAATAACGCAATATGGAGAAGCAGAAAGAGCGAGGCTCTACCTACCGGCACTCCCCATCCACCACAAGCACACAAGCACGACCCCGAGACGTCCCGGCTACTCTGCCCCTCGTTTTCACACTCACCTTTGGGGAGCACATCCCCTCCCCTGACTTTAGTCACCCTTGGTGGATGACAGCTATGAGGATTACCACCAAGCAGCTTCACCACTTGAATGTTTTTTGGTTTTGTTTTGGGTTTTTTTTTTTTTTTTTTTTGGTGGTACTGGGGTTCCTGGAAACCCTTCTACCTCTGGGCTACACTCCCAGACCTATTTTTTTATATTTTTATTTGGAAACAGGGTATCTTAAGCCAGCAAGGCTGGCTCTGAACCTGAGCGATCCTCCTGTCTCCACCTCCCAAGCGTGGGAATTACAAGTGTGCGCCACCACGTCCGGCTGTTGTTTTTGTTTTTGGCACTAGGGACAGAACCTAAAGGCATTCTACCTCTGAGCTACACCCCCAGCCCGATTTTATTTCTTGCATGTGTGGTGTGTTTGTGTTAGTGGAGACTGAATCCAGGGGCATTCTACCTTCAACTACACCCCCAGCCCGATTTTTTATTTATTTATTTTTTTGTGGTACTAGGAGTGGAACCCAGGGGCTTTTCTACCTCTAGGCTATACTCCCAGATCTATTTGCTATTTTATTTGGAAACAGGGTCTCACTAAGTTGTTGAGAGCCTCACTAAGT
Organism: Muscardinus avellanarius; assembly: GCF_963383645.1. Lineage (NCBI taxonomy): Eukaryota > Metazoa > Chordata > Mammalia > Rodentia > Gliridae > Muscardinus > Muscardinus avellanarius. The sequence goes on from NC_137788.1 coordinate 12,466,189, forward strand.
AGCCGAGGCTAGCTTCGAACCTATGCGATCCTCTCTGTCTCAGCCTCCCAAACACTGGGATTATAAGAGTGCACCACCACACTTGGCTTTCTTTCTTTCTTTCTTTCTTTCTTTCTTTCTTTCTTTCTTTTTTTAGTTTTAAACAGGGTCTCACTAAGTTGTGGAGGGCCTCACTTTTAATTAGCTGAGGCTGGTTGCAAACTTGTGATCCTCCTGTCTCAACCTCCCAAGTCCTGGGATTACAAGCACCAATTTTATTTCTTATTTGAAAACAGGTTTTCACTAGGCTGCGGAGAGCAAGTTGCAGAGGCTGGCTTTGACTTGCGATCCTCCTGTCTCAGCCTCCCAAGTACTGGGATTATAAACGTGTACCACCATGCCAGGCTCACTTGAATGTTTTATAGGCATCAACAAATGTTTCATAGATTCAAATATATTCAAAGCTAAATTTCTCTTTTTTCCTGTTAAGAAGGCTCCTGGTCCTCTTCCCTATCAGATGCACCAGCATTGATCAGCCAAGAAATCAGAGACAATCCTGACTCCTCCCTGCCCCTAACTCCCTCCTCAAAATCATCACCAAATTTGGTCAATTCTACCTCCAAAACCATCTAACTCTTCCTACCTGACTCTAACCTAACTCAAGGCCACCCTCTTTTCTCACGGGGATTAATCTAGCAGTCTCTTAGCTTCTAGGCCCACTCCCTTTGTTACATTCTTCAACAGGGCCAGTGATCTTTCGAATCCACAAATCTGATTCTTCAATGTCTTCCACTGTCATAAAATTGAAAGGCTTTAGCCAAAGCTGGGCGTGCTGGTCTACCCTTGTGATCTCAGTACTTGGAAGGCTGAGACAGAGGATCACAGGTTCAAGGGCAGACTCAGCAAAGAGGAAGACTCATCAACCTAGTGAGACCCTGTTTCAAAATAAAAATAAAGTAGGTCTGGGGATGGAGCTTGGAAGTATAATGCCCCTGGGCTAAATCCCCAGTACCACAAAATGAGTAAATAAATAAAGACTTTAGCCAGGTGGGCATGGTGGCCTATACCTGTAATCCTAGTACTTGGGAGGGTAAGACAGGAAGATCATAGGTTGAAGGCCAGACTCAGCAACACAAGACTCTCGGCAACCTAGCAAGACCCAGTTTCAAAATGAAAAGTAAAAAGGGCTGGAAGTGTAGTTCAGAGGCAGAATTTCCCTGGATTCAATCCCTAGTACTGCAAACTAAACAAATAGATAAGTCCTTAACTAAGTTTGAACCAGGTGTGGTGGTGCACACTTGTAAACCCAGTACTTGGGAGGCTGAAACAGGTTTCCCAGCTTAGTGAGGCCCTCTGCAACTTATTGAGACCTTGTTTCAAAATAAAGACTAAAAAGTAGTGCTGAGTGTGTAGCTCAAGGTAGACTGCCCCTAGGCTCAATCCCCAGTACTGCAAAAAAAAAAAAAAAAAAAAAGTTTGAAACATCCCCTCAGACTAACACATAGCCTGCTTCCTCATCCTTATCTCCCATCCCTCTCTCTTTCTAGGTTAATATGTGAGCTTACTCAAAAAATACACCTCTGAGCCAGGCATGGTGGCGCCCGCTTGTAATCCCAGTACTTGGGAGGCTGAGACAGGAGGGTTGCGGTTCCAGAAAGCCTCGGCTATTTAGTGAGGCCCTCCGCAACTTAGTGAGACCCTGTTTATTCAAAATAAAGAATAAAAAATAGGGCTGGGAGTGTAGCTGGGAAGTAGAATGCCTGTGGGTTCCACCCCCAGTACCGAAAAAGAAAAGAAAAGAATAGCTTGAAAGTAGAATGCCCCTGGGTTCAATCCCCAGTGCCGCAAAATAAATAAAACTACACCTTCAACTGACAATACCCCTCTTCCTGCTCCCTCCTCTAAGCATCAGCTCAGGTCTCCCTGGATTCTGAGTGACATGCTTCTTACTCTGCCCTCTCAAGGCAAGGAGGGCTCTTCTTCCTGCACAGCAGCATCCCAAAGTCTCCCACAGGGGCCTCTCAGCTCAGGGTAATGACCACACAAGGGCCAGCCACAGACACTTGTACAGCAGTGACTGCCTGTAACCGTCAAGTGTTCTCTGCACTCATTCTGTGCACCTGTTACCTCGCTTAACCCTTTTCGCTATCTCAGGCGGCAGGTTTTTATTGACGTCACTCCTTTAAGGACGAGGAAACTGAGGCGGGCAAGCCTAAAGTACCGGGACCCGCCTGCAAGCTCGCTCTACCCTCGGGACCTCCCAGGTGCTCCCCCAGCGTCGGTGGCACGACCAATGAATGAAACCCGGTGCGCCGGGCAGCGGAGGCCTCCGCCCCGCGCGCTCGGGCCCCGGGGCCCGCGCCCTCCCGCCCCGCCGGGCCGGGGCCGCCGGGCACCTCGCCCCCTCGCGGCCGCAGGAGCCCAAGGCGGGCGCGGGGTCAAGGGGCGGTGACAGCGGCGGCGGGGCGGAGATGCGGCCAGCCGGTGTCAGCAGCCGGGAGGCGGCCCGCGCCCCTCCGCCGGCGGCCGCCCGCCCACGCCCCGCCCGCCGGCCCGGCGGCGCCCCTCCCCGCCGCCCCGCCGCCGCCGCCCTGCGCGCGGGGTCCCGCAGCCCCGCTCCCGTCCCGGTCCACTTCCTCCCCTCCCCCACACAACCGTCCCAGGCGTCCCGCCGCGCCCCACCCGCCGCCGCCCCGGCTTCCGGGACTCCCCCGGGCCCCGGCGCTCGCCGACCCCCACCTGCCATGTCCCGGAGCCCACCGCAGAAAGAGGCGCATCACGGCCGCGAGGAGGCCAGGGACGGCACTTCAGAGCAGACAAAGGGCGCCGCCATGTTGGAGCCGGGCGGAACCGGCCTCGCTGGCTTCCCGGCGGCCCCTTCGCGCGCATGCGCAAGCCGGCGCGCGAGCGCGACCGTGGACGGGCGCATGCGCACAGCCGTCCAAAAGTTGGACGTTACGCTACTGGTGCGCTGGAAATTGTCCCCGTCCTCACCCTGCCTTGGTTTTCTGTTTCAAATGTGATAGTAACCGCTTCCCTGCGTTCAGCGTTTACTGCGCGCCAGCACTGTGTTGAGCTCTTTACGAGCATTAGCGAATTAAGCCCTCGTTACAGCCCCAGTTTTATTCTCCTTATGAAGAAGGGAAAAAAGAGTAAATAGATTTCCCGTATCCGCACATCTTAGAAATGATAGAGCAGAAGCCGGGCGTGGTGGCGCACGCTTGCAATCCCAACATCTGGGAGGCTGAGACCGGAGGATCCAGGTTAGTGAGCTACTTAGTGAGGCCCTTTGCAACCCAGTGAGACATTGTTTCAAAATAAAGAATAAAAAATTAATATAAGGCCGAGGGCGTAGCTCGGAGGTGGAATGCCCGATATATTTTTCTACTTTCTGAACCAACCATCATCCCTGCCTGTATAGACAGATCCAGAGTTAGCATGGATGTGCATGCGTGTCTGAAGATGCAGACACTTCAGTGGCCTCTTTGAACCTTTTCTGCACCTCTAGATCATTGACTACTGTCTTAGAGTTGTCAGGCTTTCTCCTTTTTAACCTCCTGGTTCTATTTATTTTCCATGATCCGCAAGTGCCCCACCCCCTGCGGTGCTGGGCTTGAACCCACAGCCTCCTTCTTGCTAGGCGAGCTCTCTACCATTGAGCTGTACGCTCTAGCCTCGTGACCCATAATTCTAACATTCTGCGGCCACTGTCTCTACTATTTCGCTTCCCTGTCTTCTTGTCACATGGATTTGATAAAAATTCAGAACCTGGGTGAATCCAACTGCCCCTTTTCTCTTTGTGTGCATCCAGTTAAGAACAGTTGGAGAAAGTATCAAATGGGTCAGACAGTTTCCCACAAATTCAAGGCCAATTGTTTTGAGTGGGGATACAACACATGTCAGTCTGGGCACAGGCCTGTTGTACCAGTACTTGAGAGGCTGAAGTAGGGTGATCACAGGTTTGAGGCCAGCCTCAGCAACGTAACAAGACCCAGTTTCAAAATAAAAAATAAGCCGAGCGTGGTGGCACACACTTGGAATCCCAGCATTTGAGAGGCTGAGACAGGACGATAGTGGTTCACTGACAGCCTCAGCTACTTAGTGAGGCCCTTTACAACTCAGTGAGACCCTGTTTCCAAATAAAGAATAAAAAGTAGGGCTGGGGGTGTAGCTCGGAGGTAGAATGCCCCTGGGTACCATCCCCAGTTCGCAAAGAAGGAGGAGGCGGAGGAGGAGGAGGAAGAACTTAAGAATTTGGGGTAGATGGTTGGGACAGAGCAGGAGCTAGTACACGTGTTGGTTGGTGAGGGATGATTACAACTTGCCTGGTTTCTTTCTTTCTTTCTTTCTTTCTTTCTTTTTTTTTTTTTTTTTTTTTTTTTTGGTATGGAACCCAGGGGCATTCTACCTCCGAGCTACACCCCCAGCCCTATTTTTTTATTCTTTAGTTTGAAATAGGGTCTCACTGAGTTGAAAAGGACCTCACTAAGTAGCTAAGGCTGTCCTCAAAGCGAGATCCTCCTGTCTCAGCCTCCCAAATGCTGGAATTACAAGCATGCGCCACCACATCTGGCCCCTCAGCCCTCTTTATTTATTTATTTTTTTAAACAGGATCTGCTAAGTTAACCCAGGCTGGTCTCAAACTTGCGATCCTCCTGTCTCGGCTTCCCGAGTACTGCAATTACTGGCACTGCTGATTACCATTGCTTCTGGCTTGGTTTTAGTTTTTCATGGACATCATAGATATGCCTGGCATAAACCGTTATGGGTTTTTTGGAGTTGGAGTCTTGCTAAATTCCCCTGGCTGACCTCGATGTCATGATCCTCCTGCCTCAGCCTCCCAGTTAGCTGGGGTCACAGGTGTGTGCCTCTGTGCCCTTCATGGTCTACACTTTAATTCCTCTCCATTTTGAAATATTTAAGAATACAGAAGTATAAAAAATAAACACTTTCTATACATCCACCATCCACCCTCAATAGCTGAGGGTTTTTCTTCTTTTTTTTTTTTTTTTAGTGTAGAAGTATTTTAAAGCAAATCTCAGGCATCATGTCAACCTACTCCTATAGCTCTCAGTAAACACCCATTAAAAAATAATTGTACATTTTTGCAATGCCTTTCATGCCTGAAAACTTTACAAATTATTCTTTGAGCCACATACAGTGCCTCATGCCTTATATAATCCCAGTTATTTCAGGAGGCTTAGGTAGGAAGATGACATGCCTTATATAATCCCAGTTATTTCAGGAGGCTTAGGCAGGAGGATGACAAATTCAAGGCCCTCCTGGATAATTTACCAAGACCCTACTCCAAAATAAGATTTTTAGAAGGGCTGGATAGCTGGGCATGATAGTCCACGCTTGTAACCCCAGTACTCGGGAGGCTGAGACAGAAGGATCACGGTTCGCAGACAGCCTCAGCTACTTCATGAGGTCCTCTGCAACTTAGCGAGACCCTGTTTAAAAATAAAGAATTAAAAATAGGGCTGGGGGTGTAGCTCAGAGGTAAAATGTCCCTGAGCTCAATTCTCAATACTGAAAAAAATAAAATAACGAATAAAAAATAGGGTTTGGGGTGTAGCTTGGAGGTAGAATGTTCCTGTGCTCAATCTCCAGTACTGAAAAAAAAAAAGACATAAATAAATTTAAAGGGCTGGGCATATAGCTCAGTGGTAGGGTGCCCCTGAGTTCAATCCCCAGTATCAGCCCCTTTTTTCTTTTTCTTTTCTTTTCTTTTTTTTTTTTTTTCAGGACTGGGTATGGAACCCAAGGGCGTTCTACCTCTGAGCAACACACCCCAGCTGAGGCTAGCCTTGAACCTGTGATCCTCCTGTCTCAGCCTCCCCAAGAACTGGGATTACAGTTTTACAGTTGAGCGGCACCACACCTGGCCTTTTTTTTTCTTTCTTTCTTTCTTTTTTTTTTTTTTTTTTTTTTTTTTTGGTACTGGGGTTCCTGGAAGCCCTTCTACCTCTGGGCTACACTCCCAGACTATTTTTTTTTTTTATTTTTAATTTGGAAACAGGGTCTCTTAAGCCAGCGAGGCTGGCTCCAAACCAGCGCCATCCTCCTGTCTCCGTCTCCCAAGAGAGGAGATTACAAGCGTGCGCCACCACGCCCGGCTCTGTTTGTCTTTTGAGTCACTTTTATTCCAGAAGAATCCCTTCCTGTTTTTCCTTTGTTCTGTTTCATTGCCCTGTTGCAGATATGGGGTCAGTCATCTCAGAATGTCCTACGTTCTGAGTTTCCCTGGTCTGCTTCCTTGTACTGTCATGGAACCAGTTCTCTGTCCCCGTGTTTCCTGGAACTTAGCTCCAGAGTCCTGAGTCCTGAGCAGATCCGATCCCAGCTGGGTCAGAACCTGAGGGGCTGCTGAGTCACACGGGGGTCACCCCAGGGGGACAGAGGAACAGCCTGGTTTCTCCTTTGGAAAATTCCCAACAACCT